>NW_020945237.1:5272916-5497379 GCF_900497805.2 Vombatus ursinus | reverse complement strand
TACTACTACTACTACTACTACTACTACTACTACTACTACTACTACTACTACTACTACTACCACCACCACCATCACCACTAGTCTCCTTCCTCCAATACTCTAAACAGAAGTGTCCCCCAAGGCTCCATCTTTGGCCACTCTTCTCTTCCCTCCCCACTCTCTCTTCTTTGGGGATCACATCTACTCACTCCCATAGCTTTAATTACTCTCTCTGTGTGTCTTCCAGATTCATGTAGTCGGTCTATGCTGGGTGAGACTGGAGTCAGAATCCAAGATGAGCAGCAGCTCCTCAGGTTTCATGGTGTGACCATCACAAGCCCTCACAAGGTAAGAAAACAGGGCCAAGGTTTTTGTCAGTATGTCCCGGTTCACAGTGTGGGTTACAGGGAGGACAGGAAGATTCAAGGACAAGCCGGCTGAGGTCATTTTCTGGGGAGGCAGGCTTTGGAAATGAAAGAACATGGCGGTTGAAATGTGTGAATTGGATGCTGAGGCTGGGAACAAGCTGGTAGCACTGATCATCAAAGCGTAGAGACCAGAAGCCAGAGCAGTTTCTGAAGGGGAGGTTGGCCCCAAACCAGGATGACAATCCAATCCAAGGAGGTCAGCAGAGAATGAAGGTGCAGGAACCAAAGTGTAGGGTGAGGAAGAAGGCAATGATTTGGAGATAGGAAAAAATGACCACACTTGCTTTTCTTCTGGCCACTGTGAATTTTAAAGTTTGGAAGCACCCAGTAGGATACAACCAATTCTTCCTGCATCCTCTTCAAATGGAGAATCCTTGACATAGGGTAGTAGCAAGAGCACTGACCTAGAAGTCCAGAGATTTGGGGTCATGACTCCAACACATTTTTGCCCAAAGGTCCCAGGTAAGTCATTCAATAACCTGGAATCCCCCTGTTCTTAATCAATTACATTCTGGTTATAACAAACATTTGTAAAGCCCCTACTATGCACAAATCACTGTGCTAGGTGCCAGAGATGTAGAGACTAAAATAAAATAGTCCCCGCAATGTGTTCTACTAGGGACCACATGCATACAGATCAGTAAATAGGATATTATTTGAGGAAGGCAGGAGCCTTAACAACTGAGGGCTTCATGGAGAAGGCCCCATTCTAGAGTTGACTCAGCCTTGCAAGGAGGGGTAAAGATTCTGGGAGGTGGAATTGGGCTTGGGGGTGGGGATTTGAAGGGGTATTCCAGGTATGAGAGATACCTTATTCCAAATCAGTGAAACTGGAGATGGAATGTTTCACTTGAGGAAGGGCCAGTTTTGCTGGGACATAGAGTGGGTGAAAGGAATCCATATGAAATAAGGCTGGGTAGGTAGATTGGAGCCTGATTGTGGATTTAGAGCCATGCTGAGGAATTTGAATTTTATCTTAGAGGCAGTCAGGAGTCACTGAAGTGGGGGGAGGGAGTAAAATTGGTCATAGCTGTTTCTTAGGAAGATTATTAGAATAAATTGCAGAGAGAGACTGGCAGCAGGGAGACCCATAAAGAGTAGATTATAACAATCCAACTAAGAAGTGATGATAACCTAAAAGAGGATAGTGGCCTTTTGAGTGGAGGTAAGTGAATGGATATAAAATACTTTATGAAGGTAGAATGAACCAGACTTGGTGACTGAATATGGGGAAATGAGAAAGAGGGGAGAGTCAAGGATGATTAAGGGGGTTGGGGAGGTGGCCCAGTGGATAGAGTGTTGCTTCTGGAGTCAGGAAGACCTGAGTTCAAATTCAGCCACAGATACTAGTGATCCAGGCAAGTTACTCCATTGCCATTTGCCTCAGTTTCTCCACATGTAAAATGGGGCTAATAATAGCACTTATCTTCCAGGGTTGTAAGGATATTTATAAAGTGCTCAGCACAGTGCTTGGAACATAGAAGGTCCTATGTAAATAATAGCTGTTATTATTCAAGGTTGATGAGTTGAAGTTATAAAACTGAGTGTGACTTAGCAGACAGTAGTACCCTCAAAAGAAAGAGAGAAAATTTTAAGAAATTGTTGGTTTTAGGGAGAAAGATCATGAGTGTCTATTTCAGATGTGTTGAGCTTGGGATGCCAATGAGATATTTAGGTGGAGATGTCCACCAGGCAGTTGCCAATGTAGGAATGAAGCTCAGGAAGAAGATAGGCCTGGTTATATAGATCTGGAAATCATCTGCATAGAGATGGCAATTGAAGCCATGGGAATTGATGAGATTACTAAAAGAGAGAGGGGAGGTGAGAATTATGGGAAGATACCTTGCCATCACCTAGTTCAGGCCCTAGTTGCTTCTCTCATGACCTACTGGAATAATTTGCTAAGTAGTCTCTCTGGCCTCTATTATCCCTAGACCATCTCCATCCTACCTTCCCCACAGATGTTGATTTAGAATCATCCTAATACACAAGTCAGACCATGTCATTGTGCTCTGGAATATTTGGTGCCTCTCAGTAGTGGCTGCTGATGTGTTATAGGGTGAAATACACACTCCTCAGCCTGGCATCCAAATTCATGGACATTCTGCCTTTACCTTTCATATTATTTCTGTCACCTGCTCCATTTCTGCCAAACTGGATGTCTAATTGTTCCCTAATCTCATTACCCCTTTTCTCCCAAGTCTGGTATAGAATGTACTCTCCTTCTGGCTTGCTTGTGTTGCACCCATAGCGCTTAGTATAGAGCCACACATGAAGGACGTTTCTAATAAATGCATTTTCTATTCATCTATATATATGCAGACAGTCTTATGTTCTAATGAGGGAATACAATACATAAAAGAGATCTGGAAGGGTAAGGAGGTTCAGGGGCATTGTGTGGAGATGGCCAGAAGTAGCGTGGAAGCCTAGTTCCCAGGAAAATAAGAGAAAACTTACTTATCAGAACCCAGCATCTTAGCAGCAGAATCCAAGGTGTATTTTTGTTATAAAGCTTTTTGTTTACAAAGGATGGGAAGGGAGATAAAATAATTTTTTGTTAATTAAAAAATTAAGTATTTCCACCCCCCCCAAGAAAAAGATTTGAATAAAATTGATCACAAACTGTCGCCTGACTTCTAACCACTGTTAAATACGCCAGGAAAAGAATCCCAACATATGGGGAATTGGACTAGCAAATCTTTGGTTGGTGCCATCTTTGGCAGAGATGAAGACTCTAAAAAGTGATTTAAATAAGAGTGCTAAGTCCCTGCGGGAGCTAAGGAAAGAGGGGCTGGGTGATGGGTCAGTAAAATCACTGTAGGCTTAAATCTGTCTAGAATCTAAACAGCTTAGGCAGAAGGAAGCCCAAATATCCAAGAAGAATCAGGGAGAGATTCCTGGCTGGATTATTTTGCCATTCATTCACATTCTGATCAGGTGACTATCTAAAGGCTCACTGTCAACAAAATGGCCATGGTAGATTGGCAAACATTCCAGAACCAAAGGATTATTAATTATATTGTCTTTGCTGGCCTTCTCAAGAGAAAATTGGAAAAATTTTTTCCTTTATTTGAATTTGTTGCCTTAAGCGTTAGAGGTCTTGTGTGTTATAGTATCTTAGTTATTAAATACTGTATATTGCTTTGGACCAAAACCGCCTATCATTTCTGCTTGACTTTGTCTCTTTGGAAAATAAACAGGATTATTCCCTGAGAGGTCTCTAAATGATTGAATGAATAAATGAATGAATGAATGAAGCATTATTAAGTGCTTACGGTGTGCAAAACACCATGCTAAGTGCTGGGAACAACAACTTGCTTTCAAGGCTTTCACATTCTAATGGAGGAGATAATATCTTTTCAGCTTTCAGGTTTCAATTGCAAGTCAGATAGAGAAAGGGTATAGCCACAAAGGAGATGGTAATACTTTTTTTTTTCTTTAATGGTGAGGTAATTGGGGTTAAGTGACTTGCCCGGAGTCACACAGCTAGTGAGTATTATGTATCTGAGGTCACATTTGAACTCAGGTTCTCCTGACTCCAGGACCAGTGCTCTCTCCACTGTACCACCTAGCTGCCCTAGTAATGCTTCTTCTTTAATTTCTACAACAAAATCACATCAATATCTTAGTTTCCTGATGTTGAACTATTTGACAGTGCTGAGGACAGTGCTGAGGACTTTGGTGGCAAGAACTTTCCTTTCTGTGTCTTTGGTAGCTGGGGCGATAGCACCTGCAGGAGCACTTGCCAGGCTACGTCTCCACAGGGACTGCTTCCCAGGATGATGGCGGATGGCACTGGGCTGGAAGTGTAGCAGATTGGATGTCATCTAATTGTCTTGTTAATTTGATTCAGTAGACAGATGATTGACACTACCAGTCTTATGCTAGTCTCTTTCACTTATTAGCACATTAAAAGTTTGGAAGAACCAAGAAAATGTGGTATTGCTGAACCCTATCTAATAGGAAGGGGTGGTCTGCAGGGCCAAAAGCTATGGGGATGTCATGGAAGTTGATATTTGAAAAAAAATGTCACTGGATTGGAGGATTAGTAGGTCATTGGTAACTGCTGAGAGAGAATATAGGAAAAGAGATAACAAGAGGAGGATAGAGGGTTGAAGAAGAGTTGACATCACTTGTTGGCAACTTTTGTTCTAGGAGTTTAGAAGTAAAGGGAAGGTAAGAAAAAGGATGGTAATTGGATAGGATAAAGGTTCAAGGTAGTTTTTTTTTAAAATTTAGTAGAAGGGAACATATTTTGGGAAAGATGGGAAAAAAATCTAGTGGTGAGGGAAATATTAAAAATCCTTCAGAGATGACTGCTGGAGAAAAGTCCTAGAAGAGTCAAGAAGGAACTCTGTCAAGGGTGCAAGTGTATTTCTTGTGACTAGGGAAAGGCAGAGAGAATGAATGATGATGTTGAAAAGCTTCAGCATGGAGGAATGGGAACAAAATGAGCTCATATGGGGTGGCCTTAAATTTCTTAGTAAAGGAGGCTAGGATATCTGCTGTAAATGTGGGAGGTGGAGGATCAGTGAAAGATGAAAGGAGAGAAGGAAGAGAGTTGCAGTAGTGATGGTGGGAAATGATGTAGGTTTGTCCACATGGGTCAAGTAGAATTGTCAAGAAGTGGTAGCAAGGTCCTAGATGAGGTTATGTACCGTAAATTTTTGGTGGGTGAAATTGATCTGATTTTATGACTATTTCCAGAGACAAAGGAATGATTTTCATATGTGTTGCTATAGCTACAGAATAGTTCAGGATGCATTTCTGATTATAGAAGCCCCTGACCCACTACTTTGGCTCAGGTTCAGTCTGGGATTTAAAATATAAAATCATTTATATATATGATTTCATAAATTTATTACAAATTGGGCATTAAGTACCCATGTCATTGAGAGTCTCAGTTCCAAAGACAATAAAAATCCATTATAATTGAGCCTTTCTTTTGGTAACTTATCTATACTATAAGTCAAAGCTCTGCTCTGGAGTTCCATGATCTCATGCTACAAACTCACCATTCATGTGGCATCTCAAACATAGTTTCCTTTTGAGACAACCTTGGCATCTTAGTGACAGTTCCAAGGTTTCCAGCTTTGATTTGTCCATATCTAGGAAAACAAACAAAAAAAAAAGGATGGAAAGAGAAAAAGTAGGAATTCCTTCCCAGTTCCTTGGCCATGCCCTCTCTCTCTGGTATATTTCTCTGGCCCACCTTCGTAGTATGGTACCTGTCTTCTTCTCACTGGCATAGCACTTTTAAATGACTTGGTCTTTGGGGGTTAAATGCTCTGTTCAACATGATAATTAAGCTTCAGTTCCATCACTGGGCACCTTCAGAGACTTTCTTCTAACCCTTGTTTTTGGTGCCAAGGGAATAATGTCTGGATGAAAACCAGGGGTGTGCAAAGAAGAAGGTGGGTACTATACTTCCTAAGAGGGTTGGTGATAGAGGAATGATCCATAAGTGGGACTGTGGAATACAGAGCATGCCAATCCTTCGTCCTGGCCCTGGGAATAGGAAGAGGTATGGTAAGGATTGTGATGTACTGGAGAGGATTGCCCAGGACATGGTGTCATCACGGGGAGTCGTGTCAGTTAAAACGAGAAAGTGAAAGTAATACCAGTTGTAAAGTTTGAGGATGTAAAGAAGATTGTAGAGAATCAATGGGAGTCTTTAAATATCTCAATGGAATGGGCTCAGAGATGAGAAAACCAGTTTGTAGAGGCCTGGGGAGAAGTAGGATTGGTTAGAATAGGGATGAGTGTTTGGGCCAAAGCAGGACAGGAATGCCTCTTGCAGGTATTAACTGGAGTTAGTGTGGACAGAGGACAGAGGACTGGGTCTGGAACCAGACAACCAGTATTCAAATCCTGCCCCTGCCACATGTGACCTTGGACAAGTCATTCACCTTCCTCATCTAGAAAATGAAGAGGTTATGCTAGATGCATTAGTGAGATCCCTTCCAGCTCTGGATCTCCAATTCTATGAACTAAGATGGCGAGACTCATGTTACATCCCAGGTTTGGGAAGCTAGTATAATGAGAGGCAGATTGATATGGCATGTTCACTCAGCAGAATGCTTTTTTAAGTTCATCCCTTTCTCTAGCTTACATTGGTCAAAAGCAAGATAAGTATAAAAAAAATTTTTTCTTTTAAAAATATATTTTCCCCTAAAGCATCTATCCAGAAATTTATAAAATCTTGATAGAAAGTCAGTGATATATAATGCATGATAATGTGGCTCAAATGACTATTAGGTATTCAACTTATGGCTTCTTTTGAGGACTGATATAGACATTGGGCTAGCGGGGAGTATGCTGATTTCCTCATTTGGTGGGTCTAAATGAAAAGAAGATATACTGCAGATGGTCTGTGTATTGCCTGCCAATCTCTTGTGGGAGTATAGCTCAAGGTTTTAACTCATAAACTATGTGCCATCCTGGTCCTAGCTACTTCCAATCACGCCTATCCATATGTGCCATCTCAGGAGGTCCATCACTGTAAGATCTTCAGGTTATAAATTGGGGATGTGACTATTAAGGTCTCCAGACTCCTTTCTCAAGGACTCAATTTTCTGGTAATAAAACAACTTTAAGTTTATTTTCCTCCCTGGAAAAAATCCACAGTCCAGCCCTGAACCGTGAATCCTGGTCCAGTGTTGGGATAGAAAGTTTAGAAATGGAGGTTTAAAAAATTATTTGGAAGTAGTTTGTTCTGTAGTCCAGTAATTGTTGATTATAACAGTCACCAGCTTTTAGTCTTTGTCTGTGGTTTTAACTAGTTTTAATGTATATTTTAAACCACACAGTCCCCCCATTCACCTGTTCCCAGGCTTATTATTCAGTAGACTTTCTACATCTGGTGACTCATGGATTAACTACTGGGCACTGTCACTAAAGTGAATGGGGTTCTCTTCCCTTGGTAATCCAGGTCTATCTAACAGAGGCATTAGGGTTGCAATGCCAATATGGTGGTGGAGGTTAGGACAAAAAGGCTTATTACTACTGTCCTTGAAGCCAGGTGACCAATTGTGCAGGTATATTGGGATCCGAGATTTAGTGCTGGAAGGGACCTTAGATGTAACCTAGTCTAGTCTATATAGGCAGTCGTTGTCAAAGCCAGGATCTGAACCCAGATTCTTTGACTCCGAAGCTCATATTCTTTCCATTGCACCAGGGTCTCTGGATTTTACAGAATCATAGGATCAGTGGTATCAGCATCAGTTTCCTCATCTGTAAAATGAGAGGATTGCACTAGATCACCTCCGAGGTCTTTTAGCTCTAAATCTATGATCTTATAATATGCTGCAGAGCTGGAAGCACCCTGCCTTACAAGGATTCTGTGTTCCTGTGAGGAGTTACTGAGGAATAGGATGAGATGTTTGAGTGGTGCTGAGAAATACAGGCTCAGGGGCCCTTTTGTGGTACTGCCCATAGATGAACATGCCTTATGATAAGATCCTTCTCATCCAGCCATTGAGTGTGGCAAAAGACAGAGCTGTCATCTACGGAATTATAATTGTGAGAGAATCATATCTATGTGTATGCAGAGGAGATTTTTGAAAAGTCCTAAGGCTGAAATAGAGAGGACTGAAAGTCCAATTCTAGGTTCAAAAATTAGTATATAACATTCAAACTAGCTATATGTATGTGTGTATAAACTATATGAAATATAGTTTAAAATATATTTAAATATATTTAAAACTATATATGTATATAACATATATAACTAGTTTAAATGGTAGATACTAATCAAAATGTATTATATTTCTATATTGTGTATGCATGTATACATATATGCATATGCATATGCATACGTATAAACATACACACATGTGCGTATATGTGCATGTATGTATATACACATGTAGATACCTATGTCTTCACATATATATGTGTATATACATTTGTGTGTTTATATATGTATGTGTATGTATGTATGTATGTATATATATAAACATATATATATATCTAATATCCTACTAATTAGTATAAGGTAATAGGACATATTGACAGCTCTCATCAAAATGGTCTTTTGGATCTTAAATTGTCTCACCCAAGCACAAAGCAGGCTTTAGAATGGCCAAATCATTTAAAAAATAATTATAAGATAATAGACAGGGAACAACCTTAGAAATTGGAGAAAAGTCTGCTTTGCCTTTGCCTGATTGGAAAGCATGACTTAAAGTCACATTTGTTTATTAAAAATAAAACAAAACAAAATTTAAAAGTTCAACTATCCTAGGTGATTACCAGTAATTGAAAACCACATTAAAACCAAGATGAGGAACCTCACTGTTTCCTAATCTGTTTTTCTTACCCACAGACTATATTTTTTTTTGTTACAAGAAACTGACATAACCCCAGGCTTCTGCAAAATGTATTTCCCTGTTTTGGTTCTAATAGATTGCAAAATGACCGAATCTTGTCAGTGACACGGTTGACTTGAAATATAATGAGGTTGTAGGTAAGATATTTGAGAAATCGACTATTGATGTAACCAATGAATCCACAAAGCAGCAGGAGTTGTGAGAATTGAGCAGATATTAAGAAAGTAAAGGTCAGCTCTGTGTAATAGTTGAACCCAAAAATGTGTACGTGGTACTATATCCCCAAAGACAAAGGAAGCTTTAGAATAGAAACCATTGTTCAGTGAAATCTGCAAATGAAGGATCGGCTCTTAGGGAAATAAAAGGACTGCAAATTAAAATTGAGAGAAACAAAAGAAGTTGTCTATTCAGGTAATAAAAGCAAAGCCTTAGTTTGTGAAGAAATGGAACCACAAGGGAAAAAAAGTATGTCTATTAAACAAAATATGTAAACAGCAGTGTCCTCTAAGCCCCACTGCTTAGGGTCTTGTATCTCAAGCTTCTAGAAAAGTGCCTGACAGGTAGCATGTGGAATTGGAAGAATTATGATATCATAGTCGATCACTATGAAAATAAAAATTTCGCTGGCTCTAATCTACCAGGAGTTGTGTCTTTACAACTGGTGAAAAGAAATGTCTAGACCACGTGGTTCATTCATGGAGATAAGCAATCGCAAGCTGAGAGGACCCATTATTTTGGTCTAGGCCTTTGGGACTGTAACCATATAAACCAATCCCCAGGAGCATTATAAAGCAACATCGAGGATGTGGTCCTAAGAGGACAATAAGATCCTCCTTCTGAATGTTCTGATGATGAAGAGTGATGAGTCCTTAAGCACCTTCCATTTCATGCAATGAAAGTATCATGGAAGATTGACTGTCCGGAAGTGTATCTGATCCTGGGTAATTGGAGCAATCTCTTTATCCAGAGGTGGTGGGAGATAATACAGGAGGAGACAAATAGATTGACTGATGAATATTCATCACTGTAGCTCCAAGCTTAAAGGAATTCTTTAAACTCTTGTGTCTAGATTTCTCTGACCTACACAAGATTGATTTATTTGATTCAATGCATGACTTTGGGCAAGGGCAGTAAGGTGGTGTCCTAGTACATAGAGTGCCAGGTCTGGTGTCCAGAAGACTCATCTTCCTGAGTTAAAATTGGGTCTCTGACATTTACTAGCTGTGTGACCCTGGCCAAGTCACTTAATCCTGTTTGCCTTAGTTTCTTCATCTGTAAAATGAGCTGGAGAAGGAAATGGCAAACTACTCCAGTATCTTTGCCAAGAAAACACCAAATAAGGTCACAAAGAGTCAGACACAACTGAAAAATGAATTAATAATTACTTTGGACAAGTCCTTTCTGAACACTGGGCCTCAATTTTTCATCTGAAGTGGGTTTGACAATATTCCCTTGAAAGCTCATGTTAGATACTACTTTCCTGCTTTACCTCATTGTTTCTACTCTCATTTACTTATTATCAAGTAAGTAAATTAGTATAAGTAAATTATATAATTTATATATATAATTTATATATAATTATATATTATATAAGTATAACTAAATTATCATTTACTTATTATTACTTATATGTTATTTATTATACTCTCATTTACTTATTTATCTATGGATAGATTGTCTTCCCCCCTGGACCCCAGTAGAATGTAAACTCTTTGAGGATAAGTCCTGTTTTTCATTTTTGCCTTTGTATGGCAGGTAGGTAGCAAGGTAGAGTAAGTGCTAGCCTTTGAGTCAGAAAGACCTGAGTTCAAATCCTGCCTCAGATGCTTATTAGTTGTTTGACTCTGGGCAAGTTACTTGACCTCATCCAGCCTCAATTTCCTCATCTGTTGAATGGAAATAATAATAGAACCTATTTCACAAGGTTGTTGTAACAGTTATATGAGATATATGCAAAGCTTTGCAAATTTCAAATCATTACATAAATGTCAGTTATTATTATACAATACCCTGGATATAGTAGGTACTTGAAATGACAATTGTTGGATTGAAACCTTTAAGAGGCACCAGTTCCTTTTGCCTAATTCAGCTGCACAGTTCCTAGAATCTGTGAACCATTGGGTAGTCAAGGCTCTTACTAGGTGGGAAGAGCCCACCTTCTGCATGTGTGTATTTTCACTTTCCTGGTTCAAAGTCAAGGGTGCACTGGGTGCCAGAGAAGTAGACCAAAGAGCTGTACGTGCTTTATTATGCCCTTGTTGCCTGAGTCTGTCAGTTCTGTTTTTCTCACTCAATTCAACCTAACAATGAGAAGCTTTGTCTCCTTCCTTGAAATTACAAAACTGACAAGGGTCATATGGTAGATTGATTCCTGGTGATTAGATGATATGGTGATCAGAGGACTCCTAAATCTCTAAAGTAGAGAATTCAATTGTTACCCATAGTTTTGATGGAGTAGTGAAATATAACTCTTGTAATTTTAATTGAAAATCTTTCCATACCTAACTTCATCTTACATAAATATTGGATGGTTTTTATATGGCATCTTCACTTTCTTCCTGTCCACTGTCTATTTTCCCTGTTGCTACTACCTGTCCCCCTGCTCCCCCATTCTGCCCTTCTTTTTACTGCCAATCTCCTTCAACTGGTAGCTTTTCCTTCTGTACTATCAATTCTTTCCTATAAGCTGACTCCTTTCCCTTGTACTGTTTAAAAATTTCAATCTTGAAAGTTGCTACTTGTTTAAAGTCTTTAACATCCTTTTGCCTATCAGTAGTACACCATTCCTTATCCACTTCTTTCTTGAGTCTTTCTCCTCCCTCACACTGTACTCATTTTCTTTTTTTCCCTTGATAATTTACTTATTTTTAGTTTTCAACATTCACTTCTATAAGATTTTGAGTTTTAATTTTTCCCCCCCTCCCCCTCCTCTCCCCCCACCAAGATGGTGGCATATAATCTGATATAGCCTCTCCTTGTACATTCATATTAAGCATATTTTCCCATTAGTCATGATATAAAGAACAATTAGAACTAATGGGAGGAACCACGAGAATGAATCAATAAAACAAAACAACAAAGGAAGAGGAGAGCAAATAGTATGGTTCCATCTGCATTCAGACTCCCTAGCTCTTTCTCTGGATGTGGATGGCATTTTCCATCATGAGTCTTTTGAAGTTGTCTTAGATCCTTGCATTGCTCAGAAGAGCCAAGTCTATGAAAGTCAGTCATCGCACGATGTGACTATTACTGTGTACAATGATCTCCTGGTTCTGCTCATTTCACTCAGCATCAGTTCATGTTAAGTCTTTCCAGGTTTTTTTGAAGTCTGTCTGCTCTCTCTTCTAAGGAAGAATTAGAAACAATAGGAGGAACCACAAGAAAGAGAAAACAAAACAGAAGAAAAAAATACCAAATAGCATGCTTCAATCTGCATTCAAACTCCATTGTTCTTTCTTTGGATGTGGATAGCATTTTCCATCATGAGACCTTTGGAGATGTCTTAAATCCTTGTATTGCCAAGAAAGGTTAAGTCTATCAATATTAGTCATCACACAACATGGCTGTTACAATATTCTCCTGGTTCTGCTCACTTCACTCAGCATCAGTCCATACAAGTCTCTCCAGGTTTTTCTGAAGTCTGCCTGCTCATCATTTCTTATAGCACAACAGTATTCCATTACATTCATATACCACAACTTGTTCAGCCATTCCCCAATTGATGGGAATTCCCTCAATTTCCAATTCTTTGCCACCAAAAAGAGCTGCTATAAATATTTTTGTACATGTGGGTCCTTTTTCCATTTGTGTGATTTCTTTGGGATACAGCCCTAGAAGTGCTATTGCTGGGTCAAAGGGTATGCACATTTTTATAGCCCTTTGGGCATAGTTCCAAATTGCTCTCCTGAATGGTTGGATCATTTCACAACTCCACCAACAGTGTATTAGTGTTCCAATTTTCCCACATCTTCTCCAACTTTTATCATTGTCCTGTTCACTGTACTCATTTTCTTACCTTTTAGATTACTTTTTCTATAGCTCCTCTTTCTCCTCTTGATGCTTATGTGGGCTTGATCCCCAAGGTTTAATCTTCTGGTCCCTTATTCTCTTTTTATTCCATAGAGCACTTGGTTTGGAGTCAAGAAGACCTGAATTTGAATCCTACTTCATCTGTAGACATTACCTGGGTGACCCTGGGCAAAGACTTAACTTCTTACTTGGGGATAATAATAGCACCTACTTCATAGTATTATTGTAAAAATCAAATGAAAAAATCCATCTAATATGCTGTGCAAACTTTAAAGAGTTGTATAAATGTTAGCTGTTGTTGTTATTGATATTATTATTTCATCTACTTTCATATCTTCATCTTTCATCCCTATGTAGAGGACTCCTAAATCTCTGTCTCTGTCCTCTCATCTCCAGTTCTGCAGTTCTACCTGCTTATAGGATCTCTCTTCCTGCATGTTTCACCATTGCCTCCAATTCATTAGGCCATTCAAAATAATAATAATAATAATAATAGTGTGTGTATATATATAATATAGTATGTGTATATGTTTAGAGAGACAGAAGAGGGGTGGGAAGGAATGGAGAGGGGAGAAGAGAGTGAGGGAGAAAGAGAGAGAGAGAGGAGGAAGAGGAGAGAGAAGAAGAGAGAGAAGGAAAGAGAGGGAGACAGACAGAGAGAGAGGGAGAGCACATTTCTTTAAGGTTTGCACACTTGAAAGTGCTTCACGTGTTATCTCATTAGATCCTTACAACAACCCTGAGATAGTTACTATCATTATCCCCATTTTATGAATAAGGAAATCGAGCCTGAGAGGTTGATTCCCCCCAGGATAATACATCTAGTAAATGTCAGAGAATTTGAACTCTGGTCTTTCTGACTCTAAGTCCAGCACTCATGCCATGTAGGTACTTGGCTGAATCAAGATCCTTAGCCTGAAATTTAAGTTCTGTTAGTTCTAGTCTATAACAATGATTTACTTCCATTCTGCCATTTTCAGCCTTCTCTCCAACTCTTTATCTTCTTGAACCGTCCACTCCAGCCAGCCTCCCTGAGCTCTCGCCTGAGTGGGATCCTTCCTATCGTCACTGACCCCTCACTGACCGAGCTTCCAATGGTGCTAGGCATTGCACCGCTGTCTGATGAAGGAGGTGGAGCCCAGGTGTAATCCTGGGTCACGACAACAGGGCCTGCATCTTGGGCGGATTTCTGGAACGTTTGGCTTGATCTTGTTTCACAACCCTCTCCTCTCTCGCTGAGAGTGAGAGACTCTGAGTTCTTTCCTTTTGGTGGCTGAGGGGGCTGGAAGCCTCATGATGCCCATCGAGCCTTTCGCTGCGTTTCCTTGGGTAGAGTGAAAGGAGGCATTGCTCTCATTTTTAGTCTCTGGTTTCTTCAGATGGGAGACAAGAGCAGTCACTTTAGGGCACTTCTATCTCTCTCGCTTCCTAGAGGACAAGGAAGTGGGAACCTCATGGTTCCCCTCCACTTTCTTTGGGCCCAGGGGCAGGCTCACCTCATTTTCTGCCCTGGTTCTGTGGTGTTTAGAAAGCCTTAACTTGCAACCCACCCCCCTTTTTATCCTCTCCTCTTCCCTTTTCCTCCCTTCTTCTAGAAATTAGGAGGTCCATGTGACTTTATGTTCAGGTTCATCCTGTTGAGACAGGAAAAAAAAAAGTCTATTCGTCTATTAATAATTGCAAACATCATATGTTTGGGATTATTGTTAAATAATTTATTTTCATTATTTGGAAGTCATTTTTGATAGATCTGTCTGCTTATTGTTGAATTATTAGTTCATGGGCTTGCTAATTCAACTAGATTGGCATGTTCATTACTGAGCTAAGAATTCCCTTGCTGTGTATACGCAGCTAGACTCCCTCTCAGCCTCTCTCCTTTTGGAGCAACATTGGGTAGTTATTTTGTGTGATTAAGTTTTGCAAAAGAACAGAGACCAAGAACTGAAAAGATCCCAGGAGTCCTAGCTCTTGGTACAGTTGGGAGTGCACCAGGTTTTCTTTCCCTCTTCTCACTGTTAGAATAATAGGCCATCCAACTAATTTGTTGATTAATCATACACTGCCTCGAAACATCTTTTCTCTTGTATTGGGCTTTTATTTGAATCAATTATTGTTCAGCTTTCCATGTGAATCAATTGAGATTCCCCAGTTACATTATAAACACCTTGAGGGCAAGGACTACATTTCCTATTAATTACTTTATAATTCTCCCACAGTGTCATGTATGTAATAGATTCTTAGAAAATATTTGCATTGTTTATTTGATTGAGATAGGACAAATAATAATCATACGATGTAAGAGGGAATTAAAGGCATATCCAACTATCTTTCCTTCCCTCTCTTCCTCCCTTCCTCCCTCCATTCCTTTCTTCCTTCCTTTCTTCCTTCCTTCCTCCCTCCATTTCTTCCTTCTTCCCTTCTTTTCTTCATTTCTTCCTTTCTTCCCTCTCATTCACTTCCCATCACTACAGCTTCTCTCCTACTCACAATTCCCTTCCCCAAGAGGAGTGATCTTCCTGGTGACAGAGGACTAGTATCTCCTTTATGGGGTTCGTGGCATGATTTGATAAATGTTGAAAGGTCCCAGTTCCTCAAGGTACCTCCTCTACATAGTGGAGGTTCCTGAAATTCTTTCTTAAAAAATGATTCCTCTTGCTTAAAGCATCATTTCTAAAAAGCCCCAATTCAAATGTAAATGATATTGCCTGGGAGTTGTAGCACATTAATTCATTAGTACCTATTATTGGGCCCTGAGGGTCTAGGGCAAGGGGGTAAATTTTAATTAGAGAGTTGAAACGGGAGATGGAACAGGAAAGGGCCATAGTATGGATTGCTATTAGTAAAGGCAAAATACCTCTGATAACAGCTCATGTTTTATAAAGCACCTTAAAAGATTTGCAAGATATTTTACATACATTATCTCATTTGCTCCTTTTGAGGTAAGCATTATAAATATTATTCTCCCATTTTATAGAGTAGGAAACAAGCAGGAAGACCGGATTAAATTGAATTGGAGAGAGAATTTGAATCCAAGTCTTTTCTCATGCTAAGTCCAGGACTTTGTCCACAACATCCCATGAGGCACCCTGGTCACTGGGAACCCAGGGAAAGCCTGTAGGATATGGAAGGGGAGATGGTAAAATATTGAAGACAATATTTTTCTGTTTCACCATTATTTTTCAGGGCTGGGTGAAGCAAGCCAGACTCGACCTGCATCTTCTTTTTGCAAAGTTGGAGATACAGTATCACAGGCCACGTCAGGATGCGGGGTCACTGTTCTCAAGTGGACAGATGTCATCTTCATCAGATTTTATTAAATCATACAGTTTTTGACAGCTGTTTGGCACCTTTTGGCAAGAACTCCTCCAGGCCTGAAGTTTGCCTTCGTTGAACTAATTGCACAGTCCCATCCCATTACAGCACTTAGAAACATTTCTTTAGGTAAGGGCTTCCTTTGCTTTGGAAAAGTCATCCTACAGACAGGATGGAAAAAAAGGAACCAGAGAGGTCATTAAAAACAACAACAAAGAGTGGAAGAGGTTTTCTTATCTGCGGTCTTTTTAATTGCAACAGGTCCTGCTGTTTTCAAAATGAACTGTAAGCTTTGGGATCCTCCTTTTTCTGCTATAGGCCCAGCTTCTAATTGTATTTGTGTGTGGGCTTTCTCAGTTGTTGTTATCCAAATATCTTCTAGGATGCTTTGTTCCATTCTGCTGGGTCGCAGACTCTAGAACTTCATACTCTAGAACCCCCCCCCCCCACGCACACTCTAGAACTCTGGGAGTGGAAGGGGGCAGCAGGTTTGGGGGAATTGTTTGCACACTGAGTACAGAAAGGTGAATCTCTACATAACTTGAGAGGTTTGATATTTGACATCGTATTAGAACTGTGTGGTCTACATTGAAGCTATGTATGAATAGATAAACCAGAATAATTTCATTATGTACAATATACTACCCTCCCTCCTCCTAACTGCTGGATTAAGCTGAATTTCCTTTATGCATTCTTTCCCACTGTGCCAGGCTATCTGCTGTGATTTTATGTTTCCAGGAGGAAGAAGGCATTTGGTGGCATATTAATAAGCATTTTGTAATTTCAAGATCAGATCAGCAAGACATCCCTGGCAAAGGAGTTGTCTCTCTTTTAATGCATGGAATTTCCGCAGAGTTGTATAATTTTTCTACAAAATTACCCTGATAGTTTGGCAGAAGAAACTATACCTCCTATCTTTCCCACTTTCCTGGACAGGATTCTTCAACATTCTGTTGCTTTGATTGTGGACGTCTTGATTTGGGCTGTTGAGTGAGTTTGCCACCCATCTGAGAATAACAAACATTGTTGGATTGGGGCATAGTAGGTACTTAATAAATGTTTATTGACTGACTGCGTTGTAGCCAGTCATTAGGGACTTTCCCTTCCTCCTTTCCCTCTTCCCCCACCTTGGACCACAGATTTAGTGCTAGAAAGACCTTGGAGATCATGTCACCATAACCCCTCATTTTACAGATTAGGAAACTGAGCCCCAGAGAGGGAAAGTAACAAAAAGTCTTAAAATCACTTGATTTTTCTGTAGGTGCAAAGAGAGCCTTTGATAAATCATAATAGCTATTCATGTTAAAAACACTGAAAACTATAGAAATCAAAACAACTTTTTCTAATTGGACCAAAAGCATGTTGAAAATCAAGCTTTTAGCACAGGGAATTTGCCAAATAAAATCAAAGATAAGGCAGAGATGCCTATTGCTTCCACTATTTCTTGGCAATAGCGTGAAAAATGCTAGCTATAGCAATAAGACAGGAAAAATAAATTAAGATGATAATGCTCATAAAGAGGAAGCAACATTATCTTCATTAATTGAGGCAGTTAATGCCTTCAATAAAGTAGCAGGATATGAAAGTAATTTTTAAAGGTGTTTTTTTTCTCCCTGTTACAAACAAAACTCAGGAGAATGAGATAGGAACATAAATTTAATTTATAATAAAATGCATTAAATATCCAGGAATTTACCTACTATAATCTGTATAAGACAAATGTATAACAACTAAAATGATTTTTTATAGAAATAAAAGAAGAACTAAATAATTGGAGAAATTTAGTGTTAATAGCTGGGACACCGGTAGGTAGATTAGTGGATGCAGTGCTGGATTTGGAGTTAGGAAGACTGGAGTTTGAATGTTGCCCAGACATTTACTGGCTATGTGATTTTTGAGCCTCTTCCTGAACACCGAACCTCTTCCTGCCTCAATTTCTTTGTCTGTAAAATAGGGGTGATAGTAATAGTGCCTACTTCATAGGGTTGTTGTGAGGATCAAATCTGGTCACACATGCAAAGTGCCCTGTAAACCTTAAAGTGCCACTCAAGTGCTAACTTTCATTAGATATTTTGAGGAGAGGGGTACTCTGCAAGAGGACTTGTCTGGGTGCTTGTTTGGACATTTATGTTGTGTCAAAAGACCAATAATATAATCCCTGTAAATACTCCTTCCCCTGATTTAGAGTACTTCTCCTCAGTATCTCAGTAGATAACCTTCAGAAATTTCTATTCCCTCCCCAGCTCCCCAACCCACTCCCAACCCCCCCAAAAAGAAAGAGCACACAACTTATCACTTGGTCGCATGTCTTCCGGTAATGAATCTCTCTGCAAACAGCTAGGATGATCCTTGAATGACAGACACACAGTCCATAATCGAGGTCCCACACTCAAAGTCTTTCTAGTTTGGTTGGGCCTGTCCCAAACTTATACTGAGTCACCGTCGTGCCACCACCAGGCATTAGAACAAGACTCTGCTGGAGACGTAGGCATTACTCTTTGTAGGCTTTAAAAGGCAAATGCCGATAAAGTTAGTTGAAGAGCTGTATGTCTTCCCTCCTACCCCGAACCCTCCCCCCAGCAAGATCTTATTTAAAATTTAGAGATGCATTGATTATAAAAGTGAAGTAACTGGAGGAACACGCCACATATGCTATCATTGAGACCCTCGGTCATCTTGATCACCTGCGCAATGGTTAACCCGAAGAGCATTTCCAAATGGCTCTTCTCTTGTACCATACAAGTATCTTGACTTCTTACTTTTGTAATTAATAAGCAACTGCTAGCTGTTAGGATGTTCCATTGTCTGGGTACTGAGAAGCTCCCCATAGCAGGTGAACCATAGATAGTATTGGCTTTTCTAAAACAAGGGAGATTCACAAAAAACCACCAGTGCCTTTCAAAAAACCACAAGATTAGCATACAGTATGGCAAGCAATGAAAGCTGGGAAGCGTGGTTATATAATTGAGTCACTCAGTAGTCCTTCCAGTTGCTGGTAAACTCCAGTTTCTTGAATTGGAATTAAAACAGACGAAATAGAAACTTCTAAAGCTTTTTTTGTACTCATATCCACATCTTAGAATTCTTATCTAGGAACCAAACTCAGAATATTAATAATTATATTACTGTCACTGGGGGAAGCTAGGTGGTGCCATAGTGCACAGAGCGCCAGGCCTGAATCAGGAAGACTTGTTTTCCTGAGTTCAAATCTGACCCCAGACACTTACTAGCTGTGTGACCTTGGGCAAGTCACTTAACCCTGTTTGCCTCAGTTTCCTCATCTGTAAAATGAGCTGGAGAAGGAAACAGCAAACCACTCTAGTAGCTTTGCCAAGAAAATCCCATGGGGTTATGCAAAGTCCGACATGACTGAAATGACTGGACAGATCACTATTAGACTGCTTCTTCCAGAGGGGATCATTGAATCATAGATTAGAGCCAGAAGTGAGGGACTCAGAGGTTTTCTAGTCCAACCCCTTAATTTTTCAGATGAGAAGCTATTTAATACATGTTTGTCAAATCAAATTGAAGATTAAGACTAGGGCTTTGAGATGATGAGACATGATGCATGATGTCCAACAGAAAAAAAAAATCAATACATTTCACTCTCGATTATTATTCACTATCAATCACTGAATAAGATTTCAGTAAGCAATATCATTGGAAGGGAGTAACATGGACATGACATACCACTCATCCCAGCTTGGCTATGGGCCCTTGTCAAATTATTTCCAATTGTGAAAATTAAACACACTCAGTTGTAGAATGTTTACCAAACAGACTTTGGGAAAATCTCCCTATCTGGGCCTTTCTTTCCTTATCTGTAAACAGAAGTGGCTGGACCGAATAACACCTAAGCCTTCCTGTTCTATTTGTATAATGTCATCGCTAGCTGTATACCTTGGCAGAGTTCCATTCTACTTTTTTTTTATCTCTCTTTCTTTTTTTTTTTTTTTTTTGGTTAGGCAATGGGGTTAAGTGACTTGCCCAGGGTCACACATCTAGTAAGTGTTATGTGTCTGAGGCCTGATTTGAACTCAGATCCTCTTGACTCCAAGGCCAGAGCTCTATCCACTGCGCCATCTAGCTGTCCCTCCATTCTGCATTTTCCAGAGATTCTTGACATGTGGCCTATGAACTTGTTTAAAAAAAATATTTTGGCAACTGTATTTCAATATAATTGGCAATTGTGTGTATTTTATTTTATATAGGGTCAGCTTTGTGGCATAATGGATAGGGTGCTGGGCCTGGAATCAAGAAGACCTGAGTTCAAATCTGGCCCCAGGAACTAGCTGTGTGACCCTGGGCAAGTCACTTAATCTCTTTCTGCTTTAGTTTCCTCATCTGTAAAATGGGAATAATAATAGCACTTACTTCCCACTTGTGAGGATAGAATGAGTTATAAAACATTTCACAAACCATAAAGTACTATATAAATGCTAGTTATTATTATTGCTATTATCAGTTTTATGGATTGTGGGTGGACTATGGCCCATGAACTCACACAAGGTCAGGGTTTTATAACAGTATGATCTACGCTTCTTCTTCTTTTTTTTTTAATCCCTTGTAATTTCTTTTCCCAGTCTGAGCTTTTCAGCTAGTAGTGACCATTAGGTCCCTGTAAACAAAGCCTACTAGAAAACTGGGATAGTGGTAAATGCTACTGTGTAAAATACCATGAGTTTATTCAAGGCCAATAGATTCCTAATGCCGTGTTTGGAACGTGCATGTTGAAAACCACATAATTATGTGAATACCGTTAGGTTTTTTAAATGGTGCAATTAGGTAGCACAAATTACAGACGGCATGTAAGGAATAACTCACCGTAGTTGAATGTCGTACATATAATTACATGGTACATTATGTACCAACCAATCAATACATGACCAGCCAGTACATCATTTAGGACACAAGCACCATATTTAGAATAGACGATGATGAAATGCTTCTTGTAAGGACAGATGCATTTCCATTAATGTCTAAATAACTTGAGCCAGTCGTTCTAACATGCTTGTACTCACTGAAATCAATACAGAAGGCAAGATAGAGAATTTATTTTGCAAGGGAGGTAGCACAGCACAGGGAAAACATAGTGAGCCTGGGTTCCAAGGACCCCAGTTTGAATCCTGACTCTGTTGCTTTATTGCCTGTGAGATTTGGGCAAGTCATTTAATCTCAGTTTTCTGTAACACAGGAAGGTTAGACAGTCCTTATAGCGTCTAGATAGTCCTTATAATGTCCTTGTAGCTCTCGATTCATGATACCTGCAGCACATTTATGGATACCTTGTATTTGGTGTCTGTGTCCTGTCATAGCTTTTAATTTCCTTCATCCAATGAGATATAAATCAACAGGAGAGATAGTCATTTGATCAATAATGTCACCATCCCAGAAACCTAGAGTTGCCCATGATGGTTTCTTCAATATTTTATTGTAGCCTACTCAAAAGGCTAGTAGTGACCTATTGCTGAATGCCACCAGGGCCGTCTTCCCAATACACACTTTTGGATGTCCCTCTCTTCTCTCCCAACTCAGGAATATTCTTTGCCTGGTTAAAGTAACCAGTGTCTCTTTGACATATAAGTTGAACTTGCTAAGTTTTCTATTTCTCCATGTTCTTAATCTCCTTCTATAGAATTCATTAACTACCTTGGGCAGCCTACCACTGGAGAGAATAGAGAATAGAATAAATATATGATGATATTCCACACGGGAATTCTAAGAGGGCAAAATGGCACCCATAGAGGGATACAAATACACCAAACACATAACCCATGTGTATTGATTCTACCATTTTCTTTTAATTTTTAAAGGAATTTTTATTTATGCCTTTTTACCTCATCAAAATTTTCCCTAATGTCTCTACCCCTCCCCATTGAAGAGTGACATCCCATATAACAAATATATTTAAAGGAAAAAAAGTCTTTGATTTTTAACATTGCTTCCCCAAGTGTATTCTTTTTATATTGCAAATACTCTTGCAGCAGTGGGGGTGGGGACTTCCCTGGGTGTGTTTTATTGTTCCTGATTTTTTTCTTTAAGGTTGTGTTTATGTCTATACCAGCTAGCTTAACTATTGACCTTCACTTTGGGGGGCTCACAAGAACATTCAAATGAAATGAGAGGTGGATTTTGAACAGAGGACCCATGCTCAAATCCAAGCCTGCTGTTATCCTTCAATCATTTAACCTACAGGACCCCCATTTCCTCATCTGTAAATTGAGGGGCTTGTAGATGACATCTAAGCTACCTTCTTGCTCTCAATCCATGACCCTATAAGGAAAAATAGCCAAGTAGATTTGTGTAAGCAGGTACAACCTGAGCCTTTGACCTGTATGTAATTTACATAATTGCATTAAAATGAAAACACACTCTCCCTGAAAAGTCTTCCACCGTCTTTGTAAGCAGACACTTAGGGAAGACTGTTTATTATTGCCTAGGATAAGTGGCCATTTGAAGAAAAGCCTTATTTATGGAGCTCTAACCATGGCTAGTCCTCAGCAAAATTATAAAGTAGGCCAAGTTTGTTTTGTGGTATCTTTCTGGCTTCTCTTTCTCGACCTTTCCCTCTCTTCCTGATACTTCTTTCATCTTTCCTCTATCCCTACCACCATCCAACCATGTCCCATGTCTTCATGCTGGCCATTGCAATGCCCCACTTGAACTTTCTCCAGTTTGGTTTGATTCAATTCCATCCGTTTCAGTCCAATTCAGTTCAACTTGTTAAGCTAGCTATAAGTGACTTAGCTTGTGCCAGAGCTGCTGGGTGTACAAAGATAAAAACAGAAACAGGCCCTACCCTCAAGGAGCTTGTTGGAAGGAAACCCAACTTACAGAAGAGAAAACACAACACAGATTCAAGGAAATGTGGAGGGTGCCACAAGGGAGAGGAACTTTCAAAATTTCTATTCCTTGACTCCATCCATCCAAACTTCCATTACCTCACTATTCACACTTTGGGGACATAGTGGATAGTCCACTGGGCCTAGAGACAGGAAGACCTGAGTTCAAATCTGACTTCAGACACTTACTAGCTATGTGACACTGGACAAGTCACTTAACCTCTGTGTTCCTCAGCTATAAAATGGGGATAAATAATTAGGTCAGGTATCTGGTATAGTGGATAAAATGATGGGCCCTGAGTTCAAATCCAGCCTCAGACATTTACTAGCTGTGTGACACTGGGCAAGTCATCCAACCTCTGTTTGCCTTAGTTTCCTCAAATGTAAAACAGGGATAAAAATAGCCCCTACCTCCCAGGGTAGTTGTGAGGGTCAAATGAGATAGTATTTGTAAAGTGCTTAGCACAGGGCCTGGCACAGAATAAGCACTTTTTTAGCTGTTATTATGTCAACTAGGTGGGACCAGCGACTAACCTGTGGATGGTCAAAGCTGGACAGAGCAGGCTAAAGACAGGAGAGTCAGGAATTAAACAGAAGTTTAATTTCAAAGTGGGAGAAATGACTTTTGAGCAAGGAGGCAGGTTAGACACATGTGCTGGGACCCCACCCCTATTGGGGTGACCGAGGCACTGGGGGCAGATCTTGGTATATATACCTATGGTTGCACAGTGAGATGCAGCCCTGACAATGAGTGGTAACAGCGACAATGAGACAAGTTTGATTCATAGCAGGGCTTCTTGAATGGAACTTGTCTTCACTCAGAGAACACCCGGTACTGCTCAGAGCAATACAATCATTACGAGAAACAGTTCTGCGATTTTGCTGTGGCTGAGATCATCCAGAGGGTGGGTGCAAAGGATTGTTCGTATGCCAAGCTCAGAGTGCACAGCTTACATGGTATCTTGACAATTAATAACAGGGCAGCTAAGTGGCACAGTGCATAGAGTGCTGGACCAGGAGTCATGAAGACCAGAGTTCAAATGCAGCCTTAGTGTCACACTTATTAGATGTGTGACCTTGGGCAAGTCACTTAATCCTGTTTGCCTCAGTTTCTTCATCTGTAAAATGAGCTGGAGAAGGAAATTGTAATCCACTCCAGTATCTTTACCAAGAATACCCCAAAGTGGGGTTGTGTAGAATTGGACACAACTGAAATGACTGAACAATTATTAATAATGCCCTCTATCTCTCAGGATTGGTGTGAGGATCAAATGAGATAATATTTGTGGGGCAGCTAGGTGGCGTAGTGGATAGAGCACCAGCTCTGGAGTCAGGAGAACCTGAGTTCAAATCCAGCCTCAGACCAAACACTTGACACTTACTAGCTGTGTGACCCTGGGCAAGTCACTTAACCCCAATTGCCTAAATAAATAAATAGATAATATTGGTAAAGTGCTAAGCAAAGTACCTAGTGCTATATGAATGCTATTTATTGTTGTTGTTGTTACTACTGTTATCCTGTTTTGGTCAACATTCACTTATTTTGATGTGTTCATGGAGCCATGATGATTATTATTTTTTTTTTTTTGTGGTTACTCCCTTGTCCATTGCCTATCCAAATTCACCCATATCCTTTTTTTCTAGGGCAATTCTTATCTATGTCTTTTAGGGACTCAGAGAAGAGAAGAAGCATTTATTAAACACCTACTATGTGCCGTGCACTATTTGCAAATATTATCTAATTTGATCCTCACAACAACACTGTGAAATATTGCTGTATTTCCCATTTTACAATTGAGGAAATTGAGGAAAGCAGGGGGTAGGTGACTTGCCCAGGGTCACACAGTTAGTCAGTATCTGAAACTGAATTTGAACTCAAAAATTAGAGATGAAGGGGTCCTTTCCCTTTCTACCTCATAGTATACACAGTTGTGCCCTATTTCCTTTGGCTTATTTCTTGGTGACAAAAAGAATTCTAATTGGCTGAGTAAGTCACTAAACCTCTGTTTGGAAATTTCTTTTCCCCATTAAGGACCAACGATCAGGAGTCTAGCTTGAACCTCAGCATTACCTTCCAAAGACTAACAAGATTTAGGGAAGCAGGGGCAGCTAGGGGGCACAGTGGATAGAGCACCGGCTCTGGAGTCAGGAGGACCTGAGTTCAAATCTGGGCTCAGACACTTGACATTTATTAGCTGTGTGATCCTAGGCAAGTCACCTAACCCTGGTTGCCTCACCAAAAAAATAAAAAGATTTATGGGAGTGGATAGATATAATTTTAGATGAGTACGGCCTCTCTTTGAGGAGGGCAGAGGGGTCAACCTCCTGTTTTCCCTCTTGGCAGAAATCAAAGTCTCCCTTAGAGAAAGGTAAGGAGATGCAAAAGATGTCTATCTTACCTCCCTACGAGGAGGAGGACCACATGTGTTCTGCGTGTCACCCCCCCAAACTCTCACCCCCATCCCTATGGGCATACACAGGCACATGTGCACTAAACAAAACAACAGCTCCCCCTGCCCACCTCTTAAAAATGAACTTTTGGGATATCTGGCAGTTTGGGATCACTGAACAATTTCTGTTCTTGAGCTCTCCCTCCCACTCAATTCTGGGCCCAGCTTAATGCTCATTAGCATCACCAATCCAACATATACAGACTGCCTGTTGAGTTGCAGATTCAATGCTATTGTTTTTTTTGCTCAGTTTTGTCAAAAACACCCACACTAACAGAACCAAATAAAACAAAACCCTGTTTCTCATTGTTGCAGATTTCACAGAAGAGGCTTTGTGGTAGAACATGAGGTGATGCAATTAGGACAGTGTCATCTGTTAGTAGTGATAGTCATGCCATTTTGTTCTTTTTTGAGCAAAATGCTTTTAAAAATGAACATTTTTTTTTTTTTTGCCATTGTTCAGTGGCTTTCAGTCACGTCTGACTCTCCATGATACCGTTTTGGAGTTTTCTTGGCAGAGGGACTGGAATGGTTTGCCATTTCCTTCTCTAGCTAATTTTTTTCACTTTTTTTTTTTTTTTGTGAGGCAATCAGGGTTAAGTGACTTGCCCAAGGTCACACAGCTAGTACATGTCAGATGTTTGGTCTGAGGCCGGATTGGAATTCAGGTCCTCCTGACTTCAGGGCCGGTGCTCTATCTACTGCGCCACCTAGCTGGCCCTTTCTAGCTAATTTTACAGATGAGGAAACAGGTAAACATAGTTAAGTAACTTGCCCAAGATACTGGAGTGGTTTGCCATTTCCTTCTCCAGTTAATTGTGAGGAAACTGAGGCAAGCAGGGTCACACAACTAGTCAATGTCTGAGGACAGATTAGCTGCCCTAAATTAACAATAGACTAATGGGATTTCCTAGTCTTTATACTTTTATAGTTTGTGTAAAGATATGATCTGTTGTAGAAAATGACTTACAAAAAACTGCCCATCCTCTTTTCACATTTTCATCAGGCATTGTTGCAGTCTGAGAAGTTGAGACCCTTCAAAGACCAGAGTACAGGATGGGGTCATCTAGAATGAATTCACCAACTCAAGCATTCTTTGAGTCAAGTTGGCAAAGATTTATTGTTACGCTTTTTAGCAGGCAAGGATTCTTAAGGAACCTGCGGAGAGACTGAGGATGGTGGTGGGGTTTATATGGAAAAGGGCATGGGAAAAGAGTGCCAGGGACACTGATGAGGTAATCTAAAGGTTCAGGTGTCTTTGGGAGCTATGGATGGGAAAGTGTAGGGAGTATACCAGACAGGGAGGGATATGTCAGAGGAGCTTGGGAATCTGACGGGAGGAAAGGTCCTTGGGCCAGCCAGGGACAAAATTTCTTGAACCAGACAAGACACCCCTCTCTCTCTGTCCTGATTAGAGAATGCTCTGCAACAAGGGAAAGTTTTCTCACAAGACAGGAGCTTACTAAGGAATTGGGAAGCTTGCATAGACATGATCTTAGGGCTGGGAGCAGCCCAGCACTCTCTTACCCAGCTTTGTGTCACCAGGGAGAGAGATAAGTGTTTTGCTGAGGCCCACTCATGAGTAATTGCTGGGGGTAGTGTCCTTGGGATGGGGAAAACTGCCAAGGATAGTGTTTCTGAGAAATTGCGGTCCAACCACAGGCACCCAAATACCCCATCAGCTTGACACCAAGGATATACACATAGACTACTCTCATGAACATTTTACACAAACAAGCAAGCACATATATGGCTCAATAGCTGTTAATGTCTTCTCATTTTTCT
Source organism: Vombatus ursinus (assembly GCF_900497805.2). Lineage (NCBI taxonomy): Eukaryota > Metazoa > Chordata > Mammalia > Diprotodontia > Vombatidae > Vombatus > Vombatus ursinus. Next base: position 5,470,224 of record NW_020945237.1, on the reverse strand, counting down.
CTTTGCAGGGTTGTTTTGCAAAAAAAAAACCAAAAAAACCCAAAAAACGTAAATGCCTTGTTTTGATCTTCATTATTTTGGACTCTTCTAGCCTTTGATTTCTTGAACTCACTCCTGGCATGTTTAAAATTGTGTCACTTCTGGGACAGTTTTCTTCTGCAGATGCTTAGTTAGGTCCAACCACCATTTAAACTTCATTTTTAAAGAGTTATTGCTACTTCCTCTTAGAGTTAGGAGTTGACAAAATGGTTCCATTAGGAATAGGGGCCTGGGCCTGTGAATGGTAGAGAGAACACCTGGGAAGGAATTCCCTGGACCCATTAGGAGTGCACCTTCTATCTAACTTAGAATTTTAGAGGCTTACAATGCTTAGAGACTAAGTGACTTGCCCCAGGTTACATAATGTAGGCTTTCCTAGCTCCAACTTGCGCTGGCCACCTATTATACCATGTTGCCAGTTAAAAATGTATTACTCTCAGAATGTCAGCTGATTGATTTCATTTTGTGTCTGTTGTCTTTACAATATCATCACCAGATGGTTTGGAGATGATTTTAACTTCTGCAAGGTCATTTTCTCTTCAACTGTGAGTAGAGATTATTCCTAGTCATTCATCTTTCTTCCTTGGTAATTTTGTGGGAAGGAGATAAGTATTTATTAAGTGCTTTCTTTATGTAATGAGCTTTGTAAATATTCTTTAATTCAATTCTCCCAGCAACTCTGGGAAATAGGTGGTATGATTATCCCCATTTTATAGTTGAGGAAGCTGAGGTGGAAAGAGGGTCACATAGCCGAGGGTTACATAGCTAGTAAGTGTTTGAGGCAGGATTTGAACTCAGGTTTCCCTGTCTCCAGGCCCAGTGCTTAATCCATTGTGCCACCTAGCTCCCTCTACAAATGAGCTTGTACTTAAAACTGAATCTGTTGTATATCTAATGCAGAACCTTAGAAGAAGATGCTTAAAAATTCTCATGGAGAGATTGATTAGCATCTTTCCAGGGCAACTAGGTGGTGCAGTGGATAGGGTGCTGGGCGTGGAGTCAGGAAGACCTGAGTTCAAATCCAGCCTCAGACACTTACTAGCTGTGTGACCCTGGGCAAGTCACTTTACCCTGTTTGCTTCCATTTCCTCCTCAGCAAAATGAGCTGAATGGTGAGCCACTCCAGTTTCTTTGCTAAAACAAAACAAAGCAAACAAAAACCAAACCCAACAACAAATGGGGTCACAAAGAGTTGGATACAATTAAAAATACGTCTTTCCATTTGGCAAAGAGATGGAGGCAATTTAAGGACTTTTTCCATTTTCTTATGGTGGTGATTTGTTTTGCGTTGCTTAAGTTCACCTAAGAAAGAATGAACGAGTTAATATCTTTGACTTTTGTCAATTTTCTTTATTGTTATTGTTTTTGGAGTCTGTGATTATTATTGTAGCTTCTACAGTTGTGTGCAGTGACTTTTTCTCATCTTTATTCTTTCTTTTAATTTGATATTTACTTCGATCTTTGTGATAACTAGCACAACAAGCAGTTTCTGAAATGACTCCTGTGTAAATCATCATTTGTTTTCTATTAAGCTATAGAGACTAGAGGGCTGGTATTCTTAATCCGGGATGAATGAATTAAAAAAATTGATAACTAATCCTATTTATCTTAATTTATGCATTTAAAAACCTTTTTTTTTTTTTTTTGGAGCAGGGCTCCAGAGGCTTCCCCAGATTGCCAAAGCAGTCTGTGACACAGAAACTTTCAGGATCCCTGCTGTAGAGTGTCCAGTTTATAGGCAGGAGTCCCTGAGTTCAAATCCCGCTTCTGACAAGTATTACCTGCATAGACCCTGCTGTGTACTTTAGGTAATTCCCTTAGCATTATCTCCTAAATCATAGGCAAGTTCTTCTTTAATAAAAGATTTAGTCAGTTATCATTTTTGTGATGCATTTAGTGTTTTGACAGAATGTAATCCCCTTAAAGGGAAGGACTACTCTATTTCTGTCTTTGTATTCATAGTTTCTAGTTTAGTACCCGGCAAATAGTAAGTGCTTAATTAATGCTTATAAAGTTTTCTTTCTTCTTGAGGACAGTATGATTGATGCTCCAGGAGGTTTCTTTATCTACAAGCTTTTATGGTCTTTTTTGAGAGCTGGCTGTTCACCGTCTTCTCCAGTCCCCACTGTGGCTTTGAAATCACTCAGTATCAAGTGCGTCTTGACTGAGTCTGCAGGATCTTTTCAGATTTTCCCCTACTATATCCTTCAAAAGAGATCACAAAGTCTCAGTGTCAAAAGGGGCCTCCGAGGCCATCTAGGCTTAGCCATACTTGACCAAGAATCACTTTTTTCAACCTAGTTAACGAGCTCAGAAACCACTAGTGGCCAGGCATGGTGGTCACATGCCTCTGACCACAGCTGCCTGGGAGGCTGAATCTGATAGATCTCTTGAGTTCAGGTATTTCCAGATGCAGCATCTGAAAGTGATTGGATATTGATCCTTAGTTCATCATTCACATGATGATTCCCTGGAAGGGTGGAGGGCCCAAGTTATCTAGGGAAGGGGAGACTCATCCAGGTCAGAAATGGAGTGGGTCAAAGCTCCCACCTCGGTGGATTAGAGTTAGGAATGGGTTCTTTGTTAGCTTCTTTACTTCCAGCCTGGGTATGAGAGGGAGACCCAGTTGAAAGAAGAAGACAGGAATAGTGTTAGAGAGAAAGAGATAGAGAGGGGGAAGAATGAAATAAAGAGAGAGCAGAAGGAGGAGAGAGAGGAGAGAGAGAGAGAGAGAGAGAGAGGGAGAGAGAGAGAGAGAGAGAGAGAAAGAGAGAGAGAGAGAGAGAGAGGGAGAGAAGGGAATGGAGGAGGGGAAGGAGGGAAGGGGAAGAGAAGAGAAGAGAAGAGAAGGGAAGGGAAGGGAAGGGAGAAGAGAAATGAGAAGGAGAGAGAGAAAGAAAGAAGGGAGAGAGAGAAAGAGGAGAGAGAGAAGAAAAAAGAGAGTAAAGGGAAGACAGAGAGAGGAGAAAGAGAGGGAGAGAGAGAAGAGAGAAAAAGAGAGCTAGAGAGGAGAGACGGACATAGAACGGAGTGAGAGAGAAAAGCAAACCACTACCGGTGAGGATGAATCCACTACTTCCTGAAAGAATATTTAAGCAGCCTAATTTTTAGATAGCCATTTCTTATATTGAGTTAAAATCTGCCTCTGTACATTGTTCACTCATGTCTCTGTTCTCTGGGGTCAAGCCCTTTGCAAAATGCCTGGCATGTGGCGGGTGCTTAAAAATGCTTGTAGATGGGATGATTGGTAAGCAAGCCTTTAGGAGACTCTACCACCTCTCTTGGGGGGTGGTAGGAAGTGAGTTTTGTCAGGGAGGAAAGAAGTCTAAAGTACCTGGGCTGAAAATAAACTCCAGTGCTATTCTCAACCCATCTCAGGGTTTCTCTCCCATTATGGGCACCCCGTTGGTTCGATTGTAGCCAGCGGGGTAAGTATCAGGGAGAACAGGAAAAAGGAGCAAGTATGGGATGATGCACCTCTTACTACAGCCCTTTTATTTGGGGGATTGAGACATTTTTGAGACAGGCTAAGATGACTCCTGCAAAACACAGTGGCTGCAGCACGGTTGTCAATGTCAAAAGTGCTCTGCTCAAGGGGAAAATTGCTTCATTATTTTCCATTTGGAACATAGCATTTGAGATTTAAATGAGGTTTCCTATGGACATTGCCCTATAAGGGCCCTCTACCTGTTGGATTTCATTGGCTTGAGTCCTCGCTTTACTCAATTGCTGCTATCATTTCTGGGACCATGCAGTACCCTGATGCATTTGTCTCCCTGGAGGGACCACAAAGCCCGGCTTCCTTCCCTCCAGGGAACTGGAATCTGTGTCCAATGGCTTTCTCTCTTGTAGGTCTCTGCTGTGGTTCTCTCCTTCTGTTTGACTCTGACTTCATGGCCTTCCTGTTAAAGGCCAAGTTCAAGCACTTGGCTTGAGTGCACAACTTGGCTATGAATCAATCCTCTTCTGCCTCCCATCAAAGGACCAAGAAAGTGAGTTCACACCTTATTAAGGGGATGTCAACAGTGTCAGGGCAAAGGCAGCTACTGGATTAACCCAGTTTGTGAGGAGTCAACTTGAGGGAATTGATCTTTGTCAAGCTTTACACCAGTCAAGAGACAAAAGAAGCATTCCTCAGGACCTCATCAAGCTCCTCCCCACTATTGTTACTAGAAGTAATAATAGCTTACCTTCCTATAATATTTTACCTTACTCTTAGTGAACATCTAACAAGGGTTCATTTTACACCCAAGCTCTGGGTGATATACTAGGCTCTGGGGATACAAGTACAAACTCAGAATTTACATTATGATGGGGACAAAAATATGGGCGTATAAGTACAGGGTGTCCCAAAAATCTTAGTGCCATTTTCAGCTACAAAGCTTAAAGCTACACTAAGGCTTTTTGACACTAGGTATATGCAGAATAAATATAAAAAGAATAGATATAAAATAGTTAGATACAAGGTCATTTGACAGACAGGGAAGACGTTAGCAGTTGAGAGGGTTGGAAGTTGTAGCTTGGAAAAGAGTGAAGTTCCATAATTAGGCAGATGTGTGAGAAGGACATGGGCAATGGCCAGTACAGAGGCCTTTGCAGTCCCATCCAAAAGGGAATCTATGATTCTTGCGCATCACCTATACTGTGGCTTTTGCTTGGAGTTAAGAATTGCTTTGTGGTTAGAAATCAGTTCATTAGACGGGTGAATCTGTGAAGACCTGGTAATTCTGAAACAATTTAGGCTGCATTCCTGGGAGTAAAAAACAAAACAACTGAGCTGAGACTCTTTGCTGTACTCCTAGGAATTTTCTAGAGAACCTAAAATACATCACCTACAGTTTTGAGGGTGTTAGCCTTACAATACCTGATGAGTTAGGAAAGTACCCAGTTTACAAATGAGGAAGCCAGCTCAGAAATTATTGACACAGAGCCTGGGGTTGGGGACAGTGACAGGGTTGGGTCTTGAACCCAGGTTTTCTGATTCTGAGCCTGGGCTCTCTCTCCATTGAATAAATGAGGAAACAAGATGGCACTTACCTATTTTAAAATATAAAAGAGACAAACATGAGCTATAGTTCGGAAATTGGCTATTTAGAAAGGAAATAGACTGTAAGGAACTGGACCTATGATCCATTTTCAGAAAGGTATTGATAGATATGGTAAGGATATAGAATGATGGTTACCATTATCCTTTCAGGTGACCACTGATGTTCATATCTTCTCTCTTTTCCACTAAGAAGATCAAGTCTCTGTGACTTCTTGGGTCATCTGTTTGCAGGTAAGGTCATGGATTTTTAGTTGGTTTTTCATAAGTTAATCTCTGCCCTGTCTAGGGCCCTGAAGCTTCCTGACTAAATGAAACTGGTGCCACAGGGTTGTCTAGTAAGGGATGGGCAAGGCAGAGAAAAGTGTTGGGAACAGAAATGGGCCAATAGACAGATCTGGTCAGCAAAGCCAGTGTTGATACCAGGTTTTCAAGGCAAGGATTGAATCAGGTAAGTGAGGTCAGGCAGGCTCAGAGCAGGGGAAAGGGGTATTGAGGTGATAGTAGCTAGGTCCATCTGGAGTGCCAGGATGATAAGGAGTACATGGTTGTTGAGGATGAAGCCAGATGAATATAAGGAGAGACAGTAGAACATTGGAAAAAGTGCTAGATTTGGATTCAAGAGGACCTCTGTTCAAATTTTAGTTTTGCCACTGACCACCTGTGTGACCTTGGGCCAGTCACTGGGCCTCAGTTTCCTCATTTAGAAGTTGGGAGTGTTAGAGTTGGCACATAGCAGCTGCTTAATAAATGCTTTTTGCTGACTGACTTAATGTATGCCTTCTAGCATCAGGAAGCTCAATGCCTTCGTTTTAGGTTCAATATCTGGGAATGGTAGTAAGTAATACAATGGTAGTGGGCCCCGGGGATGGAAGGCAGGTTCCCTGGATGATTCTGAGTGCAGAAACTGGTCCCCCAGGAAGCCAGATGAGAGGCAGTGAGGTCTGAAGTCCAGGATTTGAGCCCTTGCTTCTTTTCTAGCGAGTTTGGGATATGGAGGTTAGTAGAACGTCTTCTAGCTGTTTGAAGGTGGGTCTCCAAAGCTGACTCCTCTCCATTGCCTAAGTCTAAGTCTATGGAGTCAGGTTTATAGCCCAAAGGCAGTTTGGGGTGGATGGTGACCTCCAGGAGTCCTCTGAATGTAGCCTGTGGAATGGTGGGATGGACTATGTCTCCTCCCTGACGGGAGTGTGGGAAAGAATGTTTTGTCCTCAGTCTTAACAGTCTGATTCTATCTTAAAGACACCTCAAATAACCAAGCACAGCCTACTTGCTGTGGTTACTTTGCCTGGCTTAAACAATAGAATCTGATCAATTCTGATGGTGATTGACTGTTAAGTCTGCTGGGGGAAAATTTGACTGGTTCATTCGAACAAGGTATGTAAACTCAATTGGGACTCCTCTACATTGGAATTAGGTCTCCAACCTAGATTTTTGGATAAGGGGATGAGCATGGAGCAGAGGCTGATGTGTGGCTACCTGACACAAGGGGTGGGGGTGGTAGAGAGGAGGCCTTCACCCATAGGATTATTATCTGCCATGTGTATGTGGGCAGGGGCAGTCTTTAAACAAAGTCATGGTTGAATCAGTTCTCTGTAAATTCTATCTACACCTTCCCTTGAGTGAGGGAACTCAGAGTTTCTTTCCACTAGTAACAATAGCTCTTGAGCTATTTATTTACCTGTGATTCAGATAGATTTAAATCCCAAAGCTCTGTAGTTTTAAGGGTCATTTTATCTTATTTAGTTTACCACTTGGAGCTTGATTGCATTACATTTCTTTCATTTAAAAATATATATATTTTTAATTTTGGCAAACCTGAACGAAAACAGCAATTTGTTCAGGCTTGAGGGAACTTTTCTCTTCCTTGTTGGAGATTACGTAAGTTATTTTGTCATGAGAGCGCAGGGCTTGCCCGTCGTTTATGACAACGAATGTGGTGTGGAAAGAGAGCTTGGTTTGAGGAGACCTGGTTTTAATATCAGTTTGATGTTTACTCACAAGCTATGGGACTACTTTTTGAGCCTCAGTTTCCATTTCTGTAAAATGGGGATAGCTCTTATTTACATAACACTTTAAGAGTTTTAAAGTCCTTTCCTCACAAAACCTCACGAGGGACATAATGTTATTAGGTCTCCATTTTCCAGAATTTTATAACAAATACTTCTTCATCCATTATATTGGAGATATTAGGCTTGAATTGTAATACTACCATCTCTGATGTACTGCTATCTTACAAAGCTGTTACGGCGAAAACACTGTGAGAACCATAAAATGCTATGCAAATGTGCATATTATTATTATAACCACTGCTCAGTAATAATAATTTTGATGATTATAAAACACTGACCCACTAACTGATCTATTCCCCAGAGGACTGCCTTAAGTTCAGAAGCCTCATAACTGGACTTGGAATCAGTAAGACTCTCATCTCCGACACTTTTTTTTGTTTGTGTTTGACCCTGGACAAGTCACTTAACCTCTGTCTGCCTCAGTTTACTCATCTTTAAAATAAAAGGATTGAACTTGATAGAAGGGCCCAGTAGAGCTGATAATCAGTTTTGTCTCTCCTCTCCCTTTCCATCTCCTTCTCTTCCTCTTTTTCTCTCCTCCTTCTGCCTCTTTCCTTTTCCTTCTGTCTCTGTCTCTGTCTCTATCTCTGTCTCTCTCTTTCTCTCTCTCCCTCTCTCTCCTTCTATTTCCTCCCTCTTTCTTTCTCATTTTCCCTCTCCCTTTGTCTCTTTCCCTTTCTTTCTCTCCCTTGCCCCTTCCCTTCCTTCTCCTCTATTCTCTTCTCTTCTCCTTGTATATATGTATATATTTGCTTTTGAAAAAGATTTTGCTTTAATTTTTGCTTCTTTAAAAAGAGAAACATTATTCTTGACCCCTCACCTCTGATTCATTTTTCCGGCTTGTATTTCTTTAGTTCTTAGAAGATTAACAAACTAAGGAGTCCTTTCCTCTTTCACAGTCGGAGAAGTAGACATGAAACTATTTACTTTGAGAGCCCTAATTGTGTTACTGTTAAACCGTTTAAATTCTGTCAAGTGGTTTTCATTCTGGGAGGCCAGAAGGTCCTGGAGCCAGACTCTCTGTCAATCCTCTCAGTTTCTCCACTATTCTTTCATTGGGTTAGAAAGGCCAAGGTCTTGGCATGATTCCCAAGGGAAAAGAGTTTATAGTTATCTGTCTTTGTAATCTTAGAGGATAACTTCTTTGTGGAGATAGTGTGCTCTGGGGAGCTGGAATCCATAGGCAAAGCTCTCCAGTGTGGATGCAACTGGACACAAGGGTGAATCTTAATCAACGAATCACTGAGGAAAAATAATTTGAGTAACATAGTGGGCACATACATGGAGGCTCTGTATTGTTACTGGGAAGAGTAATACATGAACATTTAGAATATATAGGGCTTAGTCCCGTTATGAGACTGGGCATGGGGTTCAATATTTTTCAATCTGGCAAGCCACCAAATAATAATAATGATAACTAGCATTTATATAGCATTTCAAAGTTTGCAAAGAATTTTATCTATGGTATTTCATTTGATCCTTACAGTTACCCTGCGACATAGGGGCTATTCTTATCACCATTTTATAGATAAGGAAACTAAAGCTGAGAAGTTGAAAGTGACTTGTTCTACATCAGACAGCTAGTAAATGTTAGGGGCTGCATTTGAATTCATCTCCCTGACTCCAGGTTAAGTACTGTACCCACTATGCTACTCAGCAGCTCCTTTCAGGGCCTCAGTTTCCTCATTTGTTAAATAAGAGAGTTGGACCAGAAAGAAACTGTAAGGGCCCCTCTGACTGAAATTCTATCAGACTTTATGATTAGCTGTTCTATCACTAAAATAAAGATGATAATAATAATTGCTTCTTCTTTTTAAGGGGAAGTGGTTGAGATTAATAAAATGCTATTTATGAAAGATGTAGAGCCCCTGTGAGAAAGGTGTTCAAGTAGTAGAAGTGATTAATCAGTAATGTAAATTCCGAGGGGCCATAGACATCAGGCCTTGTCCCTCACATCCTCTGGCTGCTTTGGGTTCCAACATCATGTGCTGTTGCTTTCCCAGATCTCCTGTTACTGCCCAGGATCTCTGACATTTTGGGTATTCTTCCTGGCACATAGTAGGCATTTCGTAAATGCTAGCTGACCCACTGTTCAGTAAATGAAGGAAGTAAAATGTTGAGCTGTAGCTGTGGCCATCATCAGCTAGTTGGTGGTAGGCTCCCTAATCACTTTTTAAATTAAATTTTATTTTTAATCCTTTTTTTTAACCATAAACTTAATATACTTCAACAACTATGAACGTAATATAATAATAGTGCTTGATGGTTTGCATAGTGCTTTATAGATATCTTGAAATTTGATCCTTACCACAACCCTGGGAGGTAGGTGCTATTTTTATCCCCATTTCATAGATGAGGAAACCAAGGCAGTCAGAGGTTAAGTGACTTGCCCAGGGTCACACAGCTAGGAAGTGACTGAGGCTGGATTTGAGCTCAGGTATTCCTGACTCAAGGTCACACACACAAAAGAACAGAAAAAAAGAATTATATATGAAGTCATGAATTCCATTACATACAGCTTGTTTTTTGAATATATATTAAATTTAATACAGTGATACCAAACACTAACCTACTGGTCTTTGCCTCCTTTTGAAGTTCATTCTGTTCTCTTCTGTGTATTTTTTAATGCTTCATTAACACTCTTCCTTTTTTTTTTTAACATCATTATCACTAGTCTTTCCTCTCCCTCCAAACTCCACCCCCCCATAAAAGCCCTCCTTAATAGCAAATAAATATAGTCAAGCAAAATAAAGTCTCATATTGGCTGTGTCTGAAAATTCATGCCTCATTCCACACCTCTAATCCATCACCTACCTCTCTGCCTAGAGGTGGGAGGCATGCTCCCACCAGTTGCTGGAGTCATGACTGGTTATAACATTGATCCTAGTTCTTAAGTCTTTCTTGATATTATTGTAGTCATTATATACATCATTCTCCTGTTCCTGCTCATTTGACTTTGTGTCAATACACACAAAGTCACATCTTCCCAAGTTTCCTTGTGTTCATCCCTTTCATCATTTCTTACCATGCAGGAATGTTCTATTACATTCATATACTATAATTGTTCGGCCAGTCCCCAAGTGGGGGGTCCCCACTTTGTCTCCAGTTCTTTTCTACAACTAAATTTGTCACTGTAAATTTCTTTTGTAAATATTGATCTTCCCCCCTGTTTTTGGCCTCTTTGGTGGCATCCCTGGGTCAAAGAGTACTCAAGGTTTAATAACTTTTGAGGCATAGTTACAAATTGCTTCCTAGAATGGTTAGATCACTTCTCAGCTCCACCAACAGCACAGTACTATGCCTGTCTTCCCACAGCCCCTCCAGCATTTGTCATTTCCCCTTTTTGTCACCTTTACCAATCTGATGAGTGTCATGTAGAACTTCAGAGTTGTTTTAATTTATATTTCTCATCATTACTGATTTGGAAAATTGATAGCTTATGTTTATTCTTTTGAAAGCTGCCTGTTCATTGAATTTGTAAATTAATTTAGATAGTATTTTTCTACTATATTAGTAATGAATAATTAATATTTCCTCATTTCTGCTACAATTGAGACATAAATAGGCCCCATCTGCCATATCTGTTTAAAGGCCAGTGAAGATATCATCTTGGACAATAGGATTAAAAAGCCTCATTAAGTAGGCAATTTTGCTCAAGGGAGAGGGAGAGAGATTTAACGGGCACTAGCAAATGCATTATTATTATTATTATTAATATTATCATTACTTCTGCCGCTACTAGTCCTACTTCTACATAATTAGTCATCACTTGTGATTTCTTTAGTGTGACCAATTCCTATAGAAGAAATTCTGTCAGCGCAGATCAACTGTTCTGTACTGAAAGTCTCAGACAGTTTCCTGGAAGCCCTGAATATTTAAGTGACTGACCCAGGGTCACATAGCTCTCAAAAAGACTATCCTTGAGCTATTTGTGTCACTTCAGCTTGGCAGTTTCCATGGCAGAGTACATAGACCTGCTCTTATCTCCCCACTAAGGATGGAAGACAACATCGTACCTCATGCATTCCAAGCATGGGGAGTCAGTTTTGAGCCTCAGTGGAGATGCCCTTTTTCTTTTTCCCTTTTTTGGAAAAGTCAATGAATCAACAAGAATTATTAATTAAAATAAATTACTTTAATTCATTAATTTATTTTCATTAATTAATTAAAGGCATTATGTACTAAGCACTGGAGATAAAAAGAAAGACAAAATACTGCCCTAGGCCAGTGCCAGGTGCGTAGTAGAAGCTTAATGAACTCTTCTTCATTGTTGGGGATGAGGTTAATAGAGGAAAGGGTCAGAGCCTAAAGACATTTTAAAAAATGTAGGTAAGTCAGACTGGCTTTATAATGTGATGATATTGCCTTGCACATGACAGATGTTTTTTAAGTGATTTTTGGATATAATTAATAATACATATTTATTGTAGTGCTTTGAGAAACCATGAATTTAGGAAGATGAGTCTTCCTGACTCCAGGCCTGGCACTTTATCCATTGCACTACTTAGCTGCCCCTAAAATTTCTAAAACACAAAAATGACTTCAAAAGTATCCCTCCAGCGTACAGCAGGGTGACTATAAGCTAGATAACTGGATACAGTTGTACACTCTGTGTAACCCGTAGATAACATTGGATGTGCAGGCTGAAAGAGTCTTAAGTGAGATGAATTCTTTATCACCGTATACCCAGGTCGGGGGAGAGGGATAGACAAGATTCAACATATAGTACAACCAAATCCAGAGGGGGCTTTTATAACATGCTTCTTTTTAAGAAAAAATGCAAGTAAAGTATTTGATAGAAGAGACATTTCCTAGGACCCTTCAGGGCTCAGCTTAGCTTCCTATATGAGTTCTTTTCAATCACTTCAGATTTTATTTCTTCCCTCCCCCCACCCCCCACCAAATTACTTGAAATTTACCTTGGATGTACTCAGTATTTACTTATTTGTGTACATAACCCCCCCCCCCCAAGAGAATGTAAACTCATCGAGGGCAGGGATTATTTAATTTTTTTTTATCATAGAATCCACAGTGACTGGCATCCATTAAACACTTAACAAAAAGCATGTTAAATTGAGTTAACCAAATCGGATGATGGTGATGGAAATGTTACTGCATGTGATAAGAAACCCAAGAATAACCTAGAAAGAAATCTGTCCCTGAAATCTGTAATGGCTTGGTTGACCCACATGGCTCCTTTGGATGCTTCATAGTCTGGGCACGTTTGCAGAATCTGAGAATAGAATCAGTTGAGTTGGAAGGGACTTGTAGCAGGCTATCTAAATCCATTGCACCAGACCAGGGCAAGATTGAATTCCTTTTTGCTAAACCATCCCTGATACCCTGGACTTGACTTGGGCTCTCAGCTTCATCAGGGAGAAGGATGCCAATGCGGTCTCTTGTCTGCTTGCTTCCATCTCCGAGTTACCCACTGTCCTCTTCTTTCTGGCTTACTCCCATTTCTTCTTCTTGCTGATTAACTAGAAGAATTGATTCTGTTTTCTAAGGCTGTGTCTATGTGGGTCTTTTACCAACAGAAGGACAAGATGATGCATTTGCTGCAGTTTGCTTTTTGAAGATGAAGCAATGGATATGTCGATAAATTTATGTAAAAAATGGGGGAAATATATAGCGTAGCCTGTGTTATAGTAAAGAGCATATTTTATTTATCACATCAAGGCCAACTTTAGTAATGTGGTTTTATTTTTAAGCTGTCATCTGGCCTCTCTTTGTCAAAAGACCTATCTTTTAAGGCGTGTTTTCGTCTGGAGTGTGTGTCTATAATTCTTGATCAAAACCATTTGCTTCTTTTAAATGTTCATTTTATGGTGGCAACCTTGTCAATTTCAAATAATAACAGTAGCTGACATTTTTTTGAAATAAGGACATTATATTCTCTCTTTTGAAACTCATGGCAGTCCCTGGTAGGTAGGTAGGATGGGTGTCATTTTGAATGTTTTACAATAGAGGAAACTGAGGATCACAGATCTAAGCTGTCTTCTGTTTTCTCTACCAAAGAGAATGGCTTTTAATGAGAAAAGACTGAACAAAAATGTCTAATGGGGAATTGAAACTCAAGATAAGCAGAGAGATTTTCAGAGATGAATTCAGGTCACCTCACCCAGATAAGATATGACCTTGGGAACTGAAAGAACTGGCAGGTATAAAGATATGATTGCTGATTATTAGTAATCTTTGAAAGATCTTGAAGAGCAAGAGTTTTCATGGGTCCCAGGGAAGGGCAAATACAATGAATTTCAAGAAAGGAAAAAAGAGCGAAGCCTTTGAGTCCATTGAGTTAGATGTGGGCTGCTGGCAACATTCTAGAATTGGTTATTAATGAAATAATGCTCAAAAAGATCTGGGATCTCATCAATCTGGAAATTCTTTCCACAAATGCAAATCTCAATCCATTCACAGCTGCCTGTCTGGTCTCGGTGCTCATCCATAGCCTTCCAGAAGTTTGCCTTGGGATCCACCCAGTGTGATGCAGGCCTTCCGTCTTCTTTTCTGACATTGTGAGAGTACCAGGGGAACATCCCTGCTATCCTCCCTTCCTTCCCCCAACCACCTAATGTGACTAGCCCAGTTTTTTCTGCTATTATACCATTCCTTATGGCATCCTTTGTTCCCTCTTCTTCTCTGGAGTTTCTTTTTGGTTATATACTGCCAGCTATTCACACCCACCGTGTACCCCTCCATTGCCTTCTGTGTGATACTCATTTTTTGGCTTTTCAGAGGCAGTTGTATTCCATAGCTTGCTTGCATGTAGTAGCACTGGTTGACTGTTTGCATTGAAGAGATGGGCCTTTGCCTACATGGAAAGCTTTTGTTGTTATTCAGTCATTTCAGTTGTGTTTGATTCTTTGTGACCCTATTTAGGGTTTTCTTGGTAAAGGTGCTGGAGTGACTTGCCGTTTCCTTCTTCAGCTTATTTTACAGATGAGGAAACTGAGGCAAACAGTGTTAAGAGACTTGTCCAGGGTCACACAGCTAGTAAGTATCTGAGACCAGATCTGAACTCAGGTATTCCTGACTCCAGTGCTGGTGCTCTATCTACTGCACCTAGCTGCCCCATGAAAAGCTTGGGTAAAATATCTTTGCAATTTCCTGGAAGCAATTCATCCCCGTTCTCCTCCTCTTCAACTCTGGGCTCACTTTACATATATATATACACAACACATGTATATATGTATATGTACCTATGTGTATATATATATGTGTACATGTATATATGTATATTCTATATGAATATATAGGAGAGATATATTCTGTATGAATATATAGGAGAGATATATTCTGTATGAATATATAGGAGAGATATATTCTATATTCTATATGAGATATATGTTCTGTATGAATATATATGAGATATATATTCTATATGAATATATATGAGATATAGGTATATATTCTGTATGAATATATAGATTATATATATGTATATATATTCTATATTGCCTTGTCTAAAATATGCACATTGTTGGATAAACTCTATAGATTATTTATTCAAATGTGTGTTGAAATATGGGCAATAGACATTCTTTTGATCCACTTGATGTTTCCTGTGTGGATGGCAGCCAAACTCCATCCAGTGATTAAAGATCTCTTCTAGGAAGTTCTGCAGCATTTAGGGGCTTGAAGCAATCCAACACAATACTCTAGATAAACAAGAGAATCTGGAGGACCTCATTATCTACAGGGAATTCCTCTTTGACCTAAAGTCAAAGTTAATGAATATTTAGAAACCTAAGAGTAGATCATAGAGGGCTAGTTTGCCTTCAAGAATAGAACATGCCATTTCATATTTTGACAAGGTTACTAGACTGATCAGAAAAATGATAGATCAAGAGGATCAGGATAACATAGATTAAATTTCCTTAGGTAATAGGATAATAGATTTAGAAGTGGAATGGACCATAGGAATAATTAAGTCTAAGGCCCTCATTTTGCAAATATGCAAACTGAGGCACAGAGAATTTACGTGATTCACCTACATTTACTCAAAACATAAATAGCAAGGCCAGGATTCAAACCCAGGTCTTCCAACTTAAAATTCTTCAATCTTTCTACTCTACCACTGTAGCCAATCAATTGATAGATTTTCTCCTGGTATTTTTGTGGACAGGAAAAGTGGGCAGATTCAGAACTGTTTGAATGAAGATCAACCAAATCAATCAACATTTATTAAGTGCCAGTTATGTGCCAGGCACTGTGGGATACAAAAAGAGGTAGAAGACAGTCTCTGCCCTCAAAGAGCTTACAATCTAATGGAGAGAGCCAAATAGTGGTCACTGATGGTTCTTTGACAACTTGGTTTGCCCATTCATTCTCTTGTCCCTTCCACTGATTTAGATAAAGGCTATCCACTTTGCAGAGAACACAGAACTAATTAGAAGCCAATAAGGTGTTAACAGATTGCAATGCTGAATTGAATGCCAGATGGAATAATAAAAATAAGCTTGAAATCTTATACTTAGGTCCAAAAAATTAACTTTGCAAGAGGAGTGACCAGTTAGGACTTCAACTTCAGGAGTTCCAAACTTCAGAAGTTCTGTATATCCTTAAGACTTTCAGAAATGGGGCAGAGCCAAGATGGCAGAGGGAAAGCAGTGACTTGTTTGAGCTCTCCCTCAAACCCCTCCAAATGCCTGTAAAAAAATGGCTCTAAACAGATTCTAAAGCAGCAGAACCCACAAAAAGACAGAGTGAAACAAATTTCCAGCCCAAGACAACCTGAATGGTTGATCAGAAAGGTATATTGCACCAGGCTGGGAGAGGAACGCAGTTTGGTGTGGGCACGCAGGCCACAGAGACCCTGCAGCAGGCCTCAGAGGACTGAATCGTGGGCAGCTGTGGCAATTTCCAGACTTCTCAACCCACGAATGCCAAAAACAACTTAGAAGGTCAGTGGGAAAAGTCTGTGACTGCTGTGAGAGAGAAAAGCTAGGTCTCAGTCGCGAGTCCCAAGTGCGGCCCAGGGCAGCGGCTGCCTCCTGAGCTTCTGGCCCACAGACTGAGGGGGAATCGAGTGGCTGACCAGAGGGGGATCACAGGGATCTCTTTGCCAGTGCTGAGGCAGGACTCTCTTCCTTTGCCCATGCTTGGATCTGGGTCACAGTTCTGAGGGGAGATCCTGGGACTAGGAGGAGTGCTAGCTTGGTGGAGCTTGTTTTGGCGGTGGAGAGGGAACACCTCGCCCCTTATCATACCACCTTGGAAGAACTGAAAATTTACAAGTCCCTAGAACTATCTCTGAAAATAGGTGTACAAACCCCCAAAGCTTGGGACAGTACATTCTCCACATTGGAAGCAGACTCTTACCTTAACAAAGAGTTTAAAACTTAAGTAACTGGTCGGGATCATGAGTAAGCAGCACAAAAAGAGTCAGACTATATAATCTTACTTTGGTGACAAAGAAGATCAAAACATACAACCAGAAGAAGACAACAAAGTCAAAGCTCTTACATCCAAAGCCTCCAAGAAAAGTATCAATCAGTCCCAGGCCTTGGAAGAGTTCAAAAGGGATTTTGAGAAGCAAGTAAGAGAAATAGAGGAAAAACTGGGAAGAGAAATGAGAGTGATGCAAGAAAATCATGAAAAGCAAGTTAACAGTTTGCTAAAGGAGACCCATAAAATACTGAAGAAAATAACACCTTAAAAAATAGGCAAACCCAAATGGCAAAAGAGGTCCAAAAAGCCAATGAGAAGAATGCCCTAAAAAGCAAAATTAGACAAATGGGAAAAGAAGTCCAAAAGCTTATTGAAGAAAATACTTCCTTAAAAACTAGAATAGAGCAATTGGAAGCTAGTGACTTTATGAGAAATCAAGGCACTGTAAAACAAATCCAAAAGAATGAAAAATTAGAAAACAATATGAACTATCTCATTGGAAAAACAACTGACCTGGAAAATAGATCCAGGAGAGAGAATTTAAAAATTATTGGACTATCTGAAAGCCATGATCAAAAAAAGAGCCTAGACATCATCTTTCAAGAAATCATCAAGGAAAACTGCCCTGATATTTTAGAACCAGAGGGCAAAATAGAAATGGAAAGAATCCACCAACCTCCTCCTGAAAGAGATCCCCAAAGTAAAACTCCTAGGAATATTGTAGCCAAATTCCAGAGTTCCTAGGTCAAGGAGAAAATATTACAAGCAGCCAAAGAAATAATTCAGTATTGTGGAAACACAAGCAGGATAACACAAGATTTAGTAGCTTCTACGTTAAGGGACCGCAGGGCATGGAATATGGTATTCCAGAGGGCAAAGGAGATAGGATTACAACCAAGAATCACCTACCCAGCAAAACTGAGTATAATTCTTCAGCAGAAAAAATGGTCATTCAGTGAAAGAGAGGACTTTCAAGCATTCTTGATGAGAAGACCAGAGCTGAATAGAAAATTTGACTTTCAAATACAAGACTCAAGTGGAACATGAAGAGATAAACAGGAAAGATAAATCATAAGAGACTTATTAAGGTTAAACTGTTTATATTCCTGCATGGAAAGATGATATTTGTAACTCATGAGAGCTTTGTCAGTATTAGGGTAGTTGGAGGGAAAAAAATTATATGTATGTATATAGATAGATAGATAGATAGATAGATAGATAGATAGATAGATAGATAGATAGATAGAGGGCACAGGGTGAGTAGGTGAAGGGGTCATATCTGGGGAATAAAATTAAGGGGTGAGAGAGAATTGTACTAGGAAAAGGAGAAAGGGAGAGGTAGAATGGGGTAAATTATCTCACAAAAAAACAGAAAAGAAAAAGTTCTTACAGTGGAGGGGAAACTGGGGAAGGTGAGAGGGAATGCGTGAATCTTATTCTCATAGGATTTGACTTAAGGAGGGAATAACATACACACTCAATTGGGTATGGGAATCCGTCTTACCCTACAGGAAAATAGGAGGGGAAGGGGACAAGAGAGTAGGGGAATGATAGAAAGGAGGGCAGATTGGGAAAGTGGTTAATCAGAAGCAAATACTTCTGAGGAGGGACAGGGCCAAAAGAAAGAATAGAATAAATGGATGGGCAGGATAGGATTAAGGGAAACAAGAGTTAGTTTTTCACAGCATGTCTACTATGGAAGTGTTTTGCATAACTGCACATGTATAACCTATATTGAGTTGCTTGCCTTTTCAATGAGGGTGGGTGGGGAGGGAGGAAGGGAGAAAATTTGGAACCCAAAGTTTTAAAAACACATGTTTAAAAAAAATGTTTTCACATGCAACTGGGAAATAAGAAATACAGGAAATGGGGTACAGAAATCTATCCTGCCCTACAGGAAAATAGAAGGGGAAGGGGATAAGAGAAGCAGGGGAGAGATAGAAAGGAAGGCAGACTAGGGGAAGGGGTATTGAGAATGCATACCATCTTGGGGTAGGGAGAGGGGCGAGATGGGGTGAAAATTTGGAACTCAAAATCTTGTGGAAGTGAATGTTGAAAACTAAAAATAAATAAATTTATTAATTACAAAAAAAGACTTTCAGAAATGTAGACTACAATATCCTTCAGTTATTTGTTACAGTGTTCAATAATTCCTACTTTTTGTAGATGGTATACCAATGAATGTTTAACAACTGGCTTTCCAAAAAAAATAGCACATAGAATACACTTTTAAGCACAAGCTGCATCATTAAACGTTTTCTCAATTGCTTTCTTAAATCTATACCAGAAGTGTCAAAAACACAGCCCATGGGCCGAATGCATCCTGTAACACTCCCAAGTGTGCCCTGAACCAGACTAAAATGTAGTTCTTATCTGATTTTAATGTGTTGATGTATTAATAAAAAAAGAATTATATGAACACGTGTGGTTTTCTAAGTCAATCTGTGGGCTACAGGGATCCTTCTGCACAGCTTAGTGGCCCCGGTTTCTGTGAATTTGACAGCCCTGGTCTAGACAATCAACACAATACTAAATCAAATTCTGATTTTTTAGCATTAGCTGATTTCCGAGGTGTAAATGTTCATGCAGAAAATTTAATAGTTGGCTGGCAGAAGTTGGTTTGAATTGGCTCCAGCACATCCTTGCTTATGTATTTAGCCTGTGTCCCTTCAGGTGTAATTTCAGTGTACCACCATTTTTCTTAGTGAAGAAAGCGAGTAGCTATCAGGCCTCATTCAAATGAAATCTTTTTCCTTTGTACATTAGATCACCCCACACCTTCTCTTCTACGGGCAATTTATTTAAGTTTTATTTGTATGCTTGCTATTCTCTCTAAGTGTTTTCTAAATTGGTGTTTTTAGTTACTATTTAAAATGCCAAATGCTGCATAGAGCATATGAAAGTTTTATCAAGCTAATGTTCAAATAAATAATACATGGACGAGTTTATATCCAACATCAGACACTTATTAACTGTGTGACTCTGGGCAAAGTCACTTAATTGCTCTGTGCCTCAGTTTCCTCATCTGTAAAATGAAAATAAATAATAATATCGACCTCTCAGGGTTATTGTGAGAATAAAAAAAGGTAATAGATGTAAAATTCCTTGCAAACCCTAAAGCACTACATCACTGTTGGCAGTTATTAGTATGACTATGTATTGGTCCCTTCTGTATATGGATTTATATAATAATAGTGTAGCCTCTGAGTTGACCCCTCTCTAACGTAGACCTCCCCCCCCCCCCACTCCGGTAAAACTATCCCAGGTTTGAGGCACTCTCTGGGTCAGCAACCACTCAAAGTACTAACTTATGAATGCTCATCACTGTGTTTATTCTTTCCAGTCAGCCAGATGACACATTAATTTAAACAAAATACATTTAATCAAATAGCAGAACAAATAAAGTGATAAGTTGTGAGACTGCTAAGTTCTTTGGTGATGTCTTCATGCTGCTCTCAGCTGCGTGTCGCATCTTCATCCTCCCCTGGAATATGAATTTTCATTCTCTACTGGACATTGTATTGTCTCTGATGGGCATTTCTTTTTTTTTTATTAATTTATTTTGATTTATCAACAATCACTTCCATATTCTTTTGAGTTTATAATTTTTCTCCCCCTTCCTTCCTACTACCCTCCCCAAGACGGCACACAATCTGATATAGGCTATACATATACATTCCTATTAAGCATATTTTCACATTAGTGATGTTGTGAGTAAGAATAAGAACTAATATAAGTAACCACCAGAAAGAGGAAACAAAACTCAACAGAAGAAAAAAATAGCAAATAGTATGCTTCGATCCGCATTCAAACTCCATAGTTCTTTCTTTGAATGTGGATAGCATTTTCCATCACGAGGCCTTTGGAGATGTCTTAGATCCTTGGATTGCTGGGAAGGCTTACGTTTATCAATATTAGTCATCGCACAGCATGGCTGTTATTGTATTCTCTTGGTTCTGCTCACTTCACTCAGCATCAGACCATACAAGTCTTTCCAGGTTTTTCTGAAGTCAGCCTCTTCATCATTTCTTATAGCACAATAGTATTCCATTACATTCATATACCACAACTTGTTCAGCCATTCTCCAATTGATGGGCATTCCTCTCAATTTCCAATTCTTTGCCACCAAAAAAAGAGCTGCTATAAATATTTTTGTATGTGTGGGTCCTTTTCCCATTTGTATGATCTCTTTGGGATATAGCCCTAGAAGTGCTATTGTTGGGTCAAAGGGTATGCACATTTTTATGGCCCTTTGGGCTTAGTTCCAAATTGCTCTCCAAAATGGTTGGATCATTCCACAACTCCACCAACAATGCATTTGTGTTCCAATTTTCCCACATCTTCTCCAACATTTAACATTTTCTTGTTTTGTCATCTTGGCCAATCTGATAGGTGTAGGGTGGTACCTCAGAGTTGTTTTGATTTGCATTTTTCTAATCAATAGTGATTTAGAACATTTTTTCATATGACTATAGATAGCTTTATTTTCTTCATCTGGGAACTGCCTGTTCATATCCTTTGGCCATTTATCAATTAGGGAAAGACTTGTATTCTTATAAATTTGACTTAATTCTCTATATATTTTAGAAATGAGGCCCTTATCAGAGAGACTGGTTGTAAAAATTCTTTCCCAATTTTCTACCTTCCTTCTAATCTTAGTTGCATTGGCTTTGTTTGTGCAAAAACTTTTCAATTTAATGTAATCAAAGTTTTTGCTTTTTGTAATGTTCTCTATCTTCTGTTTGGTCATGAATTCTTCTGTTCTCCATAAATCTGATAGGTAAACTATTCCTTGCTCTCCCAGTTTGCTTACAGTATCTGATGGGCATTTCTACAGGTCCTTGTGGTTCCTGGATATCCCACTGCTGCCTACTGTGGGTTCCATGTCTTTAGGGGTGCTTTCTGAACATCTTAGCTCCCATCTACTAAGTTGCAGGTCCCAGGAAATATCTCACTGATAAGGGTAGGCAGACAGCTCTTTATTTATCCCTAAGGCTATGAGCCCCCAGCCTCAGCTTGTTGGTTTTTAGTCATTTTCATTTATGTCTGACTCATGGTGACCCCATTTGGGTTTGCTTTGCAAAGATGCTGGAGTGGTTTGCCATTTCCTTCTCCAGCTCATTTTACAGATGAGGAAACTGAGGGAAACAGGGTTAAGTGACTTGCCTGGGGTCACACAGCTAGTAAGTGTGGGAGGTTAACTTTGAATTTTAGAAGATGAGTCTTCCTGACTCCAGTCCTAGTGCTCTATCCTCTGTGCCACCTTGCTGCCCTCAGCTAAGGACCTCTTAACCAAAAGTCAGACAGTGCTAGGCTATCTGACTGTCTAGGCTAGATGAGAGCTATTCTTTGGAGTGTTTGTGTCTCAGGCTAAAGCTAAATCTGTTCTCACAGACTTCTCTGTGACTTAGGGTTAGAAATTACTCCCCGTGCCTATTTAACCCCTTACAGGGGATTCTGGTTCCCTACAGTCCATTTCTTGGGGCTGTGTCAGGCGTGTGAAGGCTGGCACTTCAAAGCTTCCAGAGAGCCTCTCGGATTTGGCTTGTGAAGGAATCAAATCCTAAGGAGAAGGCAAAGTCGTTGCTCTCTATTCCCCTGGCTCACATTCCTGCCTCTGTCACGGCTGTCTGACTGTCATGCTGAGTTCTGGCTCTTGATGAACCTCCTCGTCTCTTTATATTTTTGTTGCTCAATTATGTTATTTGGTATCATTCCTGTTGGCCATTTTGACTAATTAGATGACAAATATGTCAATAACTGATCCAGAAGATCTGCTTACTGGGAAACTTTAAATTCTGGAACCCAGCGGCTGAGCCAAGGCTGTCCTGGAGGCATCCCAGCAGTCAAAATAGTATTTCTTGAATCTCTACCTTCCCTTGTCTGTAGGGGACACTTTTGTTCTAAATTTGTTTATTTTTAGTTTTCAACATTCACTTCCACAAGATTTTGAATTCCAAATTTTCTCCCCATCTCGTCCATCCCCCCACCCCAAGATGGCATGCATTTGGAATACCCCCTTCTCCTAATCTGCCCTCCTTTCTATCTCTCTCCCCCTTCTCTTTTAGGGGACACTTTTGAAACAGCCGTGTGGTATAGTGGATAGAACCCTGGGCCTGAAGTCAGGAAGACCAAAGTTCAAATCTGGCCTCAGACTCTCACTAGCTGTGTGACGCTGGGCAAGTGACTTCACTCCTTTCTACCTCAGGTTTTTCACCTGTAAAATTGAGACAATAATATCACCTAATTTCTAGGGTTATTGTAAGGGTAAAATGAGATACTTGTCAAGCATTTTACTAACCTTAAAGTGCTACGTAAATACTAGTTATAATAATAATGATGATGATGGTGGAGGAGGAGGAGGAACTGTAGCAGAGGACGTGGACATTGTCTCCAAGAAGTACCCAGTCTAGCCGACCAGACATTGCAAACACCAACTGAAATAAATAAGAATGCGGATAACCTGTAAAAAGGATCACTGTTAGCAAAGGTTAGGAAATTTCCTCCTGTTCTAGTACAAACCGATGATGGTGCAGTTTCCCCAATTAATGCCTGAGGGGTTAGTGAAGGTAAGCGTCCTTCACTTAAGTAAGAGCTGATAAGCCCCCGCTCCCCTTCTGGCCCCCCTTTCCATTTCTTTAAGTCAGAAGTTAATTACCTAGCCTGTGTAATCATTACCAGCACATAGAGTCTTGTGGCCTAGGAGAACCTTAGCATTACGTGGGGGCTTTTAGCAATTTATACGACGGGGGCTTTGGGCCAATTTGAGAAACATAGAAAACCATTATCATCCGTCTGCAAAATGCTTTGCTCCTTTTTTGTTACATTTGGAACAGTAGGTTACAATAAGGTTATGAAATGCTGGTGAAATAATTGGACATTCAGCATCACGCCTATTTGTGCTGACTGTTCTGGAGCAACACAATCTTTGAATGTTACAGGGAGAGTTTGGGGTTGTTTTTGGTCCCCAAGAATTATTTTTCTCTAATTGGTTGTTGTTCCCTCTGGTCTTTGAAATTTTCCAAGCTAATATCAGAAGAAGAGGTCCGGCACAGATGCCAGTGACATTCCCTGTGAAGTTTCCTTGTATTTGATTTCTATGTGCCAATATACATATATATGTACATGTGCCTATGTGTGCATATAAATACATGTATGTGTATATTACACATAATACACAGCCACAATGCATATACGTATGACTGTATTAGTATAAATACTTTTCTTCCATATATACATATAGTGCATATTTATATTATTTTATATTTTACATTATATATTTATATTACATCTAAATTACATTATATATTTTATTTATATTTATAGATCCAAATCTTATATGTAACACAATATAAACTAAATGTTACATGTAGTATATTAATATTACATACGAATGTATTATTCATGTATATAGTATTTGTATATACTTATATGTGTGTATGCATATATATACATATATGTATATATATTCTTATATGTATGCTCAAATGAGATATTTATAAAACATTTAGCATTGTCCTTGGCACATAATAGGTGCTTAATATATGCGTGTTTCTTTCCATATATACATATACAAACATTTCTATGTATGTATATATGTGTGTATATATGTATGTACGTATATATACATATATATATATGTATATATAGTTGTTATTGTTGTTGAGTTATTTCAGTCACGTCCAACACACTGTGACCCCCATTTTGGGGGTTTTCTTGGCAAAGATACTGAGATAGTTTGCCATTTCCTTCTCCAGCTCATTTTACAGATGAAGAATAGAGGCAAACAGGGTTAAGTGACTTGTCCAGGGTCACACAGCTAGTAAGTGTCTGAGAGTGGATTTGAACTCAGGTCCTGCTGACTCTAGACCTGGTGCTTTATCCACCATAATCACCTAGCTGCCCGTACACATACACATATGTATATACATACACACAAATGGACATATATGTATACACTTGTATGTATGTATGTATACATATATCTATGTTTGCATATGCATATACACACATTTATATATTGTATATATATAGACATTTATCAAGTGCCCATTATGTGTCAGGCACTGTGCTAAGTGTTTTACAGATATCTCATTTGACTTGCATAACAACCTTGGGAGGTAGGTGCTATCATTATTCATATTTTACAGTTGAGGAAACTGAGGCAGAGGTTAAACAACTTACCCAAGGTCACACAGTAAATGTTGGAGGCCAGATTTGAACTCAGGTCTTTTTGCACCCTATCCACTGCCCCACCTAGCTGTACATATTGTCTCTCCGATGGTACGTAAGCCTCTAGAGAGCAAGGCTATGTCCCTTTGGTCTTTGTGTTGCCAACACAGCAGAGTGCCTGGAATAGAAGAGGATCTTAATAAATGCTTATTGATTGAGCCTTTGTGGAAGAAGATTTATGGGAAGAAATTAATATGGGAAATTGTGGAGTTGTTGCAATCTGTGATCAGTGAAGGGAGAATTCACACTAATAAGATCGTGGATGTATCAAGGAGACAACACACTATAGTGGCACTGATCTCAGAACACCAAGCCTTACATCAAGTCCTTTTTCTGCCATTTACTAGTTATGTGACCTTGGGAAAGTCACTTCCCCTTTCTAAGACTCAGTTACCTCATCTGTAAAATGAAGAGGTCAGACTGAAATATTATTTAATGTTTCTCCAAGCTCCAAGTCTAACTGACTGGAGTAGGAGCATATATTTTTGGAGCTTTAAGGGACCATGGAGGTCATCTTCCCCAACCTCCTCATTGTATAGATAAGGAGACTTAGACCTAGAGAGATCCACCCCAATTTCACCCCCCACCTCCAAGCTCACACAAGCGTTGAGTAACAGAGACAGTACTCAAAACTGAGTCCTCAGATTCCACATCTACTACTCTTTCCACTGCATCATGCCATTTATTTGGTGTGACTTATCTATTTATCCATCTATCATCCATCATTTATCTGTCTGTCTGTCTATCTATCTAGCCATCTATCTTCTATCTATATATTTCTATCTACCTATTATCTCTCTATATGTCCATCCATCCATTCATCCACCCATCCATCTATCATCCATCTTTATATCTATCCATTCATCATCTATATCTACCTATCCATCCATCCATCCATCCATTCATCCACCCATCTATCTTCTATCTATATCTCTCTATACTTTTCCATCTATCCACCCATCTATCATCTATCTTTCTAGCCATCCATCATCTATACCTACTTACCCATCCATCCATTTATCTACTCCTCTATTTTCTATCTATATCTATCTATGCCCTTCTATCTTCTACCCATCTGTAATCTATCTATGTCTATTTATCCATTCATCCATCCATCATCCATTTATCTATCTATCCAACCAACCATAACACCCAGACCTACCAGTTATCTATTCATGAATCTATTTGTCTATTTATCTATTATCAACATTTATCATTTCTCTATCCTGTCATTCATTTATTTTTGCATTCATTTGTTTAGTTAGTTATAAGTATTATACATATCATCATTCTTCAATTTCACTATCATGGGAGTTAAAAGTCAATTTGAAATGTGTGTCTTAGTAGGCAAGCAATAATTTGCCTAATGTGTTTAATGATGTCTGACCTTCCATTACTTTTAACCCAGGAAATAAGAGCGTAGGGTCGAAGTATCTCCCCAGATAGTTGTAGCTCTTATTTGTCTTCCTTTTGGCTTTTTTCTTCCTCAATTCTAACATGTCTTCCCACTGTCACTATTTTCTCCATCTGGTACCTATCACAAAGAGAGTTGTATGACATTACATATTTTGCCTTCTATAATTTCTTATTAAAATACTACCATTGTCCTTGTGAGCAATAGCTTGGCTTCTGGTGCACACACACACACACACACACACACATATGCACACACACAATATCACACTTATGATTAATTGCTAACTCCCTCCATAGTGATCCTGAAGAATGACAATTTGTGTTCACCCTGGAAGAAAGAAAGGAAAAAAAAAACATCCACTTCAAACAAAGCCGTCCAAACCCCCACGGCTCACCAATTAACCGAATGCCACAGGGAGTCTCCGACTCATGAGCAGCTTTGGAAACGTGGGAACTCAATGTTTCAGCAGAGCTCGTTGTTAAACTTCTACCCTGCTGTGCTAGGGATTTCATTGCAAGTCCATAGTTGAAATGTGTGTTTTAATGTCCTTGGCTCCATTTTTCAGGATTGTGCTTGGCTCCTACCTTGGAAGAGACCCTAAAAAAGAGAACACACACACCAGCTTTTAGGCAGGGGAAGAGCATGGGACTCTTTCTGCCTCAGAGGAGCCATACAGAGAATGTGTGAGGAGCCATATTCATGGCTGTGCTGAGTAGACCGTGGGATTTTTCTGCCCAATAAAGAGAACTGCTCTTGGATAGCAAGTGATAACCATCATTTCCCCTGGTGGCATCTCAAAGTCCTTAGATACAGTAGGGGATCTGTGCTACGAGAGACTGATGAGAAAATAGAAACTTGTTCCTTTTTTTTGTTTGTTTCTCTCTCTAAAGGTAGGGGTTTCATTTGTACTCCAAACTAACTGCAGAAGCAATTCTGTGACTTTCGAGGCCTCTGCAGGGATCTGTTTGGGGCAAGGTGATGAGGATGGCAAAGTGCTACCTCATCACTTTCTGGGCTGGCTTGCTCTGATGTGCTGGTTTAATTCAAGGAAGTGCTGAAAAGACACTTCTCTGATTTGGGTGGGAGTTAATCGTGCTGTTCCAGCTGATGTGCAGAGAAAAACTTCTCTATGTCCTGGGCCTCCAACAAAGGGGAATCAAGATGAGGAACTGTGGACTTAGGAAGACCCAGGGGAAAAGAAACCACTTCTCTAGATATTTTGTTGCCTAAATCACAGCCAAATTTTGTGTTTGCAAAGGATTTGATCTTCTGCAGGAAGAGTAGAGAAGAAGCTTCTTTTTACATGATATGCCAACCCCCACTACCATCTGTGCCCTTGGGCAGGCTGTCCCTCAAGTCTGAAAGGCTCTCCTTCCTCACCTCTGCCCCCTAGAATACCTGTCTTCCTTCAAATCTCAGTTCAAGTGTCTAGTCAGTCAGTCAAAAAACATTTATTAAGTACCTACTATGTGCTCAAATTCTTAAAATACAAAGAAAATAAAAGCCGGTCTCTGTTCTCAAGAAGTCACAATCCAATGGGGGAGACCCCATGCACAATACTATGTGCAAACAAGCTATGTACAGGATTAATTGGAAATAATCAACAGAGGGAGGGCACTAGAAATAAGAGATTGTTAACATCTTCCTGTAGAAGGCAGGATTTTATCTGGGCCTTGAAGGAAGCCAGGAGACAATGATAAGCAGGGAGAACATTCCAGGGAAAATGTTTGTAGTTGAGATGGAGGAACAGGGAGGACAGTGTCCCTGGATCACAGGGTATGTGGAAGGTGGGATGGGAAGAAGAAGGGGGCTGTCAGGCATAAAAAGACTGGAAAGGTGGGGAGAAGCAGGTGAGCAAGGGCTCCGAACACTAAACAGAGGGCTTTATATTGGATCCTGGAGGTGACAGGTAGCCACTGGAGTGTATTGAGGAGGGGGCAAGGGTAACATGGTCAGACGTGTGCTTTGGGAAGAACACTGTGGTAGCTGGGTAGAGAATAGACTGATGTGGGGAGATGCTTGAGGCACCCCCAGCATGCCATTGCAATAGTCCAAGCATGAGACAACGAGGGTCTGCACCAGGGTGGTGGCAGAGTCACATAAGAGAAGGGGGCCTGTGTAAGAGATGTTACAAAGGTCAAATTGGCAAGCCTTGGTAACAAATTGGATATTGGAGGGGGGCAGAGTGAGAAGCAGAGTCATGATGACATCAAGGTTACCATCTTGGGTGACTGAGAGTTTAGGGGTATCCTCAACAGTGGCAAGGAAGTTGGGAAGAAGAGAGAGTTTGGGAGGAAAGACAATGAATTTAATTTTGGACATGTTGCGTTTAAGTTGTCTACAGGACTTCCATTTCCACATGTCCAGTGGTTAATTGGAGATGCATGACTAGAGGTCAGGAGAGAAGTTAGGGCTGCATAAGAAGATCTGAGAATCAATTGCATAATGATTGAATTTAAACCATGGGAGCTGATGAAATCACCAAGTGAAATAGTATAGGAAGCAGAGATGAGGACCTAGAGAAAGCCATGAGAGTTGTCCATG
Organism: Vombatus ursinus; assembly: GCF_900497805.2. Taxonomy (NCBI): domain Eukaryota; kingdom Metazoa; phylum Chordata; class Mammalia; order Diprotodontia; family Vombatidae; genus Vombatus; species Vombatus ursinus. The sequence continues at coordinate 5,441,482 of NW_020945237.1, read as the reverse complement.
GTCCTCAGGAATTACATGGATGACATCCACTAAAGGAGACAGAGGAGGAAAGGTTGGACAATGGGAGGAGAAACAAAAATCCAGAAAAAAGAGAATATTAAGGAAAAAAGGGTAACCAATTATGTCAAAGCCTTCAGAGAGGTCAAGGAGAATGAAGATTGAGAAAAAGTCATTAGTATTTTTGAGATAGCATTTGTAGTTGAATAATGCGGTTGAAAGCCAGATAATAGAGAGTTAAAAAGAGAGTGATAGGGAAGGAAGAGGAAGTACCAATTTAGATAGCTTTCTTGAGGAGTTTAGCCATAAACAGGAGGATATACATGGGATGAGAGCTAGCAGGGATGGATAAATCAAGTGAGGGCTTTTTGAAGATGGAAGAGAAATGACATGTTCATAGGCAGTAGGGAGACAGCCAATAGATAAGAGGAGATTGAAGGTAAGCAAAAGAAAGGTGATGATAGAAAGGGCAATTTTCTGGAGAAGATGAGATGAAATGCTATCATTTGTGAATGGAGAGGGTTATACCTCGGCAAGGAGAAAAGCCTAGATAAGATCTTTCATCATCGCCCCAGTTGCTAGTGTCTCCTCTCAAATGGTCCTCATTTTGTCATTACTTATATATTTCATATTTCTGCTCCTAGTAGAATGTAAGCTTCTTGAGGGCAAGCAGTGTATTTTTTTTTGTTTAGTACAGTGTCTGGCTCATTGTAATGAGTCAATAAAATGCTTGAAGACTGAATGAATGAATGGAATGAATAAAATGAATGTTGATAGATGAGTTGACTTCTGTAATTGTCATTGGGTCTCTGAGAAGCGGTATGAGGCTTCACACTTGTCTGAGGTGGCTCACTGGGGGAGAATGAACCAGTGATGGGTGCTGTATGATTAGCAGCCGTAAGTGGCTCTTCGGCCCTCTCACATTAGAAAACAGACCTCAGTTGAACATATTGTCAGCCATTGATCCAGATACCTGGAGAATAAGTTTAGAAGGGCAAGGAAGGAAGGATATGAGAGACCTGGAAAGTTTTGTCTGCTTCGGATATTTAGAATGCTTGGGATACTCTTGTATATTCCAGTTGAGATAATATCTGTAAAATGTTTAGCACATTGTCTGGTACATACTGGCCAGTCAGTCACTTTTTCAGTTGTGTTCAATTCTTTGTGACTCCATTTGGGTTTTTTTTTGGTAAAAATACTGGAATGATTTGCCATTTCCTTCCAGTTCGTTTTACAGATGAAGAGACTGAGGCAAACAGAGTTAATTGACTTGCCCAGGGTCACACAGCTAATAAATGTCTGAGGACAGATTTGAACTCAGGAAAAGGAGTCTTCCTGACTTCAGGCCTGGTACTCTGTGCACTATAGTGCCACTTAGCTGCCCCCAGTACATAGTAGATGCTTAGTAGATGCTTGTTCCCTTCTCTTTCCTCTTGTCACATGATAGGACACAATGAACAATGGCAGTAGTATTAAGAAGGTAGCATGATGTATTCACTAGATTGCTTGAGTTGGAAATACCTGGGGTACAGGTAATTGTACCTGTTAATTGCTAGTTATGGAAACAAAAAATAAATCTTGTAAACCCTCTGAGCCTCAAACAAATCTCTAATGTTTTATTAAGTTGTAATAATAATAATAATAATAATAATAATAATAATTAAATAACATTTAATATTTATAAAATGCTTTACAAAAATTATCTCATTTGATCCTGCTAGGTAGGTACTGTTATCATCCCCATTTTACAGTGTAGAAACTGAGTTTGATAGAGGTTAAATGATTTGCCTAAGGTTACACAAATGGTAACTGGGTTCAGACAAAATTTGAACTCAGGTCTTCCTGTTTCCATGTCTGGCACTTGATCGATGTACCCAACATTGAAGCAACTTGTCCATGCCTACCCTTTCTGTCAATCAATCCACAAGAATTTATTAAGCTCCTACTCTGTGCTGGGCACTACTCTAGGTGCTACAGATACAGAGACAGAAGTGAATAGTCCCTGTCCTCAAGGAGTTTATATTCTACTTGAGGGAAGAATGGTATCTATGTATTCCCTTAAGTTGGCCACAAGGGAGCCACCAGATATGTTGTGGGCCTTCTGTACTTTCTCTTGACATTATGAAAATACCAAGTCAAAGAGCATTTATTAAGCAGTTACTATATGCCAGGCTCTGTGCTAAGCACTGGGTATACAAACAGCAGGAAAAAGAAGGTGCCCTTGCCCTCAAGGGGCTTACTTTCTAATGGGGCAAGGAAACACACAATAGGAAGCTGAAAAAGATGGGGGAGGGAGGAGAAGGTCCCTTCATTGTGAAGATGGGGGAGAAAGAAGTATGACAGATCAGGACCAGGTTGGAGAGGAATGAAGGAGGGAACACGGTTGGCCTTAGCCTTTTCTTAAAAAATGGAGGTTCCAAGGAGCAGTTCGTGGTACAGTGAATAGAGCACCAGCTCTGGAGTTAGAAAAACCTGAATTCCACTGTGGCCTCAAATACTTACAAGCTGTGTGACCCTGGGCAAATCACTTAACCCTGGCTGCCTCCAAAAAACCAAAGAAAAATGGAAGGTTCCAGGAGGAATCTCTTACCCATCAGAAGAGGCCCTGCAGGGTCCATGGAAGGATCTTCCAGAATGAGAAGGCTGTAGGGACTTTGCTAAAATTTGATCCTTTACAAACCAACTCTTTATGCTTCAATTTATCCCCTCTGAGAAGGGGATGCAGAGCATCACAGTTGGAATCAGAGGTCTGGAATGTAAATCCTGTTCTGCTACCTATTATTATTTGTGTGGCCTTGGGCAAATCACTTCCTTCTGTGATCCTCATTTTCCTCATCTGGAAAACTGAGGCAAGGGGAAGGGTTGGTCTAGATCAGGGGTGGGGGAGCCTGAGGCCTCGAGGCTACACGTGGCCCTCTAGGCCCTCAAGTGTGGCTAAATGTCAAAGGACTGCACTTGAGGACCTAGAAGGCCACATGTGCCCTTGAGACTGCAGGTTCCCCAACCCTGCTCTAAATAAATTCATAAAATTCTAACCAGCTCTACATCTATGATCCTACAAGGCATACAGCAGTATTTTTGGTCCAAATCTATGATTTCATTGGTGTTGGGAAGTCCCAATGGGGAAACTCCTTCTACAATGCATATTAGCAACTATTCTGTAACTTAAAATCTTGGCGAGTCTCCTGGGAGCACTAAGAAGTTAAATGACTTGGATAGGGTCATACAGCTAGTAAATAAATGTCTGAGGCAGGATTTGAATTCAGGTCTTCCTGACTCCCAAGTCTGGTGCTCTGTACGCTACACCACCTCACTACTTAAGAGATGGAGAATGAGTGATTTGTCCCTTTCCTGTCTGGTCCCAGACTGCAAGAAGAGTTTTTCCAAACGTGCACGAGTTAGCCTGGGACTCACAGGAGCTTGCACCCATTTTTGTGGATTAATTGGAGGGGTCTGTTGGTCCAAATGCTGTATCTATGCCTTGGCAACTGAATATCAGAAAAAGATATATATGCCATTAACAAAATGATGGGAACTGGAGGAAAAGGTAATTGAAACAACTGAGGATGCCAGGTGAAGTGGGATTGAATCATGTAAATAAGAAGGATAAGCATGTACTATTTGAATAAATGATGTTGGAAACATAAATATTTAAGGAATTCAAATATAAAAGCATATTTTATTTAACTTGTTGCAGCATTTAAATCTGTCTTCCAGGGAGTCTGAAGCCCTTACATGTGTTGATTTCATGAGTTCTTCAGCATACCCATGATAAAAGTAATAAGTGCTATCTTTATATTGCAGATGGAAAACATAAACTCCAAGGTGGAGAACAGGATTGGAGGAAAGTTACCGAGTAAATTAGAGGTGGATACTCAGGCAGACCACTGCTTGTTACTCTCAGTAAGTCACAGAGTGTCGTTGTCCTGTGGTAGTAAGAGACCTCTGGCCACCCTCGGCAGTGATGCCGGTGCTTTGAAAAGCCTCCCACCTGGACCACTGACCACCTGCCTGGAGGCCCCCAAATTGATCTAAGGGCCTCAGCTAGACTGCGATGATCTTTGAGAACTTCAGTCTTTTTATTTATCATTTATGCTCTTTGAGGAATAGAGAAAGGATATCTTTGTTCCTCGTCCAGTGTGACCCCCTGGTTCAGGGACCCCTGTAAGGGAGAAAGTCATAAAATCATAAAAGAAGCCCACTAATTATTTCTAAGCAACTTTAGTGAATAATTAGTAACACCATCCCAGTCGGGGAACTTGGTTGTAATTAGGTGGTGTGTTAGTAAGACTATGTAGAGGTCAGAAGATCTGAATCTGGATCTTGCCTGAGACAATTCTTTGTTATCCTAGGTGTCCTCATCTGTAAAAGGAGGATAATCATAACTGCCTACTTCACGGGGTTTTTTATAAGGGTTAGATGAGATAACGAATGTAAAATACTCTTCAAACTTTAAAGCACAATATTGTAGGTTATTATTCTTGTTATTATTATTATTCCTGCCTAAGACCATGTAATCTCTAGAGCAGGCTTAGACCATGGTCAAACCCGTTGTCACTTATGGTTTGGACTGCCATCTCCTGGAGTATCAGCTTGAGGCAGGGATGGATTTGATGTCAAAGGACCTATGTTCAGGTCTCACTTTTCATACCACTTATTAGATGTGTGACCTTCATTAAAGTCGCTTAATCTCTCTTGACGTCAGCTTCCTTTTCTGTTAAATGCTGGGGTCAGAGGACATGATTCCTAAGTCAGTCCCCCTCCAGCTTGAAATGACTCTGTGAGTCTGTGCTTTTGTGATCAGCTTGTATCCCACTGGGCCATGACCACGGACCATACATTCGAATGCTGGATGCTGCTTTTAAAGCATAAAGTGTTTACAGAGGACACCTTCCAGGAAAGACCTCTCTGTATTTGCCTTATTCATGCTTTTGCTTATGGAGCCCAAGGGAACATAATTAGAGGCAGTAATACATTGGCCATAGCACCAGGAAATAGACTGAAGGGATCGATTCTTGAACTGGAAGGGACGAAACTGCATCCCTTTTATTGCTGATTCTCAGATTTATGACTTTAGTTAGGACATTACCATAACATTCTGCCAAAAACGCATGCATTTTTAATATAAGCCTTTTCAGTAATGAAAGGAACTAATGTATTAGCAATATCTACTATCGAAATATTTATGATAAACATCATACTTGCTAAGGGCATGGAATTAGGGAGAGGGAGAGCATTAGTATCCAAGCATAGAGGCAGTGTGGTATATCGGAAAGAATGTTAGATTTGCAGGCAGACAAACTGTGGTTCAAATCGTGGCTGCAAGGGGCACCCCCTGTCCCAGAAAGGGGAATTTGGAGTCAAATAACCTGGGTTTGCTTCCTGATATTCCCTCCCTTTTTGGTTCTCAAAACTACATAGTCCCTTTCCCCCTATAGTAAGTGTAGGACGTGACTTTTAACAAGCTCACCCATATTTTTTGGCCTCTGTTTCCAGGTCTGTAAAATGAGGGGGTTGACCAGATGACTTCTAAAGTCATAGGATTATGAATTTAAGCTTCCTGACTCTAAAAGCATAATCTTGTGAAAAGGTGCTTCCTCCGCCTCTTTGTCCTGTGCACCAGATCTCACTAACAGAGACACATGGCTCTGTCTTTAGACAGTCGTCGTATGTCATTTGCCTCATCTGTAGAACGAGGTGTTTGTAATGGAAGACCTTAGAGTCCCTGATTTTATCGGAAGACACATGGTCCCCGTATTTCTGGAGCCACCGTGAGCATTAACATGTTCTAAAGAATTGGGCAGAATATTTCCATCAAGGCTATTGAAGGAACTTGTGAGGGATTTCTAAGAGGTTGTTAGGGACCCAGCAGAGGAGGCTGAGAGGGAGCTTTTAGGGGAGTAGTGCAAATGTACAGCCAGCTTGAAGCTGTTAGACACATTAATTAGTGCCAATTATTCTCAAGTACGAAACCCGTTGCTTCAATGGAGACTGACTGCACCCCATCTGCTCCTTTAGGAGGGAACTTCATTCTTCATTTAAGGTAGTGGATGGGACATTATAGAGTAAAAATTGGAGGAGCTTTCAGAAATTCACTTGCCATATTACCTTAGGCTAATTCCCTGGCTATTCTGTACCTTGCTTCATCTGTGAAATGGAAACAGTTACAATGAAAGGAAGAGTTATTATTTTGGAGCTTTTCATGGACCCAAACAAAGAATGGAAATGTAACTCTTTGGAACTCAGGTCTTCCTGACTCCAAGATCAGCGCTCCATCCCCTGTGCCACCTAGATGCCTTGGGGTATAATGGAAAGAGTCCTGGGCTTGGAGTTAGGAAGAACTGGGTTCCAATCTCATCTCTGATACCTATTAGCCATGTGACTGCAGGCAAATACCAGATAACAGATTTAGACTTGCAAGAGATTTTAGAGATAATCTAGTTTAATTGAATCATTTTACAGATGAGGAAACTGAGGCCCAGAGAAGAAAACTGACTTGCCCAAAGACACTCAGATGGTAAGTGATACAGTTAGGATTTGAACCTATTTTTTTTTAATGTATAAAATGGGACTAAGTGAGATCCTGGAACTAAGTGCTTTGCAGAATTCTCTCTGTTAGGGCAGTTAGGTGGCTCACAGTGGGACTAGAGTCAGGAAGACCTGAATTCAAATTTGGCCTCAGGCACTTACTGGTTGTGTGACCCTAGGCAAGTCACTTCATCCTGTTTGCCTCAGTTTCCTTTCTAACATGAGCTGGAGAAGGACATGGCAAACCACTCCATTGTCTTTGCCAAGAAAACCCCAAATAGGGTCATGGAGAGTCAGACGCAACTAAAATAACTAAACAACAACAAAGGTCGCAGTGGACAGATCATGGGGCCTGAAGCTGAAATAGACCTGAAATTAAAATCCAGCTTTAGGCACTTGCTAGCTTTGTGATTCTGGGCAAGTCACTTAACCTCTGATTGCCTCAGTTTCCTCATCTATAAAATGGGGTAACAATAGAACCTACCTACCATGGCTGTTAAGATGGTAAATGAGATAATATTTGTAAAGTGCTTCGAAAACCTTAAAGTGCTTTGTAAATGTTCAGTATTATAACCATTATTATCTTAATAAGAGAGCTGAATGTAATTTTGGTCTAGCCATTGACTTGAGTTCAATTTCAGCAATTCCAGAAAGTTCATCAATAAAGTGCTGCCAAACAATATAAGCATAATTTGTACTTTTGCGGTCGTTGTAATGTATTGACGATTGGAAGAGTACAATGGAACAGCAAGTCCAAGTGTTGTTTTCTTGGGGATAAATCTGGCCTAATGGAGCAATGGCTTTAAGCTAGAATTTAAGCAAGCATCAGGGGCTCAATTGAACTAAGGCATCTTCTTTCAAAGAGGAGAGCATGCCGATACATTGGGTAGGACCACCTTGGGTGGGTTTATGGGGACAAGGGCAAGAACTGCCCAGGATGGGCTTACAAGGAAGGGTTGTAACCTCTGTCATTAACAGGATGGAAGGAGAATCCTCACTCATTTTGCAGATGAAGAAACCAAGGCCCAGAGAAAAGTGACTTTCCCAAGGTAACCTTATGGTAGGTTTCAACACCTTAAGTTTGTGCATATTTTATAGATATGCTGAATGAAATTTACTCGGTCCTGCACTAAGGTTTTAATGTTTCTGGAGACATTATAATAAAACCTTGGCTTTTTGTGTTCTAAAGAGATTTAGGCCCAATAGAGCGGTATTGGGAATGAGGCAAGGTTAGATTTTGAATTCTCCCTAGGACATCAATCGGGTATTAGCAGCTTCCTGTAAAAATTTCTTCATATTAATTAGAATTTTTTGGAAACTCAAACCTCCTTGGCTCCACCAAATAACCTCACTTTTGAGCTTTTTGTCACGTCCATTTCCAAACCTTTGTTCCCTCACCTTCCCCATCCTCCCTACACAGAACTGTAGAACACAGAAAAGACAAGTTAAGAACTATTGTCTGCCAGGGGCCGATGAATGAAGTACGGGTAGGTTAAGATAGGAACACTGACAGACAGATCATTGAAGGACTTTTTTTAACCCCTGGGAAACTCTTTAAGGTTGATATAAATACAATTTGTGAAAAATGTTTTAGAAATAAGTCAAAAAGAGAGGGGGGAAGTGGAGGGTGGGAAAATTTGGAACTCAAAATTTTAAAAAATGAATGTTAAAATTGTCTTTACATGTAATTTGGGAAATATTATTAAAAAAAGAAATAAGTCAAAGTCAGACATTAAAACCCAAGGTATGTGTGTAGACACTTCAATCTAGAGTGAGAGTTCTTAACCTGGGGTCCATGAACTTGAGATTTTAAAGAATATTTAGATAACAGTATTTTCAATATGATTGTTTTCCTTTGAATTTTCTTAGATGCATTTAAAAACATAATTCTGTGAAGGGATCTTTACCAGACTGCCAAAAGGGATCCATAACACAGAAAAGGTTAAGAACTCCTCTTCTGGAGCCAAATGGAATTCCCCATTGAAAGCATCTGTGCTTTTTGTTGGGGAAAAAAATACATAGACAGAATAAGAAATGAAAAGACCTGGAAAGAGAAGAACTGTTTCTGATACTTCGTAGGCCTGTGATCTTGGGTAAGTCACTATACTTCTCTCTGAGCCTTAGTTTCCTCCTTCATAACCCAGGGATGATAATGACAGGGGCACTACCTTGCTCATACAATATTCATTTATTCAGCAAACACTAAACTCTTATTGTCCAGAGATCACCATGACAGGCCTTTGGAGACATACCAAGTTTAGAAGGAAAGGAACAAAGAAGATGATGTGTGTGAAAGGGCTTCCCCAGCCACCATTCCCTTTTATGTATTGTCTACTTTATTAGAATGTTCTTATGGATAGGAATTGATTTTCTTTTATATTTTTAACCACAGCCCTGAAGCCAGTGGTGGACCCATTGTAAATACTTAGTGAATGTGTTTCATTTGTTCATTTATTCATTCTTTAAGCCAAAACAAAACAAAACAAAAAACCCTAGCACTATGTAAGAATACAGTAAAAGTGATCGAACAAATAAAATATGCTATGAATTTAACCAATGGTAAAATAGTCTTGTCCATCTTTTATAAAGCCGTGACAAAATCCTGTACTCTAAAAGTTTCATTTCCAAATAATTGATGATGCAGTATAAATCAATATCATAAATAATTGGAGGTAAATAACCAAGACCCTCTGTGATAGGGAAGTGGTAATTGTTTTTAATTACATGCTTTCACTTGTGGTACTCACTAATCCTTAAATTTGTAATCTCCAGTGTTCACTTGGTCATTAGTATAAATTAACAATGTTGTACTAGTATAAATGGATTGGCTGAAAAAAGGAAGTTATTTGGAAAATACTATAAATAACCCTTTTCAACTTAATTATGTGGTTTTGGTGTAATACCCTAATTTTGGGGAAGAAGTAATTGACTAAAACAGAGAAAAGCATCAGAATCCAATCCCAAAGCACTACACCAACATTTTCCTTGTTTTCCAAAGTGCATTTGGATGTGTAGGAGTGTTAGGAATCTTAGTACAAGAGGATAGCTATGTGGGGGAAATAAGTGTGATAAAAAGTAGCACCTATGATATAGTAAAAGAACACAAAAATCCTTGGTGATATAATATAATGTAATATAATATAAAATGCAATGTAAGATAATGTGATGTAATGTAATAATCAACATATAAATTTTTATGGTCTGATAACATTTGTGTCCTTTTTTTTTATTACATTCAACTTGATTTTACTTTCAATTCCAAATCCTCTTCCTTCTTCTACCCACTCACGAGATGGCAAGAGAAACCAAGACCATTGCAGATATGTATAATCATGCAAAACAAATTCTCATATTAGTCACGTCCATAAAAAAGGAAGAAGAAAAGAAAACAGGCTTCAATCTGCACTTTGAGTTCATTTCTCTAAACGGATATTTTTAACATCCATTATGATAAAATAATGTGTGCCAGTTGCTCAGAGTACAAAAACACAAAGCCATAGTCCTGCCCTCAAGGAGCTTACCCTCTGACACACAGCTAAATAAATATAGTAGTGTTTGAAGAGCTCTAGAAAGCTCCCTTGTAGAAGATGGCAGCAGAATGGAGTCTTGAAGAAAGCTAGGGGATTTGAAGAGGTACAGATGAGAAGAGGGTGCAGTCCAGGCATGGGGGGACGGTCTGTGCACAGAGGGGGTGGTGGAGTACTGATTTCTGAGAACAACTTGTAAACCTTTTTGGTCAGAATAAAGAGAGTGCAAAATGAAATGAGCCTGGAAAGGCCAATGGGAACCAGATTGTGGAGAGCTTTAAAGGCCAGGAGGCAACAGGATCGGGGGAGAATGTGACAAGATTTATGTTTTAGGAATACTAATTTGGCACCTGCGTGAAGGATGGATTAGAGGGGAGAGACTTGAATCAGGGAGACCAATTATAACGCTGTTAAAGAAAGGACAGGTTAGCTGGGTTGAGGGTTCAAATTAAGGATGTTTGAATGTAAATGGAGAGAAGAGGTTGAATGCAGGGAGTTGTGGAGGCAGAATCATGAGGAGAGACTTTCAGGGAGGCTGAGAGTCATCAGAAGCGCAATGAGGATATAAGGGGAGGGTAAAAGTCACCCGGGGCCTTCTGGACGCATGTTCCTTGGAATGGGCCCTATAGACTTATTTGGCTTTGTTATAGACTGATTGGAGATGTGTATGAAGAGGCAGTCCTTGAGGATGTGGGAAGATTCAGGAATGACTTTAAGGTTGCAAACTGGGATGACTGGAAATAGGAAAGTTTGGAGGGAGCCCAGTTTTGAGAAAGTGGTAGTAGGATAATGAATTCTCTTTTAGACATATTGAGTTTGAGATGCTTGTTGGACTTCCAAGTGGAGACACCCAGGAGGCAAGAGACGTGGCAGAAATAAAATTAAGGCAAGAGATTAAGGCTGTGTATTCAGATTTCATAGTCATCTGAAGAGAGATGACATTGATATCATCTCCAAGTAGCAAAAAAAGAATACTGGGGGAAATGTTGATGTGTTTCTTCTTGCTGTATGTGTGAAGAAAAGGGCTCAGAACCCATTCTCGAGGGTCACTCACTTGAACAATGTTTCTGAAGCCAATGGAGGACAATGTCTAGGAAAAGTAGGAGGTTGGCAGTATAAAGGTCTTCAGTAATAAAGTAAAAGGAGAACTGAGAAAAGGCCATCTGATGCAGAAACCCAAAGATGGTTGGATGGCAATATGAAGTCAGATTGAGAAGAGAATGGGGTAGGGGGTAAAGAAATGGAAGCAAAGTAAGTGTAGATGACTGTTTTTCAGAGTTTGGCTGTGAGAAGGAGAAGAGAGGAGAGGCATTTCAGGGAATGGAAGGGATCAGGGGAACTTTATAAAAACTGAGTAAGGAAATGGCGTAGTCATATTTGAACTTAAGGGAGATCACTTTGCTAGCTGTCTGGAGGTTGAATTAGAGAGGAGAGGGACTGGAAGGAGGAAGACCAATTAGGAAGCCATTGTAGCAGTCCTGGGGGCCTGGATTAGGAGGTGATTTGGTGGGTGGAGAGAATGGTCTAGGTGCAAGAGATATTTTGCAAGTAGAATCTGCAGGAAGATGAAGACAACTTTGTTTTATTTGGAGGCAAGAGGGAAGGAGGTGATGAATAATGAGATGTAATAGGTTCTGACACATTCACACTTGTCTCAGATGGCATCTCGCTACTTGGCAGACAATAGTGAGATTGCTTCTGGGAGAATCCTCATGAGGTGCAATGAAAATGTCTTGTGGACACTGGAGAATGTGTGGACTTTTCGTAACTGGTTCTAGTTCATGGTTGGGAAGAGCTTTGTTCTATTAACTGCATGGCCTGGCCTGTTGGACTCTTCAAAAAGGCCTGAGCTAGCTTGAGGTACTTCTCTTTCCTTCATTTGAGTCTGCAGGAGCTCAGTGACTCACTCATGTCATTTGCTGAGAGACCATGTGGTGAGTGGGGTGGTTTTGGGGCCTACTTTTTCCTCTGAGCCTATATTGGTGTGGGTCCTCGGTTTTTTAATCCATTCTTGCCCATTATTCTGGGTACAGGAAATGAAATCTATATCAACAGGAGAGAGAGAGAGAGAGAAAGAGAGAGAGAGAGAGAGAGAGAGAGAGACAGACAGAGACAGAGACAGAGACAGACAGAGACTGAGAGAGACAGAGAGACAGACAGGGAGAGACAGATACAAAGAGAGATAGAGAGACAGAAATAAAGACAAAGACACAGATACAGAGAGACAGAGGTAGAGACAGAGGAATCTAGAAGTCAGAAACCAGACTGGGTATACAGCCAGACGAACATTAATGTCCTGAGGTCGTTAGGAGTGATATTCAAGATCCCAGCCCAGTGGAATGATTCATCTGGCAGTCATGCCACGTCTGAATGTGAACTTGATGGGACCTAAGCTCTGTGGGAACAGGGCTCAGTTTTGAGCCCAATCTCCAACCAGAGACCTAAGAGAGGATAGGGAGGATTATACTCCCAAGGTATTAGGGGAAGTGTTTGTATGTTTGTTTGTTCTTGCTATAAATGTGAAGTAAATATCACTTTGTAAAAGCCAATTGATTTTAAATGGTAAAATACAACTGGAGGAAGGGGGTTCTAGTCACTTGGCCACCACAAATGGGAGTAACACAGGCAGTGGGGCTTGAGCCAGTAACACAGGGAAAAAACCACCCACGTGCCCTTCAAAGTACATGAGAACTCCAAGACGGAGATGTAGTGAGCCTGGCTCTGGGTTAGAGAGATCCATAGCAACCATAATGAGGGAGTGGGAGAGATGGAGAGAGTAGGGGAAGGAGAGGAGAGATAGAGACAGAAATGCAGAGAGAGACAGACAGAGATACAGAGGCAGGGGGAATAAATGTCATTCCTGTACTGTGTTAGTCATGGAAAAAAATACCAAAATCTGAAATAGTTTTAGAAAGAAATTTATTTGGCCAATTGGTAAAGGATTAAGCCAGAAGAAGGTGACTCTGACAAGTCCTTGGGAGGTTACATTGTGTAGAGTTCAGATAAGGGCATAAGGGTTTTGGCTTGTTTGGCCTCACACGAGCCATAGGTAGTTTCCAGAGAAAGAAAATTTGAGGTGTATAACCAGCAGGTAAATCAATCTGATTTGGGGAACCCAAAACACAAGCTTTGGATAGACCCAAAACAAGATCTGAGGGGACTTAAAACAAACCTTGGGTGAAATCTAAACATTGCTTACAGCCACTGGCTTCCCTGGAGTGGCCTTGAGATCAGCCTGACCTCGACAGTAAGCTTTGGGTTAGACAATTTTCTAGACACATAAAGCTAGGTACAAACAATATCAATAAGTGATAAATTATAATAATTTTCCACAACTGTTACATGTGTATGTGTGAGTGACTTGGATGGGTGGATAGACAGACAGGTAGATGATTAATAGACGTGCAAATATGATAGATACATGATGTAGAGAGAGATAGATGATGGATTGTAGACAGACAGATTAATGATTGATAGCTAGATAAGTAGATAGATAGATAGACAGAAAGTGAACATTTATTAAGTGCTTACTATGTGCCAGGCACTAATGCTAAGAGAGAGACAGAGGAGGAGGAGGAGAGGAAATCAAGTGGTCAGGTTCCTGAAGAGATGATTTAGGGAATGAAGTCAAGGGCAGGAGTAGAAAGAAAGGAGGAACAAAGGGGCAGAGGATGAGGGATGACGTAAGATGGAGTACGAAACAACAGGAGGACATTCACAGAGCACAGTTGTCATCTTCTCAGTAAAGTAAATGAGGTTCTCTGCTGACATGAGAGAAGAGGTTTGTAATAGTTACTCTAGGGACTGTGATGGCTGATCAGAAAAGAAGGAAAAAGAATTCAAAGCAGAAAAAAATGTTTTTGAATATGACGCACATACACACAAACATAGAAAGGAATCAGGAATGCTTCAAAAGACTGTAAGAGAACTTGGAATTCATCTACCTCAACCTCTTCATTTTACATATGAGGAAACTGAGGCCCAGTGAGATAGAATGACCAGGGTCACTCAGGTGGAAGAGATGGGGTTTGAACCATTCTCTTTTGACTCCAAATCTATTGCTCTTCCCTGTGCACCATACTACTTATTAAAAATATACTCAACGTATGTTGGGCTCAATGTGCAGGAGTCTATAGGAAAACATGGAGCCAACTTACTTGTCTGAATCTTTCCAAAACCAGGCAGTGGCGCAGGCAAATGTCAGGCTAGAGGTGAGAGGCTTGGCTCTTTCTCACCATGAGAGGGATGACAAACCCCATTTCATCACCTCCCTTTTGTCCTCACACAACCAATCTCACTGTGAATCCAGGTCAGGAAGTATATGGTAAGGCTAGACTGTCTTACCTCTCCCAGGCTTCGGAGATCCTACTTTGTCTGACATTTTCTGTGACTTGGTATGTTCCTAACCCCAGATCCATTGCAATCTCTTATGAACCCCCAAGAAAGATGATTTGTGTATTACATTTCCAGAGGCTGACAGTTCATCAGATTCTCCATAGACCATATCTTTGTGCCCTACCCCCATAACCCTGAAACCATAGCCACACAAAAACCAAGTGATTCCACCCGACCCGAAGTTTATCATTTGCCTGTACGGCATAAACATTGTTCCTCTTTCTTTCTGTGAATGATTTTGCCCTGCCTTGGTAACCTTCCCTTGAATCTGAGATTTATTGCCAGGGTATTTTAATTTTTTCTTCTTTATCTCATGGAATCATAGACTTTCAGAGTCAAAAGAGTTAGGGGAAATAGAAAGAAGCACAGCATTCGCCAGGCTGAGTTCCCACATTCCGTTCCAGCTCAAGGCAGCCCTTGGGTCTATTCTATATTGATGACTTTTGGGAGTTGGCTCAAACATCTAAACCTGAAAGGCATTTCAGGTAATATGTCTTCACCACGTCCCAAATCTCGGAGCATGAAGCAGGCACTCCAAGTGATGGAGAAGGGGGATGGAGGACCAAGGCTGCTGTCTGTTGTCATTGGCATTGGAATGGATTGGAGGTGAGGCCTATACGGCTAATGCTCCTATGGAAACCTTGCATTTCCCTGACCTTCAGGTCCTTTGTACTGGCCCCTCATGACCTTTTAAAATAAATGAGCTTCCCTAATATTTTTCAAAAAGAGAAAGCCTCATAATTAATAACAAAACCTTTACCTTTTCTGAAAGATGAAGGGGAGAAAAAAGCCCAATACAACTGGTTATATAATGGACATTTCTGAGGCCTTTCCAGGTAAAAGTTTTTTTTCTTCTTTCTGCTTCTATAGTATGAAGGATTTAGGCTCAACTTCATCCTTTGCCTTGACCAATAGCATATGTTAAAATTCTGGCCCTTAAACTTAATTTTGCAAAGGGACCTTTTAAGGCAGCGTGGTGTAATGATGGAACACTGGATTTGGAATTGGGAAGACTCAGGATTGAATCCTGACTCAGTCACTTACTGACTTGTGTGACCCTAGGCAAGTCACTCAACTTCTGCTTGCCTCATTTTTCCCATCTGTAAAATGGGGATAATAGTGACATCTATCTCCCAAGGTTGTTGTGGGGATCATATAAGATAATAATTAGAAAGCACTTAGCACGATGCTTGGCACATAGTAAGTGCTGTATAAATGGTGGCTATTGTTACTATTAATTATCATTATTATTCAATTAATTCATCTCTCTGGACCACGGTTTCCTCATTTGTTGAAAAAAGGTGGAGAGACTCGAGGATAGACAGGAGTTTATTAGGCGCTTAGCATCTGCCAGACAGTGTGCTAAGCCAGAAAGACAGTCCTTATGTTCAAGGCGTTTATGCTCTAACCAGGGAAGGCGGCCCCTGAACGGGAGCTGGGGAGGGATGCCGGCATAGGTGTAAAGCTACTGCTAAGGATATAGAAAAGTCTGGAGAAGGAGGAAGTAGAGTCAGAATATTCAAAGTCCATTCAGGCTCTGTCTAGAGTAATAACAGCTTTGTATTTTTTAAACATAAAATGCTTTACAAATATTATCTCATTTTGTCCTCATGACTACCTGGGGAGATAGGTGCAATTATTATCCCCATTATACAGATGAAGAAACTGAGGCAAGACTTTAAATGAATTGTTCAGGATCACACACCTAATATCTGAAACTAGATTTGAATTCAGGTCTGTTCCAACTCCAGGCCCAACGCTTTATCTGCTATGTTGCCTGGCTGCCCCTAGAGCCTTATGGACTTTTCTCTGGTACTTCTTGTAGCATGCCTTAATACCCTTTGGGGACTGCTGTGGGCTACTTAGCACTGCAAGGGACCCTTGGTCATCCTTAGTGCACACAGCTGATACACAGCGAAGCCACATTTTCAAGAATGTCAAGTGGATGGAAATCTTGCCCAATGTTTTAGACATTTGATTATTTTTTCAACAGCAAGGAACCCATGAAGACCAAACCTGGGATTTGATCCATGAAGGGACCAATTAGTTTTATTTTATTTTATTTTATTTTTGTCCCTGACAGTTTTTTTCATAAATTCCAAATCTTTGGTTGGTCCCAGGGACTTGAAAGGGAGAAAAGGCAATTCATCTCTTCTGCTAGGGAAAACAAACAAACAAAGAAGCAAAGCCAAAACCATCCAAACTGCAGATCCAGTTGAGAGTGAGTCATTAGTCTTGTTCATGTACCAAGGAAAGCATTTTCTTCGGGATGGAGAGGTTGGTGCTCCTCCTCAAGGTAAGAAATGGGCCTCCTAATATCCAGGCATGGCTACCTTTTTGAGGGAGAGGGTAGGTCAAGACCTGTGCTTTCATTATGTAGGGAACTCCAAATGTGTGGAAATTCAAATAGATTCAATAGACGTTAAGCACCAACTATATACCAGGCATTGTGCAAAGTCCTGGAAACTGCCTCTTCCAATGCATTTGGGCAAGTCATCTATAACTTAGAGACTAAAGAGAGTTTCCTGGGACCCTGAATGATTAATTAACACCACCAGGGTCACATAGCTAATATATGTCAGAACAGAATTTGAACTTAGGTCTTCTGAAATGCAAGAATGGCTCTGTCCTCTATGCCACAATGTCTCATGGGAGCTGATCGTATTTAGAATGTAAGACTTCAGAGCTTTATGAGTTGTGTGTGTGTGTGTGTGTGTGTATGTGCGTGTGTGTGTGTATGTGCGTGTGTGTGTGTATGTGTTCTTCTCCCACCACCAATTGTAGTAGTGCAGTGCCGTGAGAAGAATGATGGTTTGGGGGTTAGAGGAATTGGATTTCCAACTTAGCTCAGCTACTTATTATTTACACAACCTTGGAGAAATTGTTTAAACCTCTCTTTCCCACAATATCCCACTGGTAAAATGAGGTTATTGAATGAGATGACCTCTGAGGTCCCATCCAGTTATGATCTTATGATTCTTAGTAGATGGTCAGAGCCATGACTGTGGCCAAAAATTTTGGGTCCCCTGCAACCAACCAGATGATGAACTCCTAATTTCCTCCAGTTAGTTCTTGGATGGTAGACAGACATTCAGATAACTAGGGCTGTACTCACAGTTTGGTAGGACCTGAAAGAGCACCTGAATGACCTGCTGATACTGGTAGCCTTTGAGAATCAAGGGTTGGCTCCATGCTGTAATGAGGTATAGGAGTGAGTCTTTGGTGACATGCAGGAGATAGTTAGCTAGATGAAACATTTATTTATTTATTTATTTATTTTTTGGTGAGGCAGTCAGGGTTAAGTGACTTGCCCAAGGTCACACAGCTACTACATGTCAAGTGTTTGGTCTGAGGCCAGATTTGAACTCAGGTCTTCCTGACTTCAGGGCCGGTGCTCTATTCACTGTGCCACCTAGCTGCCCCTAGATGAAACATTTATTAAGCGCTTGCTATGTGTCATGTAATGTGCCAAGCATTGGGAATACACAAGAAAGACAGTCCCTACACTTGAGGAATTTAACATACTAGTGGAAGAAGACAGAGATGGGGAGCTGGAAGAGGGAGGGATGGAAAGCGAACATTTCTGGCTAAGCAGTGAAGACCAGAGAGTGGAGAGAGGAGCCAGATGAGAAGTAAGCATGGCCCAGATACCTCATGGAATGGTAGGGGCCAGAGACTCACCAATCAAAGAAGAAGGCTTCGAAATGGAAGCAATACTTGGGTGAGAAGGCTGCTGGTGAGGAGGTGGAGTCCAGAGGGTGAGACGTATGTAAGTGTCTACCAGACTATTATTACTCCCAATTCCCCAAAAGTACCCAAAACCTTGTTCTTTCCTAAGGTGTTTATTTTTAATGGAGGAAAGAGGACCTTTTATATGAATTTTGTTAGAACTGAGAAATGCAAATCTCATAATTAAGAACTCCTTTCCTGATAGTCCACAATCATACAAATCATAAAATAAGACAAATCTGGCAGACATGGATGAATGGTATTACTCAATTAACTTGGAAATATATTATTCATCTGTTATGGTCTCCTATTATAGCTGATGATTTTGCTTTTCCTCAGGTCTGTTAAAGATTTTTGGCAAGCAGCGCTAGGGTAGGCTTCAAAAAAGTGAACACAAAGCAATTGTTCCCATTCCTGGGAAGAGGTGAACCGTGGAGCCTCCTGGAGTTTTCTTCTTGAATTGCTGCCTTCATTTCCGTGAAAAATATGAACTTTAGCTCAGCCAGGATGGAGAAATATTTTACATTGTGTTGTCAGGTAATGATGTCTGCTCTCTGGAGTTTTTCTCTTAAGTAATAGGGACAAGACCTCAATGAAAGAAATACAGAAGACCAAAGAAAACCTTGGTTTCTGACTTCCCACGTGAGGCCATCATACTGGGTCAGCTCCATCCTGCTAGAATTGACATGACTGAATTCTAACTCAATTAACTTGGTGGTGGTGCCAATGGGGACCTTAATTATAGCCTTGTATGATTGCAAATTCCTTTTCTGCTAGTCAGAGAGCACTGCAGATCTGAGTGAAATTTCTTTGGTTTCAACTGGCTTATTAATATGAGAAAGACTCAATTATACCTTTAAAATCACAGGAGGAAAAATCCTTTTTTTTTGTTGCTGGGAGTTTTTTATTTTTTTCCCCCATTTTTATCAATAACTCTTATACAACCTCTCTCTTTTTTGTTTTAGGAAAACAGACTATTTGATATTTGTAGCATATCCCAAGTGGCTTGTCCACAACTGTGTGATATCCTTATTGAACAAAAGTTGTTTGTTCTTTGTTTTTGAAGAGGAACAATGACATAGTGAGGGTGATATCTTTATTTGTGCTTGAATTGAATTTAAATGAGACACATTTGCACAATGTTGTCAGCCTCACTCTCTTTTCCAGAGTCATGGAAGACCAGTGGCAGGACAGAAGTAAAGACAACTGGTGATGGCCCAGAATGCAGTGGATGACCTTGGTATCTTTGATGAATACATGTTGAAAGTTTTCTTCAAAGCACTCGGGAGTATAAGTCCTTGAAACAGACAACTTTGTGGTAACTGTAAACCAGCTACCTGGTCCCCACTACCTTGTGCTATGGAGTAACTTTCTGAAGTCTTGAAATCACTAAGGATGGCTTTGGGCTATGTCTAAACTCACAGCCACATTGTCTTCTGTTGAGTAGGGGTAGAGCATAGGGGTGGAGGAGAGGGAGAAGGACATAATGGGGCTAATTTATTATGTGAAATTAATTGGCATTATTCAGGGCTCCATGTTCTCTCTGGGTCACTCTTCTGGTATTATATCATGTAGATTCCCCTTGGCTTTGGATTTGATTAGTTGCTTCTGAACCCATTCCAGGTTTTCTTGCCTATCCACCTTCCCTCTTTCCAAATCTTGGTAATTGTACTCATTTCTGACTCTGATCTTTGGACAATACCGCACTACAGACTGCTTGTTTGATCCCTGGAGCAAAGCATGTGTTCAGATCCTTTTTCTGGATCCTGTATTGACTCTTACCTGTGAGACACACATTGTTGATGTTGTATACATCTACCCCACACTAAAGGGACTGGGAGAAGATGACAGGGTGGCAACGTGTCATTTCAAATGCTTACTCCTTGCATCTCTATCAGGCCACTTCTCACTCCTGGGTCAATAAATATTGATGAACTATTAGTAAGATTCAGGCGGGAGACCTGCCACCTGAGCACTGAAGGTGAGGGGATACAACTATAATGTGCCATCATGGAATTGGGAAGAAAGGCTCACTTGTCATGGCAATGGGAAGTTGGTTCCTTTGGCCCCCAAGAGACTGTGGATGTGAAGGCTGTTGTGGTAAGAGGTATCTAGGCCTGAAGGTGTGTTTTTGAGTCACAAAATTGACTGTAGAGTGAATGAGATATTTGGTCTAATCTACTGGACACTGTAGAGATCTGTAAAGAGAGAAAATATAAGGAAGGGTAGCCTCAAAATGGAGAACAAGGGCAGAGATTAGTTATGAATGATTAAAGCATCTTCCATTTTGAACTCAAAGAGACTTGAGGAGTAACTGAATCCAACCCTCTCATCATACAGATGAAGAAACTGAGGCCTTGAGTCCAGCTCTGCACCATACTGCCTCTCTGATGAATGCTGGTAGAGGCTGGAGGGGACAGAGCATTAATGTGGAAGGGCAGCAGGAGAAGACTCCATGGGGGAAATTGGCTAACTGGTTATCATTGTTTTCTATGGACTCTGATACGAGTTCTTTCACAATTTGACCCTTGCGAGTTTTTATGCCTCTCAGGGGAGTGGTTGACTAGTCCCTGGATTTGTATGTGAGCTAGTGCACTTCCCATACCATTTGAGGGAGGCTAATCTGCCAGAGAGGTATAGAGCCCCACAAATATGCCTTTCCCTTTGTCTCAGTAGGGAGATTCTGACACAAAGGATATATATTATATCAGTTATGTTATATTATATTATATCAATATAATCTATGGATGTAGGTATAAATATGTGTATGTGTATGTGTGTGTGTGTGTATTTTTATTGTAGTCATTCAGTCATGTGTGACTCTTTGTGCCCCCATTTGGGGTTTTCTTGGCAAAGGTGCTGGAGTGGTTTGCCATTTTCTTCTCTAGCTCATTTTACAGATGAGGAAACTGAGGCAAACAGGACTAAGTGACTTGGCCAGGGTCTCACAGCTAGTAAGTATCTGAGGCTGGATTTGAATTCAGGAAGAAGAATCTTTCCGACTCCAGGCCCAGTTCTCTGTGCACTGCACCACCTGTGCCTCACATAAGTAAGTCCTTACATAATTGTTTACTGAGTGACTCCATTTGTTTTCAGGATGGTATACTTTAAAGAGCTAGGCCAATGCGCCTTCCCTTTATTGATGATCTCCAACTGATCCTGTGTATTTCTAGTTTATACGTAGGTATTTGCCATTAGACTGTGAGCTCCATGAGAACAGGGGCTGCCTTTTGCCTTTCTTTGTCTCCCCAGCGTATAGCACAGTGACTGGCTCATAGCAGGTGCCTGATACATGCTTATGGACTGATTGAATGTGCTATTAAAAGTAGCATGAAATAAAAAAATAGACTAAGGAGGGGGACATCATATTTGGGAATGGAATTATCATCAAAAACAGATGCTCAGGGAGCAAGGAGTTATTTTAGCTGTCAGACTTCATAATTCCCTGCCTTTTCACCAAACGAGGAGACCACCAGAATAAGAGGAGGCTATGAGTTTGGTAGAGAAGAGATTGCTTTCTCCTATTCTACTGAGTAGACATCTATCTTTATCTTAGATGTAGCCCATTCAGTGTAAATTTTTTTGGACCCTTAGGAACAAGTTTTCCCCATCTATCATGGGACCCCAGGGCCATTTTGAGTCCTTAAACATTGCTTTTTAATATAAAAAAATCAATTACATTTCATGGAAATTTTCACCACTAGGAGTGATGCAAGTCTATCGTGGTTAATTTAAATAAATCCTTAATGACCGACTTAACATCCAAATACACTTATTTGTTGTTTTACCTGTTTTAGATCATTTTCCTCACTTTTAAAAGATCATCAGCTCTTTAATTTTGAAATGCGAACCTCCAGGGGATAATTCAGTCAGGGAGTAGCTGTGATTTGTCAGCTGCTTCTAGCAGTTTGCCAAATGTTTCCTATACTTATCAGGAGTTTGCACTGATTATTTTCACTAATGACGCTTAGAGTTTACTGTGACTAGATAATTTCACTTTATCTTGATCACCCCTTTCTTTGAAAATTCTCCCCATAGAATGGGCTCTTTTATTATTATTTATCAATGTTAGCAGCTTTATTATTCAGTAACCTTCAAAGGAACACTTTTTAAAATGCCATGGTCTGGATCTCTGTCTTCATTTCTGTGGTACAAGGAGTAGAGTTTCTTCTTAACCAGCCATCATCATGGAAAGAAGCATTTCACGTGGGCTTAAATACACAAACTGTTCAATTGAAACCTGTGTAAATCATCTTGGGTTCAATTATGTTTATTCCATCTGTTTTTATCATCTGCTGCTATGATAATTTATCATTCCTACATAATATTAAAATGTAAATGAGGCACATCTGTAGACGGTTGGCTTACTTGCTGAATGCAGGTTTATTAACTAAGTCATAACAATTAATTAAATTTCACTGCCCATGTATGCTTGTAATTGTATATTTAATGTGCATTTGCATAATCACATAATGGGATCTATATGATTCATGCTTTGCTGAATATAATCTGGATGCACAAATTACCACGTCAAAATGATAGCTGTTTGCAAAGCCATCATAGGGTCGTTCTGCTTTTCTAGGGAAATGATCTATTGGTAAATAGAGGAGAAAAGAGATTTTCCCCATATTAGTTAGGCCTTTTTGAAGGTTGGCTTACTGTCTTTTGGGAAACGTGGTTCACTCAACATAGAAGCCCATGTTCTACTTTTTAATCTTACTTTTTAACTGACCTTTCTCCTCTCTAGGCCTCACCAGTGTAATTAATTAGTTTTGCTTTTACCTGAAGGTTTTCTAGTGGGAGGGGAATGGTGATCAGCTGGTTAGGGTTGGGTCAGAGGCAGGTTGATACTCCTTTCAGAATGGCTTTCTGCCTAATCTGCCCAACAGTTCTGTCAATTAGTTAGGCAGTTTAATATAAAAAAACAAAAACCAAAGCAGTTGTTTGCCTAAATTAGTTCTTCTAGGTTTATGAGGTTCTGCTTGCCTAAATCTTTTATCAGGCATCAGCAACATATTATACAAACACCATGGAAGCCAGAGCTGATTTTCAAGGCTTCAATGTGAGTAGAGAGTTTTTTGCCAGGCTCCCGCATTTCAGGGCAAGCCAAATCTGTTTGTGGGTACCTTCTGGTATCCCTCTATCGCATGTTCTCCAGAAGCCCAGTGATTTATTGTTGTCATCTGGTCAGCTGAGTAAAGGAATTCATACCAAGTTGTGGGTGACTGAAAGACTCCAAGATTCCTTTGAGGCTGTAAGTGAGAGCAATTTTGGAACCTCCATGTAGAAGTCATGCTTACAACTCTAAAAATGGCTGGGAGCTTGCCATATGGATGAGTAGAAAGAGAAGGGGACTAAGGGTCCAACCCTACAGAAATGCTTCCGTTGAAGGAGGAGGAGGATGCTTCCATTGGAGAAGTAAGTGGAGCCCCAGAGGAGTAGACTGAAGGAGGAAGTGATGAACCACAATGAAAGGCTGCAGAGATGGTAAGGTTGATGAAGACTGAAAGTCTTTTAGGAAAAGGGAGATCTGAGTGTATTTCTAGATGGAAGGAAAGGAGCTTGTACTAGGAAAGTTTGGGGACACAAGAGAGAATGGAGATACATTGATGAATTGACATCCTATAGAAGGCCAGAGGTCAATGGGGGTGTTCTGGAGCTCAGTTTTCCATGAATGTTTACATCTTGGAAATCAACTGCAAATCGGGCTTGAACACCTAGTAAGTGTCCAAAGTGGGCTTCCAACCCAAGTTTTACTGGCTCCAAGGCAGAGCTCTATCCACAAATAAAAACAAGGGAGGGCAAGATAAAATTATAGGCTAAGACTACTTCAGGTCTTAAATTGTGTGCTCATTTGCAAAGCAGATTAAAGGATGTTCACTTTTAGGAGAGAATAACAGATCAAAAATTCTACTGCTCCCAGGCTCAACTCACCTAGATGCTGAAAGAATAGAAAAATGTCCAGGGTCAAATAAAAAAAAAATAGAATTTAGTTATCCATAGCATTTATATTCTAATCATACTGTAGCTCCAGATATAACATATATAATCTCTGCTAGTGGGTGGGTACCTAGAGGAAGCATCATGTGCACTTAACACTTAGGGAGAGATGCCTTTCCTCCAATTGGATGGCTAATTATTTTAGTGCTCCATTTGAGCCCTAGAGATGACTTGTCAGCCTCACTTTCTGCTTATATTCAGATTTATGATGAGAGTCTAATGCGTCTGTAAATGCTGTTTTAGCACCTTAGAGTAAGCTATGTACCTGAAGACTTAGAGAAAACATTTCCATTCATTTTATGACCACAGGATCATCCATTTATTGCTGCAGGGGCCTTTCCTGATCATGTAATCCAGCTGCCTCATTTTACCCACAAGGGATAAAAACCCCAGGCAAGGGTAGGGAATCTGAGGCCTCAGGCCACATGTAGCCTTCTAGGTCCTTTGGTGAGGCCTTTTGACCAAGTCCAAGTTATACAGAACAAATCTTTTTGTTAAGGGGATTGTTCTGTGAAGTTTGGGTTTAGTCAAAGGGCCACACTTGAGGACCTAGAAGGCCACAGGTTCCCTACTCCAGCCTTAGAGGGTTGAGAACTGACTTGCCCAAGGCCACAGAGGTAACAAATGGCAAAACATGGATTGAACCTAGATCCTCTAAGTGAGTACCTTTCTCCTGCACCATCACAGAATACAGTTTTGGGGTTTATCTCAGTTACTTTTAAATAGTGCATATAGTTAGCTCATTTCTGGCTGTGGATATCACTCTATAAGGCTTATACTATTGCTTCCTTTCTCTAGCATCATTGAGTAATGAAGTGCTCACAAAAGTTTTCCAGATAACTGGAACTTAATTCTTCGAGCACCATAACACTATTTATTTGAACTGTTTTGGAGGGAAATCTTGCTAAAATGCACTGTGTAATTTCCTGTCCTCTTAAGCAAAGGACACTGAGTATAATTTGAGCTTTTCTTAATGATTCATTCATTCAATAAGTCTTTATTTAGTACTTTCTATGGGCCAGGCACTGAGGACGTGGACAAAAAAGAGAAACAATCCCTGCCCTCAAGGACCTTCCATTCTATTATGAATGTCCAGTGGGTATGTTGGGGAAAAATAATATTGAGCTTAGAGTCAGAAGAGCTAGTCTTTGCTACTCAGTTAGGTGACCTTCCGTTAATCTCTTTCAGCCTTTCTGTGGAGCGTTCATCGGCAGAATGGGGAGGTTGGATGAGATGACCTGTGAGGTCCCTTCAGCTGTACAGTTTTATCATCCAGCAGTGTAGAGGGTGGTCATATGATTCTGGTCTGCCCTTTGGTGTTACAGCTGTTCCCTTGGTTTTGGACCATCAGCTGCCATGCTTCTGTCCTTGTCTTCACTGCCCTCACTTGAGAGCTCTCTTTGCTCTAGTTTGCCACGGCCTGAAAAACCCAATAACCAGAATCATTAAATGAGTTAATGTAACACTCGGTGACCGTCTAAATATTCAAGTGCACAGTGCTAGTGCTTGGACTTTTGGCACCTCTTTGGGGCTTCTGAGACCTTTCCCCCCTTGTAGTCTTCTAGGGACTTCTAGACTTGTTCTGTAGACTTCTTTGGGACAGATGGGGGAACTGATTTCAATCAATCAACCAGGACCTTTAAATACTATGTGGCATGCACTACTGTGCTGAGCATTGAGATACAAAGACAAAAGTAAAAAAACAAAAACAAAGAAAAAGCATCAAAGAGCTTATATTGTCATAGGAGAAATAACATAGATATGTGTAAACATATAAATGTTACAGAAGTTTTGAAGCTTAAAACTTCACTAAGACTTTTTTGGGGGGTGGGGGTGGAGAGAAGCTAGGTGGCCCAGTAGATAGAGTGCAGGGCCTGGACTAAGGAAGATTCGTCTTCCTGAATTCAAATCTGACCTCAGACACTTGCTGGCTGTGTGACCCTGGGCAAATTATTTAACCCTGTTTGCCTCAGTTTCCTCATCTGTCAAATAAGTTGGAGAAGGAAATGGCAAACTACTCCAGTATCTCTGTCAAGAAAATCCAAAATGGGGTCAAAAAGAGTAGGGCGTGACTGAACGACTAAAGACTTTTGGGACACCTTGTAAATAGAAATATAGACAAAATGAAAATAAGGAAGTATTCTTGCAACTGGGAAGATCAGGAAAGGTTTCATGTCTAAGGGGGCACTTTAGCTGATCTTGAAGAAAACAGGAGATTCTGAGAAGTGAGGAAGAAGTGTATTCTGGGCATCAGGGATAGCCAATGCAGAGACATAGGAGTGGAAGATAGTACCCTGTGTGTGTAGAAACACAGTAGGTCAGTATGGGTATGTAATGCCTCCCCAAATGGGGCAAGGATGGTCTGCTCTTTTATAGACTTCCAGGATTTGGAGGTTTTGTTTATTTGTGTTTTGCTCTTCTCCAGAGGCAAGGAAACCTCTCATGGTTTGGGATGAGGCCAGAAGCAAAAGGAAAGCCCTGGAAAAAGAAAGGGAGAGAAGAGAGGAGAGGAGGGAGGTGGTGGAAGCTTTCTGGGACTCTGGAGTATTTAAAGGCAAAGGATCAAAAAACAAAGTGTTTTTCACCCATCTTTTTTTTTTCTCTCAGCTAAATTATAGTGTGTGTTGTTCTTCAGTCGTGTCCAACTTTTTGTGACCTCATTTGGGATTTTCTTGGCAAAGATACTGGAGTGGTTTGCCATTTCCTTCTCTAGCTCATTTTTATAGATGAAGAAACTGAGGCAAGCAAGGTTAAATGACTTCTTACCCAGAGTCACATAACTAGTAAGTGTCTGAGGCCAGATTTGAACTCATGGAGAGGAGTCTTCCTTCCTCCAGGCCACTATCCTCTGTGCCATCTAACTGCCCTGTAGAGTGTGAGGAGGGGATTATTAAATGAAAAGAATTAGAAGAATAGAAAGGGGCCAGGCTGTAAAGAGCTATAAAGGTCAAAAAGAGGAGTCAGATTTGATCCTGGAGGCAATCAGGCCCCACTGATGTTTACTGAGGATGGGAGTCAGACTTGTAATTTAGGTGGCTCTTGGAGGATGCATTGGAGTGAGAAGATGCTTGACGCATAGAAACCAAATAGGAAGATGAAACGATGAGAGAGGTTAGGGGTGATAAGGGACTGAACAGAAGGGATCACTGTGTCAATGGAGAGAAGGGAACTTATGTGGGAGATGTGAAGGTAGAAGTGGCAAAATTCATCGAACTGATTGGATATGGGGGCTAAGGGAGAATGAAGAGTCCACGATGACACCCAACTTTCCAACTTGGATGACTTAGAAAGATGGTGGCACTCTTGAGAAAACTAGGGAAGATTAGAAGAGAGATGGATTTCTTTCTGGGGGGGGTAGATAATGAATTTTTGTTTTAGACATATTGAGTTTAAGATTTCTACTAGAAGGACAGCTAGGTGGCACAGTGGATAGACCACTGGCCCTGGAGTCATAAGGACCTGAGTTCAAATCCGGCCTGAGACACATAACACTTACTAGCTGTGTGACTCTGGGCAAGTCACTTGACCACAATTGCCTCGCCCTCCCCCCTAAAAAAAAAGATTCCTGCTAGATCACCAACTGTACATGTATGATAAGCAGTTCATTATAGGTGATTGGAGTTTGGGAACAGGATATTTAGATCCAACAGTCAGTTGTATAGAGATTGTGATTGAACTCGTGGAGCTCATGAGATCACCAAAAGTGAGATTTCTAGCTTAGTGGGGTGCTACTACATAAGTATAGTTTTTCAATACTTTTGAAACCCTTGTAAAGATAATGAATTACATAACTTACCTCTTATCAATGGATTAGAAATACTACATTTTCCAGAAGGAACACAATTAAAAACAAATCTTTTCTTTTGGCATCACTCATTTCCAGATATACTGCTCCCCTTCCCCAATCCTAGTGAACTTTCCCTTGTAACAAAGAAACAGTTCGACAAAACCAACCAACACATCGGAGGCTTCTGACACTGTCTACAACAATCCATGCTCACAGCCTTCCATTTTTCCAGTGAAAGGAGGGAGGTGAGTAGACTTATATATGCAAAAATATTTATAGCAGCTCTTTTTGTGGTGGCAAAGAATTGGAAACTGAGGATATGTTCATCAATTAGGGAATGGCTGAACAAATTGTAGTACATGATTGTGGTGGAATACTACTGTGCTATAAGAAGTGATGAGCAGGATGGTTTCAGAGAAACCTGGGAAGATGTATATGAACTGATGCAAAGTGAAATGAGCAGAACGAGGACAACATTGTATACAGTAACAATATTGTAATGATGATCAGCTGTGAATGGCTTAGCTATTCTGAGCAAGACAATGACCCAAGATAATTTCAAAGGACTCATGATGAAAAATGCTATCCACCTCCAGAGTGAAATCTCATGACTCTAAGTGCAGATTGAAGCATATTGTTTTTCACTTTGAAATTTTTTCTTGCTTTTAAAGTTTCTTTTTTTTTTTGCAACATGGCTAATATAGAAATATATTTTGCATGATATCACCTGTAAAATGGATATCATATTGCTTGCCTTCTCAGTAGGGGGGGAGGGGGCTGGAAGAGGGAGAGAATTTGGAACTCAAAAAAAAAAATTGGAAAAAATGTAAAAAAAAAAAAGGTGAGAGGTGCATTTCTTCTTTTTTTCCCTGAAGCCACTGTCATCTAATATAATTATCCATTATTCAGCTTTTCATTTAGTGTTCTTTTTATGTCTGTTGTAGCCATCGTGTTATACCTTCTATATGTATTCCTATATGTGTGTGTACACACACACACACACACACACACATAGATATACTTACTCTCTTCTTCACTCATTTCAGATGAATCTTCACATGTTTCTCATACTCATCTATCCTTATGGTGCAATAATATTCCATTATGTTTATAAACCACAGTTTGTAGCCATTCCCCAAATGATGGGTACCTACTTTGTTTCTAATTCTTTGCTACCACAAAAAGTGCTGCAGTGGATATTTGGGGGCCTGGGGGGGAGGGGAAGGAAATGATATTTGCATAATGCCTACTATGTGCTGTGCACTCTGTTTTTGTTGTTGTTCAGTCATGTCTTAGTCTCTGTGACCCCATTTGGGGTTTTCTTGGCAAAGATAGTAGAGTGGTTTGCCATTTCCTTCTCTAGTTCATTTTACAAATGAGGAAACTGAGGCAAACAGGCTTAAGTGACTTGCCCAGGGTCACACAGTTAGTAGTCTGAGGTCACCTTTGAACTCAAGTCTTCCTAATTCCATGCCCGGTGCTGTATCCATTGTGCCACCTAGCTGCCCCTGTGCTGAGAATATCACAAGTATCGTATATGGGACAATTCTTCCTGTCTTTGACCTGCTTAGCACTGGAATCTCTGGATCAAAGGGTATGAAAAGTTTTGTGACTTTTCTTGTGTATTTCCCATTTGTTTTCCACAATAGTTGCACCAATTCACATTAACAAGCATTTACTTTCAATTATGTGACACGCATTGTTCTTAGTGCTTCACAAATATCATTTTATTTGATTCTCGTGACTCTGGGAGGTAGGTAATATTATCATCTCCATTTTACAGAGAAGGAAACTGAGGCAAACAGTTAAGTGACTGACCCAGGGTCCCACAGCTAGTAAGTGTCTGAGGTTGGATTTGAATCAAGTCATCTGGATACCCTCACATGCTCAGTGCTCTTTCCGCTGCCTGTCTTCCTGTACTCTCTTCAACATTGACTATATACGTGTTTTGTCATCTTTGCCAATTTGTGGGATATAAGATGAAACACTGGAAAGAGCACTTGATTTAGGGTAAGACAATCTGACTTAGAATCCTAGCTCAGCGATCTGTGTGACCTTGGGCAAGTCATTTGCTACCTATTTCTAGGACCCGGTTTCTCACTTATAAAATGATGGAATTGGACTCGCTTTCTTCCAAAGTCCCTTCATGGTCTAAGTCTGTGATTTATGACCTTAGAGCTGACTGAATTCACATTTCTTCTATCATTAGTGATTGGGAGCATTCTTTTTTCTGGTTGTCAATAGTTTGAAATTCTTTTAAAAAGAAGTGTTTGTTTATATCTTTTTGTCCACCTGTTACTGAAGATAAAACATATCTCTTTCTCACCTTCTGCCAGCCCATTGTAAAAAAAGTGATAGAGACACTTAATCTTTTTTTTTAAAGCTCAGAATTACAGAGTAGGTCTGTACCCTAGAGAAATCAAAGAAAGAGGAAAAGAACCCATATACACAAAAATATTTATAGAAACCCTTTTATTCTGGTGTCAAAGAACTGGACATTAAGGGCCCTCAATTGGAGAATGGCTAGACAAATTATGGTATATGAATGTAATGGAGTACTATTGTACTGTAAGAAACGATGATGATGATGATGATGATGTGGATACAAATGGTACCCTAGGGGTTAAGAAGAATATTAAGGGTTGCTTTTCCAGTACTTTGTGAGACTTCTTCTGGGGATGGGGGTGTGGGGGGGGACTCATTCTGTAGCTCATCCTGTAACTTAAGAGCATCCTGAAGTTATTTTCCCCTTCTCTTGGAATACCATAAAACCTCTCCTTAACTTGTACCAAAAGAATTGCTCCTGTCTCCCTTATCCTGTGTCCCTCCTGTCCTGTCCTTAATTTTTAACCAACCATCTTCCTCATCTTGTGTCATAAAATTCTTCCTTATCCTGTGCTTAACTTTAACCCGAATTAAAAAACCCTAAAACTACATCATCATTCTGAAACCTCTATAGAAAAAGGTTAAATAAAGCTCCCACTGGCTAAAAGAGAACATCTTCTAAGTGAATTCTTTCAGACTTGAACCGCTCTCCCGAATCTGACCTCAATAATA
Source organism: Vombatus ursinus (assembly GCF_900497805.2). Taxonomy (NCBI): domain Eukaryota; kingdom Metazoa; phylum Chordata; class Mammalia; order Diprotodontia; family Vombatidae; genus Vombatus; species Vombatus ursinus. The sequence goes on along the minus strand of NW_020945237.1, from coordinate 5,410,462 downwards.
ATAATGACCATTTCAGAAAAACCTGGGAAGACTTGTATGAACTAATACAGAGTAGGGTGGGCAGAACCCCAAGAACAATTTATATAACAACAACACATACAGACAAATGGCTTTGAATGACTTAAGAACTCTGATCAATAAAATGACTAATCAGTAAAATGACCAACCATGATTCCAGAGGACTCATGATGAAACATGCTGCCTACCTCCTGACAGAGAAATGATAAACTCAGGGTAAAGACTGAGATACATTTTTTCCCATGTATTCAATGTGGGAATTAATTTTGCTTGACTATGCATATTTGTTAGAAAGGTTTTTTTTCTTTCTTTTTATTTTTCACCGGGGGTAAGAGGTGAGAGGAAGAAAAAAATAGATTTTTGTTAATTGCAAAAAAGTTTAATGTATAGAAAGCTGAGGATTATTTTTCATCACATCTTTTGCAACCACAAGCCATGAAAGTAGAAAGAAAACATTCTCCTTCAGATCCAAAATATCCTCAACATTCTTCCCTATCTTTCCCCCACCCCAACCCAAACACATGTAGTTTAATGCTGCTAAAAGGTTAAGAGGTGAAAATTCTTGCCAACCAATCCTCTCTAAATCATTTGGATTGTAAATGAAATCTGGTAAGAACCAGAGACAGAGTAAAGCCTGAAACTTAAAGCTTTTTCTGTCCCCAAAATGCTAACTGAAGGGCACCACTCCTGGTCCTTATGCATGCAAATTGACATTGCTTTCATTATGCACTTTCCTGAGCTGGAAGCTGGGAATCTCCTTCTTCCTTCTCTCAGCAGGCACACTTGTCTCCTTCTGCCTCCTCAAAGTTAAATGGTTCTCTGAGGTACCTTCAAGATCTCAATAGAACAAGTTTGTCAGACCCCATTCTAGGTCTGCAGGAGGCCTCCAAAGCATCTTCCAAACTCAAGGCAGGAGAAACCCAATCAAAGCTTGTGACACAGACAATTAATGGGAAAACCCAGACGCATAGACTTTGTGCATGGTTTTGTTGAGATTTACACTTTGGAAGCTGGTAAAGATTCATGTCTCCGTGACGGCTGTTTTTGATCAGCTACCCAACCTCTACTCACTAAAACTTGACTTATAGTCACAGTTGGAAGTCCTTCTAACATACTTAATTAGTCAAGAAATAAGTCATCTGAACACAGGAGCCTCAGTTCCAGGCAGATACTCTGCTGGGTTCACTAAAGCTAAAATGTAGCTGCTCTTCCTTGTTCTTTTTTTCTTTTTTTCAATATGGTAAACTTGACTTTTCCCCTTCAAATGGAGAGAAGAAGTAGCCACGTGCCCTTTGGGGCTCTGAAGGATTTTTCTTTCCCACTCCACTTATCACTACATAGACAGGAAAGGGTCTCTCAGAATCCTGAAAGCCTAAATCTGTCCTAACCTTCCCAGATAACCCCCAGGAAGTAAATGACTGAGAAACTGGTCAGAACTTGCCTCAGTGTCTTTTGAAGAGATCTGAGCTAGTCAGATGAAAGCTAATCAGGTAAGAATCAGGTAGGCATGCTTACTCTTTTATTTAAGTATTGCACAAAATCATTAGAAGGGCTTATTAGCCTCTGAGAAGTGTCAAAGCTGCAGGAAATATTAAAACAGAGGTCTTTCTCTAGTAATACTAAGGTCAGGTATCACTTCATCTCTGAATTCAGGAAAAAAAAACAAGCAAACCCTCCCAAGCCTTTAATATTACCCAGTTGTTCAAAACACAAAAGAATCTGTCTGTTTGAAAAACAGGCTGATGCTCAGAATGCAGCTGAATGGTCAGGAACCCTAAGAAATCATCAATGATTGTATTCATAACCTGAGAGACTAACATAGTCCTTGGCACATCTTTCCCTCTCACTCAACCCTTTCAGCTTTCTGGGACAGGACATATGGTTTTATCACACCTCTTTCAATACAGATCAGCTCTGCTCTAAGAGGTGATTGGGAAAATAAGAGGGAGAGTGATTTGTCCTGTTGCTAGTGTGTTCTGGGTAGGACTTGAACCAGCATCTTCTTGACTGAGGCCAGATCTTTCTCTCCTCTACCCTGGTACCTGTCACGTAGTGGTTTCCTTTAAGAACCAGCCAAAATCACATCCTTCACAGGGAGACTTTCCCAATCCATCTTAATTTTAGTGCCTTCTCTATGTTAATTGCTATCATTGTTCAGTCATGCCTGCCTTTCTCTGACCACAACAGGGTGGAGTAGTTTGCCATTTCCTTCTCCAACTTATTTTACAGATGAGGAAACTGAGGCAATAAGAGTTAAGTGACTTGCCCAGGATCACATAGCCAGTAAATAAGTGTCTGAGGCCAGATTTGAATTCAGGAAGACTCATCTTCATGACTCCAGGCCCAGCACTCTTGTCTACTAGCTGCCTCTGTTAATAATTTCCCATTTATCCTGTGTATAGCTTGCCTGTAGGTATTTGTTTGCATGTTGCCTCTCCCATTTGAGGGCTGGGGCTGTATTTTGCATCCTTTTGTATCCCCATCACTTAGCACAGTGCCTGACACATAATAGGTTTATAAATAAATATTTAGCGATTGACATAGACAACACATGCTTGTTGGTCGATTGATTGAATTAAGGTGAAAAGAGGATTTAATTACTTATGCAAGCAGCTTCAGGATAAAAATAAATCAAGCTTTAGGTCAGTTAATATTTTAGTAAAATAGAACTCCATGCTTGAACTTGTGTTCTTTCAGATGTGAATGTCCATTCCAGTCTTTCCCCTGCCCCAACCAGAAAATTCCAAAACCGTGCCTACTAAAAATGTCCTTTGTCCCCCAGCCCCGAAACTAATGGTACCCAGAACATAAACTTTCTTTTACTTTTCCATGCTGCCCTTTCCCACAGTGATTCCTACACTACTTCCTCTGAATTTTTATTTAGTTTGTCTCCTGTACCAGTGACTTGGAACATTATTCTATATTATCTTGTGATGTTTCTTGTACAGGCATATCTATTCATAATGGTACTCTGCCTAAGCTAATTTTATAATAATTGTCTTAGTACACAGGAGCCAGGGTGGCCTAGGGGAAAGAACCTTCGACTTGGAGTGAGGAAGAGTCAGCTTGAAGGTCCACCTCTGACTGGATGTGACCATTGGCAGGTCATAACCTCTAAACTTCAGGTGCTTCATTTTTAAAATGGCAATAACACAAATTAGAAGAGGAAAGAATAGTCTACCTGTTAGATCTATGGAGAAGGAAAGAATTCATGACTAAATAAGAGACAGAAAGCATTACAAAATGTAAAATAAATAATTTTGATTATATTAAATTAAAAAGCTTTTGCACAAACAAAACCAATGCAACCAAGATTAAAAGGAAAGCAGAAAGCTGGGAAATAATCTTTACAGCAAGTATTTCTGATAAAGGCCTCATTTCTCAAATATATAGAGAACTGAGTCAAATTTATAAGAATATAAGCCATTCCCCAACTGACAAATGTTAAAGGATATGAACAGGCAGTTTTCTGATGAAGAAATTAAAGCTATCTGTAGTCATATGAAGAAATACTGTAAATCACTTTTAATTAGATAAATGCAAATTAAAACAACTCTGAGATACCACCTCATACCTATCAGATTGGCTAATATGATACAAAAAGGAACATGATAAATGTTGGAGAAGATGTGGGAAAACTGGGACACTAATGCACTGTTGGTGGAGTTGTGAACTGATCTAACCATTCTGGAGAGCAATTTGGAACTATGCCCAAAGGGCTATAAAACTGTGCATACCCTTTGATCCAGAAATACCACTACTAGGTCTGTATCCCAAAGAGATCGTAAATAGGGAAAAGAACCTACATGTACAAAAATATCTATAGGAGCCCTTTTTGTGGCAGCATGATATTGGAAATTAAGGGGATACCCATCAATTGGGGAATGGCTGAACAAGTTGTGGTATGTGAATGTAATGGAATACTATTGTGCAATAAGAAATGATGAACAGGCAGATTTCAGAAAAACCTGGAAAGACTTCCATGAAATGATGCGAAGTGAAATGAACAGAACTAGGAGAACATTGTACACAGTATCAGCAACACTGTATGATGATCACCTGTGAATGACTCAGCTCTTTTCAGCAACACAGCAATCCAAGACAAGTACAAAGGACTCATGAAGGAAAATGCTATCCACATCCAGATAAAGAACTGATGGACTGTGAATGCAGATCAAAGCATATTTTTTCGCCTTATTTTTTTTGTGTTTTTTTCTTTTGATCTGTTTCTTCTTTTACAACTGTGACTAATATGGAAATATGTCTTACATAATTGCACATATATAACCTATATCACACCATTTTAGGAAAAGGGGAAGGAGGGAGGGAGAAAAATCTGGAACTCAAAATCTTGTAAAAATGAATGCCAAAAATTGTCCTGATATACAATTGGGGAAAAATTATATATATGTATATCTATATATCTATATACATAGATACATAGAGAGATATAGATAAATATATATAGATCCATATATATATATACACACACACACATAGACAGAGAGAGAGTAACATTTAAAAAATAAAATTAAATTATAAAAAATGGCAACAATAGTTCTCTAGTAGTACTTTATTCCGTAACGTTGCTGTGATGCTCAGATGAGGGGTGATCTATGGAAAGGTTTTGCAAACCTGAAAGCCCTTTAAACTAAACTCACACTTGAGACAAGATTTGAACTATTTGAGCTATTCCTGTCTCCAAGTCCCAGTGCTCTAAGCCCTGCCGTTTAGATCAATGCCTCAGCTATTAAGCACTTACTATATATCAAATAGTGCCTTAAGCACTGGGGTTATAAGTAACATCGATTTTAAATATTTTACAAAAGACAGTCTCTTTACGAAAGTAATGACAAAATACTTTACAAAAGAAAATAGTTGCTCCCTTCAAAGAGCTTGTATTCTAAGGAGGAGGGGTGGCCAGGCAAGGGTCTTTTGATCTTGGAAGTCACAGGGTTGGCCAGAGGAATAGAATGGCAGTCCACTGATACTCTCTATCTAGAGGCAATGGTAGTGGTGATAGGATTACAACTCTTGGAGCAAAGGGTAGAAAGGTGGGCTATGCACATCCTGGCAGGGTAGAAAATTGCTAGGATGAAGATGAAGGAGAGGATTCATGGTCCTAGAAATTGCAGAGCTTTGTGGCTTAGCTCTTTTTCCCAGGTATGGTCTCAGGTCACAAATAGCAGTGACACACAGGCTATCCATCTGTTATCCCTTGTCTCTGCTGGATAATTGGCTCAACTCTGTTCTATTCATGCACACTCACGATGATGTCTTTTCTGCTACCCAAAGGCAGGTATCTTTTCCTCCTCCTCTCATCACCTATGATTACTTCCTGTGACAACACCAATGGACCTGTGGTGAGGGGGGAAAAGGAGCTATGTCATCCACCCCCTCCCCTGATGCAGCTTCTCTCCCAGTTCTACTTGGCTTTTCCCAGCGTCCTCTTCTCTAGGACACGCTATCATTTCATCAGGAGCTGACTTCCTCATCAAATCTGATCCTACCCAGACTGGGAGCTGCCTTTGAGATCCTCTTAAGTCATGGCTCATCATTCTTCCTCCCACTTCGTTCCCCTTAAGTTCCTTGTTCACCTGCAGCGGTGGAATTGTTAGTTTAAACACCATGTTTTCATTCCTCTTTTGGTGTTTAGGTCAGGAGCTCTATCTCACACCATCATTTGTACACAAGCCATAATTGCCTGTGTTCTAACTATCCCCAGCTCTAAATTGTATGATCTCTGAGCGTCTGGTACAAAAGCAATTCCAGAATGGCAGAATTTGGTGGCATTATAAGGGATTTCCTCATATGTATGATTTATCTGGAACAAACAACTCCCTCCTGCTTTATTTGGCAGAAAAACTTGCCACGTGAGGCAGGGTGTCTATGAACATTGCTGTCCTGAGCCCTTATTTACCTCTGCTATTGTTTCTTAACTTTTCAAATGTTTATTGAAGTAGATAGGGCACAGAATTTCAATTCAAAATCTGCCTCAGACACTTTTTGGCTGGGTGACCTTGGGCAAATCAATTAAATTCTTTGTGCCCTGGTTTCCTCATCTACAAAATATACAATGGCTCTTAGGTCCTATACAGTGTTCAATCTATGATTGTTTTCTTGTCTACTCTGACTCTAAGCTAATGTAGTACAGGGACATTCTATCACATTTCTTTGTATTTTCCACAACTTTGGTCACATTATTGGGTACTCCTTACATAGTCCTGTTAATTGATAAATTGGTATTCATCATGTGTTTGCTTGCTGTGGCCTCTGTAGTGACCCAATAAACTCAGATCTCTGATACTTTGAAAATCTAGATATTCTTCCTACAGGTCTGTACTTCTTTCTTGCACCGAGGAGGCTGAAATTTCAATTACATCCATGATCTTATAAAGAAAAGACAGTTTCTCTATCTAGCGTTTAATTGTTCTACCCTTCTCTTCTACCCTGTTAACAGTATTTTGGTCTTCCAAGTCAAGGAATCCAGAACATGCCCTTCTCTTATTTTCCAAAGGATGTTAGTGTCTGTGGATTTCCATTTTGGTAGAAATATTTTGATTGGAAAAAGTACCTCCTGAGTGTCATCCCTTCCTCCCTTGGGGTAGACATGTTATGGATAGAATAGTTCTTCTAAGACTAAGAGACTATTATAACTTTTATCAAATATTTTCTTTCACTTATTTCTGGAAATTAGGGAAATTTTGAAGTGGAAACGAACTATATACGTTTCCATGAGACAACCAGAAGGGCAATCATGGAAGGGTGGATTAATCATTAGAGACCTGAACTTGGGATCAAGAAGTTCATCTGCTGCTTCAGACATTCACTCCCTGAGTGACCTTTGGCAAGCTGCTTATCTTCTTATAGCCTCAGTTTCCTCATTTGTAAAATGAGAGGATTGGACTTGATGACTTCTAAGGTCTATTTTAGCTTTAAATCTGTGATCCTACAACAGTTACAGATTTCTGAAAGTTCGGGTAACTGAAAGCAATTGGAATGTTTTCCAGAATCAGAGACCATGTTTTCATAGACTAGCCTTGTTGGAGTCCTTATTTATGGAGAGAATAGCCTTCTCTGAAATGGAAGCATTTGGGACTGTTTTTTGCTTTAAGGGAAAGAAAGGAATGAAGGTATCCTTTGAATCTGGCTGTATAATTGTTCCACATTTCAATTTGCAGTAAACTAAGAACTTGTATTGGCTATGTGGCATTCATTTTCTGTTTGTAAATTCAGTCCCATGATTTCTGGGAAGGAAGATGATTTGGTTTTTACTTTCCCGTAACACTGCATAGCTCCTCATTGCCCACCTCCTGGGGTTATTTGGAGGGAAAACACATTGTAAAACTCAAATTGCCATATAAAATCTTATTGTTTTACATTAATTGACGCAACTGGAGAACCTAAATGAGATACTGCATGCATTATATTCTATTACTTAACACTTCAAGAAATTATTTTAAAAAAAAATTTAAATTGATAAGCCTTTTTATTTTAAAATCACATTCATTTCTGAATATACCCTTCCCTTTCCCCTACATAGAAAAAAGAAACAAAGATTAAAAGAGGAATGAGGGAAAACATGAATGCAGCGAAACTAAGTAACATATTTGTATATGTATTATTCCACATCTACAGCCCTCCACCTCTGCAATGAAAGGAGACAATTGAACTTGGTTATTAGAATTATGCTGTATTCAGTTCCATTTGGGCAGCTAAGTGGTGTGGTAGAGTGTAGGGCCTGAAGACAGGAAGACTTATCTTCCTGAGTTCAAATCTGGCTTCAGACACTAGCTGTATGACCCTGGGCAACCGGTTTGCCTCAGTTTTCTTACCTGTAAAATGAGCTGGAGAAGGAAATGGCAAATTACTCCAGTCTCTTTGCCAAGAATACCCCAAATGGGGTCAGGAAGAGTTGGGCACAACTGAAATGACTCAGCTACAACAATCATTGTGTATATTTTTTCCTGGTTCTACTCACTTTACTCTGTCTCAATTTGTCATCCTGTTTTTCTCTGAATTCTTAGTATTTGTCATTTCTTATACTATTCATTCATGTACCACAATTTGTTTACCCAGTCTTTAGTCAATGGGTGCTTACTTTATTTCCAAAAGAACTGCTATGCATATTTTAGTATGTTTGGGAGCTTTCTTTGACCTCCTTCAGGGGTGTGTGTGTGTGTGTGTGTGTGTGTGTATAGATATGTGTATGTAGATAAATGCATATATGTACACATGTATTCATATGTGTGTATACTAGACATCACATAGATATATACATGTATGTATATATAATGTGTGTACACAAATACATATACATGTACACTGTCATACATGTGTGCATATATTCTGTGTATGCACATATATTTCACATACATACATATATTTGCACACATGCTAGCAGTGGAATCATTGGATCAGATTTCTTGTCCTGCTTTAGTGATAGTCCCATCCTTCAAAAACTACATGAATCAACGTGGGGAAACCCTAATATGTATTTGATTCTCACCAAGAAAGAGAAACTGGTTGCTGAGGGCAGAACTGATATGAATCTTATAGGAAGCGACCATTTTGGCTTTTAATTTGTTATAGAGAAGGAGAGGAATACTGGCTATAATCTGCCACACACTCTAGGTTTATGGAGATCAGATTTCCAAGGCTTCAAAGGATGCACATATAACAATTCTTTACTGAAAAGAAACCTTTTGAATATAAAAAATGTGACAAGCTTACTTCCAAATTTCCTTTTTCTTTCTTCTTTCTCTTTCTTTCTTTTCCTTCTTTCTTTTTCTTTCTTTCAATAGTACCACCTGTGCTGGCAGCGCCGTGCACCCTCCTCCTATAAGGAGCAGGCTGCCAAGGTCATACTACTTACCAGTCTTCGGTGCCCACCCGGATAAACACACAGAAATGAGCCGATCAGGAGGTGCCGACACTCGAGCTTTATTCAGAGGCCATCACAGCAAGGCCAAGCAGGAAGCCCAGAGCAAGAAAGCAGGAGCAAAAGAGAGAGCGAGCTCCAACCACTACTGTCCCTTAAGTACCTACTTAGCCCCTCCTCCTCAGCCCGCCTACTAGTCATTGATTGTAGGATCAGATACCGGAAGGGGATGTCTGGGTTTAGCGCACCAAGGGAGAGGAAGTGACGCAGGAGGCTAGGACCGGATACAGGAAGGAGACGTTTGGGGTCAGTGCTACACAAAGGGAAAGTATGTGACCCAGGAAGTCAGGAAGGAGACGTCTGGGGTTGACGTTGCACTTAGGGAGGGGACTAAACAAAGGGAACGCGTTCTCTGCCGTCCCACTCCCACGTGGCACAGCCCCCTGCCTCAGGAGCACGTGCTCCGGCTACTTCCTTGTATCCTGATCCTTCCCCAGCTTATCACAGCTCCACATAGCACTGCCCACTGCCTCAGGAGCGTGAGCTCCGGTCACTTTCTAATATCTTATTCCTACCGCATCTTGCCACAATTTCCACTTGGCAGTAGTCAACACCAGACAATCCCTCACAATTCCCCCTTTTTGTTTAATTGAGGGGGCGGAGACGGGGTCTCACTACTAGGCCTTCGGTTCTGAGTGCCTCTAAGAACCTCTAAGAATCCTAAGGAAACCTCCTAATATAGTGGGTAGTAACAATAAATGCCCAATGGGTTATAAGGGAGGGGATGGGGAAAGAGATATGCTTAATCCAATCGCTAAGGTGATGAACAGTATCATCAGTCTCGTGCTGGTGCCAAGTGTCAGATAAGTTCCGCGCCAGTGTAATTAATACCCGTAAAACCTGGAGTACAGAGGAAAGATTTGTAGTCTGGATCTGGGAAAGGGCACGGGTATCATTACACCAAATAGAAAAGAAAGGGAGAGTGTCATTTATGCTTTGTGAAAGGGTGTCGCAAGTGGCGTTATGGTTTAAGGGTGTTACACAAATGGATCAATATCAGCCATCGCATGGCAACTGCTGTCTCAATTCCAGCCACATAAGTTCATTCCCAATGTCCTGAGTAGCCAATGCTATTTTTTGAATCTGCTCCTCCAGCTGCTGATCAATATCAGCCTGCACTTGGAGGGCTTGGGCGAATTTATTGGCCAGTTCCTCTATTTTTGAGGCAAGCAATTGCTGTCCGCTATATAAGTCCTGTATCTGGAACTCCTCGAAGATGGATGCTGCCAACGCCAAGTGCCCCCAGCCATTCTCTCTTGTGTCCCAGGGCACTGGAGCTGACTCAACCTGTGGCAAAGTCCTGATCGCACAAAAAGTGAAAACAGTTTACTCAGTTTAGTCATCCTAACTGTCTTTTCTTTCTGCTCTCTCTGAATTTTCTATTGACTGTGTTTCTTCTCCCGTCCTTGTTGTCTCTCCCGGGGCTTCTTCAACTCGTTTTGTTCTTCTTTCTGGTACCCAGCGGCTCTGGCCATCAGGATCTGTAAGACATAAATACCCCAGGCCTCTCCACAACACTACGGATGGGCCTTGCTAGTTTCCTTCATCGTCCTTCCAGAGGACTTTCTGGTTAAGGGATGGTGCGTGTAGTGCTGTTTTTAAGGGGCCAGTTGAATTACAAGTGGGTGGTCTTATTAGCTGTAGCATGCTGGGGGATAGGCCCGTGTCTCTATCTAGACAGAGAAAATTGTATGTATATAAAGCTTTATCCACATCTGCTTGGGTAGGCCACCACCCAGAGCCCTGACCTTCTACTCCCCCTTTTTGTTTACTGAGGGTAGCTTTCAAGGTACGATGGGCTCGCTCAACAATAGCCTGACCTGTGGGGTTATAGGGGATCCCTGTAACATGCTTAATGCCAAAGGATGTAAAGAAGGCAGTCATTTGTATAGATAAATAGGCAGGCCCGTTGTCAGTTTTAATGACGTGAGGGATCCCCACAGAGGCGAAGCAATGGTACAGATTCTTAATAACTGATGGGGTGTTCTCCTTACTGGATACAGTGGCCATTATAAATTTGGAAAAAGTATCAATGCAGACATGGATAGCGACACAGCCAAGGTGAGTAACATCCATTTGCCACAAGTCATTGGGGAAAAGACCTCGTGGGTTAATCCCCTTACTGGGTGGAGGGGGGAGAAAAGGAACACAGCGCACACATTGCCTCACAATTTGTCGAGCCTGTTCATGAGTTAAACCATACAGGCGTCTCAGGGAGCTCGCTGGTAGGTGTAAAAAATCATGGGCTTGTTCAGGAGGGGTGAGGACTGGCAGTAGGGAGCACTGTAAAGCACGATCCGCTACATCATTGCCCTCAAAAATGCCTCCTGAGGTGGACTGATGAGAATAAACATGGAGCAAGCATGGAGGATGGCAAAGAGCTCATTTTTCTGGGTAGAGTCATAGGGGGTTTCTAATACTGTTATTTCCTTGGAGGCCTCATGATAAATAGAGGCCTTTCGGTTTTTTGTAGCATCAGTGAAAACATTTCGGCCTTGAACAGGTTCTCCCATAACCTTTCGTTGGGGGGGTACTAAGGTTATTTGCTCTAGCACAGGGAGAGTAGCAGGCAGGAGGAATGAGGACTTATCTCGGCCCATTGGGAGCAATGTGCCCAAGACCAATAGGTTTGCATAATGGCTTCTCGCTGTCCAGGTTCAAAATTCGAGTAAAGTAAAGGTCGCTGTCCAGACAAGTGGACAGCCCTTTGTACTGCAGCTAAGGCTAGTTCCCCTAACATCTCATAATAATTTGGCAGTACCTTGTGAGCCTTCTTTGCATATACAAATTCTAACAATTTGGGACCTTGGTGTATAACACAAAAAGGACTCTGTTGATTGACCAAGGAGACCTCTATTGTACCTTTGGGATCCCATCTGGCGGTCTGGGCCTGGGCAGCAAGTGAGAATATTTGGGACACTGCTGCCTTAGCAGCAGGAGTCCATGCCCGAGGGGAGTTCAAATCTGAATTTCCTTTTAAGATATCATATAAAGGCTGCATTACAGCAGGAGGAATGGGTGTTCGGGCCCTGAGCCATTGGATCTGTCCCACTAACTTTTGGAAGTGATTCAAGGTGGTTATCTTATCAAGCACTAGTTCAGGAATTTGATTGCTAATAGAGATAGCCTCCATACGAAGGTCTAGGTATATGAGTGGGTAATTTTGTTGGACTTTGTCAGGGGCCACCACCAAACCATAATGAGCAAGTGCAGAGACGGTTTCTTTTACTAATCTTGCTAATGTTTCATCACTGCTGGTGGCTAATAAAATATCGTCCATATAGTGAAGTATTGTGGCTTTAGGCCATTTGTCCCTGATAGGGTCCAGCACTCTTCCCACATAAGCCTGGCATAAGGTGGGGCTGCAGCACATTCCTTGGGGCAGGACCTTCCACTGATATCTTAAATCTGGTCCTGCATTATTGGTAGTGGGTATGGTAAAGGCAAATCTCTTTCTATCTTCTGGGGATAATGGGATAGAGAAAAAACAATCTTGGATGTCTATGACTGTCACAGGCCATCCAGAAGGCTCTAAATTAGGGGAGGGGAGGCCAGGCTGTAGGGTTCCCATGGGCTCTAAGGTGGTGTTAACCGCCCTGAGATCTATTAACATTTGAAATTTCCCTGATTTCTTTTTTATTACAAACACTGGGCTGTTCCAGGGGTTGGACGTGGGCTCAATGTGCCCCGCCCATAACTGGTGCTGCACTATATCCCGTAAAGCCTGGGCTTTCTCTGAAGGGAGGGGCCATTGGGGTACCCAGACTGGGTTATTAGATCTCCATGTTAGAGGAATGGGTATGATACAATAAAATTTTTCTTGTTGCCCAACGGCCCCAATTAAAAATCCTGCGGGGGTGGTATATAAACAGACGCCCCACAAGCCTTCAAAATATCCCTTCCCCATAAATTGTATCTCAAACCAGCAACCACCGGGGTCAATTTGGAAATTTCCTTTGCTGTGAAGGAGAAGTCCGAACCACCGGGTAGAAGTTGGAGATATTCCTGATGCAGCCCCGAGGGCGCATTCTGAGGGGGTTGAGCTTCCATCTGGTAAGCTTGTTGAGGGGCCCTCAAGGGGCCCCTTGCTCCGTTTCCTGACTTTGGCTTGCGGCACTCCTTAGCATAATGGCCGGATTTGTTACAATTGTAACAAATTACCTTAGGGCGGGCTCCACCAGTTTTCTGGCGGCATTGCGCCTTGAACTGACCGGCTTTGCCGCATAGATAGCACAATTTAGTCTCTTTTGTTTTCAGCACTTCTGATAGTCCTCTCCAAACGGCCACCTGTAGGCGGGCCACGAAATCGGGTTTATCAGGACCTTTTTTAATCTTGGTCATGGAGGGCCTTTGTTTCCCCAAAGCCTGAATTCTACTAAAAGCCCGTAGGGCACATTGGGAGACAGCTGCATACACTGTCCTTAGTGCCTCTTCTAACTCCTTAAATTTCTTCCATTCTAAAGGGGCCCAGGTCCTCCCTCCATTGGATAAGTCTGGGGGAGGGGGCCATCTCTCCGCGTGATAGGCGGAGCTTTCCTTGCTACGGCTTCCTTCTCTCTTGCTCCTACTCTCCTGCTCCTGCCCTCCTGCCCGGCCTTGCTTTCTTTTCCGTTGCTTATTCTCCCATTCCCTGTTTCCAGTGTCCTCTGCCTCACTCCCTGATTCTTCCTCACTACTGATTTCTGCTTCTTTCACTCTTTTATATACTTCTTTCCCTAGCACCTCCTGATCTGGGACCTTAACAAACATCTGTCCCATCTTCCTTCCTTCACCCTATTGGCTACGGGTCTCGTCTCTCTTCCCGCGACCAGACCAGCTGATCCACAGGGCCCCTGGCCTATTTCCTCCACCCCACGTTGGGCACCACTTGTGCCGGCCGCGCTGTGCATTGTCCTCCTATAAGGAGCAGACTGCCAAGATCATACTACTTACCAGTCTTCGGTGCCCACCCGGATAAACACACAGAGACAAGCCGATCAGGAGGTGCCAACACTTGAACTTTATTCAGAGGCCATCACAGCAAGGCCAAGCAGGAAGGCCAGAGCAAGAGAGCAGGAGCAAAAGAGAGAGTGAGCTCCAACCACTACTGTCCCTTAAGTACCTACTTAGCCCCTCCTCCTCAGCCCGCCTACTAGTCATTGATTGTAGGATCAGATACCGGAAGGGGATGTCTGGGTTTAGCGCACCAAGGGAGAGGAAGTGACGCGGGAGGCTAGGACCGGATACAGGAAGGAGATGTTTGGGGTCAGTGCTACACAAAGGGAAAGTATGTGACTCAGGAAGTCAGGAAGGAGACGTCTGGGGTTGACGTTGCACTTAGGGAGGGGACTAAACAAAGGGAACGCGTTCTCTGCCATCCCACTCCCACGTGGCACAGCCCCCTGCCTCAGGAGCACGTGCTCCGGCTACTTCCTTGTATCCTGATCCTTCCCCAGCTTATCACAGCTCCACATAGCACTGCCCACTGCCTCAGGAGCGTGAGCTCCGGTTACTTCTCCGTATCCAGTTCTCATCCCAGTTCACCACAACTCCACCTAGTACAGCCCCTGCCTCAGGAGCGTGAGCTCCGGTCACTTTCTAATATCTTGTTCCTACCCCATCTTGCCACAATTTGCACTTGGCAGTAGCCAACACCAGACAATCCCTCACAACCACCATTCTCTCAATTACCCAATTTCACAATTTCATAATCTTGATATCATTCTCAGCTCTTCTGTTTCCCTCAACCCTTTAGTTCAAATAGTTGTCAGATCTTCTCCAGTCTCCCTCTCTAACATTTCTCTGCATCTATCCATCCACCCATCTATCTGTCTACGTAGGCTTCCCTTCACTCATATGACCACCATCTTAGTTCAGGACCATATCTCTCCAGCATCATGGCTCCCAGTCTCTCCCTCTTTCCAGTTCATTCTCTTAAACTCCTCCTAAAGCACAAGTCTGCCAATATCATAACTTTGCTCAAGAATCTTCAGTGGCTCCCATTACCGCTAGCATATAATAAGAAACTCTTCATCTTAACATTTAAAGCCCTTCAAAAAATGGCTTCAACTAATCTCTCCAGGATTATTATACATTGATCCTTTTCATCCACATTGCAATCCAGCCAAAGTGACTTTCTCACAGTGCCTAACCCACAACATGCTATTTTCCATCTCTGTCTTTGCATAGGCTTCCCCTCAAGCCTGGAATATGCTCCCTCTTCTCTTTGGCCTCTTGGAATCCATGGTTCCTTTGAGTCTCAGATCATGTGACACTTTTTACCCAAAACTTTGCTGTTAATGTTCATAGTGGTTAGTACTTTCTCCTTCCTAATATAATCTTGTATTTACTTGTTTGCTTAGTTATATACTATAGTACAATGTAAATTATTAGCCGTTAATTCAGTTGTTTGAGTCATGTCTGACTCTTTGTGACCCCATGTGGGGTTTTCTTGGCCAAGATACTGGAGTGGTTTGCCACTTCCTTCTGCAGCTCATTTTACAGATGAGGAAACTGAGGCAAATAGGGTTAAGTGACTTGCCCAGGGTCACACAGCTAGTAAGTGTCTGAAACCAGATTTGAACTTAAATCTTTCTGACCCCAGGCCTGGTACATAGAAACAAACTAATTTGATTTTTGCCTAACCTGACCTTCGGGGATACTTAGTAAATACTTTACAGATTAGATTGAATGGCCTGAATTCTTCTATGTGATAGCAGTCCTGGAACAAAAGCAAACTTTTATGAGTGAAATTCCTAAAACACAAATTCTAATTCTAATGGAGAGGAAGAGGAGACACTGACAGATATATAATGGCACTGTGCTAGAGCCAGACCCTGCGACAGGGAAGGAAACCGGCAGTGCAGTATAGGATTTCCAGAGGAAAGATTCTGGGCTGTGCTGCAGAGAGAATTTCAAGGTGAAAGGTAAGTCCCTTTCACTTTTACTAGCCTGTGGCACAGAGAGGCTTACAAGTCACTAGTTGCTGGAGGATGCTGACACACCATAGTCTTCTCCAACACAGACAACCAGGGCGTGAAGGTTTCTCTGTTTCATTCGTAACAGGAGGCTTTGCATTGGTGACAAGGTCCTGGTATCACCCTAACCTACTAAGGCAGCTTTCTGTCTTCTCAGACCTGGCAGATTCTCCAGTCTGGGCAGCTACTTTTGCTGCCATCCCAGTGTCACCAGAAAAAGGGGAGATGAGGGAAGGTCTTAGCATCAAAGTAAGCCAAACCACAACCACCAACATATACCCTTACCCTGTGTTTGGCAAATGTATTTTTTTCAAATTAAGCACATCTATTCTTGCATAATCCCCATGTTTGTGTTTGGTCAATCCTTTATCCCATCCCAATACCTGATGTTATGGGGTCTCCTGCAAGCAAGGAAGCCGTAAAACCAGTTTATATTTTTAAGAGTATGATTTATACCTGTCTTTTCTAATAATAGTCATCTCTACGGCTGGAAGTGGGGAATGAAGGAAAAAAAAAAGAAATTCACATGATAATTTTGTTGCATTTTTGAAAGGAATAACAAGTTGTGCATAGTAGATTTGTAGTTTTAAGTGCAATCACCTTTTTCTTGTACTATGTTATGGAAATGCTTGTTTTATTCCATAAATTAAAAATAAAATGAAAAAAATAATAATATAGAAAAAGAGATTTGGAGAGAAAATGAAAGCAAGGACAGGCAATTTAGTAACAATAAGCATTTACTAAACTTAGCAAATGCCAGAGGTACTTACTATGAATTGTAGATGACAATACAAAAGTGAATTATTCCCTACCCTCAGGGAGCTTCCATGAACCTGTTAGAATAGGGTCGGGAGTGGTCAAGGTTAGAATGACCTGAGATTCATGAAGGAATATATAGGAGGAACAAAGACGGTTTTTGGGTTTTGTTTTTTTTTTTTTTTTTTTGCAATGTTAGATCAAGAATAGTAATGGAGAAAAGGAACCTAGCTGTTCAACCTTTCCTTTGCTTCTATTTTTTCTGCCAAGGAAAAAGGATCTTTGGACCAAAAAGGACAGAGCAAAAATGGCTAATGGGGAGTTGATACACAAGATAAGGAGGGAGATAGAAAGAGAGAACCTCACCGCCCTTGATTAATTCAGGTCACCAGGAGAACTACATTCTCCTCAGTTCCTGAAAGAACTGGCAGATGTGATAACTGGCCCTAGCAGCGCTACCTTTGAAAGATGTTGGGGAATAAAAGATGTGCCATAAGACGTGAGGAGGGCAAATGTCTCCAATTTTTTCCCTTAAAGGTAAAGAATGGAGCCTGCGAACTCTAGGCCAGGGAGGACTTGACTTTGATTCCTGTGAAAAGTTGAGCATGTATTATTAAAGAGATGGTTAGTGAACATTTCAAAAAGGGAGAGATGATCCCTAAAAGCCAGCAGAACTTCCAAAGAACAGGTCATACCAGGTTAACTTCATTTCATTTTGTGACAGAGTTATTATGTTTGCAAATCGGGAAATTTGCTGTAGGTATAATTCACTTTAGATATTTGACAGAATCTCTTATTCTATTCTTCTTATATAAAATATAGAGAAAGAAATGGGCCTGGAGAGATGTTCAGTTGGACTAGAGAGTAGTCCACCAAGGTGAATTTGAGCTAGCTGAATGGGCAGGCCAAAGGAAGGAAAGAGAACAAACACATAGCACCTATTATGTGCTGGCATTGTGCTAAGCGCTTTACAAATACTATCTCATTAGATCCCCATAACAACACTGCAAGGTAGGTGCTATTAATATCCCCATTTTACAGATGAGGAAACTGAGGCAAACCGATTAAATGACTTACCCAGAGTCACGCAGCTAGTAAGTGTCTGAGGTCAGATTTGAACTTGGCTCTTTCTGACTCCAGGCCCGACACTTGGTCCACTGCTCTTCCTTGATATCAGTGATAATCGGGCCACTGTATATGGGTTCTAATACTTGATATGTTGTAGGAGGATGTGGAAATAGCACTTCAGGTAGAGTTGGGAAAGTCAGTTGGATCTGACATATGTAGGAGAAGTCTAGTAGAAGCGATAAGATTTTAAAAACATTCCACTATTGATTTTCTTTCTTTCTTTCTTTCTTTTTTTTTGGTGAGGCATTTGGGGTTAAGTGACTTGCCTAGGGTCACACAGCTAGTGAGTGTTATGCATTCAAGGTCAGATTTGAACTCAGGTCCTCCTGACTCCAGGGCTGTGCTCTATCCACTGTGCCACCTAGCTGCACCCCACTGTTGATTTTCAGTATGCCTCAGAGAAGGGAAGAATCTAAAAGAATGGAGGTATCTGTGTGTATGCGTGCGTGTGTGTGTGTGTGTGTTTGTGTGTGGATAACAATACAAAAGTGAAATTGTCCAGAAGACAGCAGCTTCCAATCCATATGCTCACTCTCTGATCTCTAATCTCAATACAAATATTTTATAACATGATATTATATGGGAATTTAAGGAATGAATACACAGGGAATGTGGTCTTTCAAACAAGCTATTTAACAAGAATGTTTTGGTGATCTAAATGTGATCAGAACCTTGGCTGAACTAGAGTTTGAAAAAAAGAAGGAAAAGGAACCCTGGGTAGGGTAGGAAGTGTTTCCTAAACCTTAGGGTAAAAAAAAAGATTTGTAGGCAATAAAGAGTATGATCCCATACAAAGCACTTGAAGGGCATATCTCATGAGGAAGAGGGGAATTAATAAGCAAAACCTGCTTCATTTCTGACTATGCCATCTGCTATTGACATGGATAAAAAGGTAGAGGGATATTGAGTGGGAAAAGATAGAAGTATCTGATTTCAGCTCTACAACCAAACCAATCAGTGATTTGCTTCCTCATCTTTAAAATGGGAGTAATAATCGCACAGGGCTGTTGTGAAGATAAAGTGAGATAATACTTGTAAAGTGCTTCGCAGACTTCAAGTTACTTTATAAATGCCAGCTATTATCATCATCATCATCATCTTTTTCTTCTTCTTCTTCATCAATGATAGTTGCTGACATCTATATCTAACATTTTGCAAAGTACTTTGCTCACAAGGAGATTGTGAGCATCAAATGAGCTTGTGTCTGTGTGTATAAAGCACTTTACAAACCCTAAATTATTTATAGAATTTTTCTATAAGCATTATTAAGGAAATAGTTACAGCAATAAGGCTGGCACCCACAAGATTGTGGAGAGACTTGGATGCATGCTAGCCATAGGAAGGCACCAAAGGATTTTAAGCAGAGAAATGGGATGACCACAGTTACTTGTTCAAGGTCATACATCCAGTATCCATCGTGTCCAGGAGGGACATGAACCCTGAGCTTCCTCATTCTAAGGCAGGCTATCTGTCCACTGTACTACACAATGATGTCTTTCAAAAATTGTCTCAAATCACAAACATTTTCCGATTAAAATTCTTACCCAAAGAAAAGCATTAGTTAGTTGTTCTCTGGTCCTATGGACATAACAACAACAAAACAGCAGCAGCAATAACTAGCATTTATGTAGTATTGTAAGGTCTGTATAGCGCTTTACAAATATTTTATCATAACCCTATTTTACAGATGAGAAAACTGAGGCACAGTAGTTAAGGTACTTGCCCCGGGTCACATGGCTACTAAATATCAGAAGCGGACTCGAATTTGGGTCTTCCTGATGGATCCAGCATTCTATCCACTGGGCCACCTAGCTTCTAATGGTCAGTGTGATGGTCAGTGTCATTGCTAAGGCAGAAAGCAGGAAAGGGTGAACCCTGGAGAAGGGCACAGTACTGATGCCACTTTTTCTTTCTATTCTAATTGTTGTTTGAAAATTAAATCAAGAGGTATCACTGTGGTTTCTTTCTCGCCTGAATTTTTTCTGCACCATATCCTTCCTATCTTATCATCCTCCTATATCTTCCTATCATCCCCCAATGTTGGGGATCGGTACTAAATGGACGATGTCTACCGGGTGTTGAGAGACAGAGTTCTATGAAATGGAGCTTTGGGCCTGATGTGTTGGCCTCTGGGTCCTGGGGCCATGGTGCTACTGAGGCTGATGGGTAGATCACCTGAGCTCAGGAGTTCTGAGTGGCAGGAGAGCTAAAGTCTGTACTTGAACTGACACCAATATGGTGAGCCCTGGAGAATGAGGGGCCACTAGGCTTTCTGAGGAAGGATCAAGGCCCAGCTTAGGAATGGAGTAGGTCAACTTCTGTCAATCAGCAGTGAGGTCTGCTGTTTGGGTGAGATAGGAATATCTGGTCTCGAAAACAAACGAAAATAGGGCACTGAGAACAAAGATGAAGAATAACTTCAGTTCAGACACGTACATTGGGCCTAAACTTATTTGAGAGAAAAGAAGCTCTTTTGAAAACATGTGATTCCCCCCAAGGCAAACATTTCCTAAATCCTTTGATCTAATTTCTCTTTTACCCTTAACTACAACCTCATACATGTATCTGTGTACATGGGGCATTCCACAAGTAAAACATCAGTTTTAGTAGGATAGGTAGGGACTTTTATCTTTATTTTTGTGCCTTATACTTAGTAGGAGCAGCTAGGTGGCACAGTGGTTAGAGTGTCAGGTCTGGAGCGAGGAGGACTCATCTTCATGAGTTCAAATCTGGCCTCAGATACTTACTAGCTGTGTGACCCTGGGCAAGCCACTTCACCCTGTTTGCCTCAGTTTCCTCATCTGTAAAATGAGCTGGAGAAGGAAATGACAAACCACTCCAGTCTCTTTGCTAAGAATACCCCAAATTTTGGGGTCACGAAGAGCCAGACATGACTGGGGAAAAAAAAAAGACCACAAATAGTAGTGGAATGGTGCCAATTTTGGGGAAAAAAAAGAAAAAATGTACACGTATTTGGCATGCATGCTGCAGTGGAATGAGCACTGACCTTGGAGACAGAGGACTAGGGTTTGAATCCCAACTTTGGATTCTTAATACTTTTATGACACCATTTTACCATCCTAAGCCTCAGTGTTCTTATTTCCAAAATGAGGATGCTGGCCTAATGGTCAACAAGATCCCTTCTCAGTCCAGATCATTGATTCTAAGGGGCTGAAACTGAAAGCGAGCTTGGAAACGAGCCCAGCCAGCAGAGTGTTCCGGCCCCACTACTTAAAAAAATGCTTTTTACCGTTGTTTCCCCTTCCTGCTGAAACAGGACGTTTTCTGCACATGTGTACCTGATTCCCACCCGAGCAGGAGAGTGACCCTGCTGCCTGGCCATAAGGAGGCTGTAGAGGAGTCTTGATGATGGTAGAAGGTGGTTCTCAGTGCTTGTTGTTGTCATCTTGTCACGATGACCAGTTGTGACAAATAGCAAGAGGCGATGAGCCCCGGGGCTAGGTCACGCAGGCAGTTGTGAGGCGTTGAGGCCTTTTTTGGGTGGCAGAGCTCTGATTCGCTCAAAGCAGATGGCAGAGGGGAGATGACTGAAAACATCAGGGCATATTTTCAAAGCAGCTTGTGAGGCTTTAGCCGTGGGACTCTCATTTGAGACAACTTGGTGAGTTGCCTCCCCTCACCTGTTATTTTACTTTTTTTTTTTGGAGAGGAAAGAGAGAGAACTGAAAGGCTTGCTTTGCATTGGTTATGATTTCTCTACAAAAGAAAGAAAAATGCTGAAATGAGGCTTCTTTCCCCTAGGAATCAATAGAGTTGTTTGAAGTCATACTGAACAGTAACCTAAAAATGGCGGTGGTTGTTCAGTTGTTTCTCAATTCGTGTCTCATTCTCCATGACCCCATTTGGAGTTCTCTTGGCAAAGAGACTGGAGTGGTTGGCCATTTTCTTCTCCAGCTCATTTTACAGATGAGGAAAGTGAGGCGAAAAGGATGAAGTGACTTGCCCAGGGTCACACAGCTAGTGAGTGTCCGAGACCGGATTTGAACTTATGAAGACGAGCCTTCCTGACTCTAGGCCCAGCACTCTATCCACTTATCACCTAGCTGTCCCAACGTAAAAGTACCCATTTTCACTTTATTTTAACAAACATTTATCGCATGCCTATTGTATGCAGAACAGTAAGCTAAGTGCCAAGGAAAATATGAAGTTTAGCCAAAGGTGATAAAATGCATTTCATTTAAAAGTGACTATCTTGACCCAATTTTGTTTTTTTGAAAGCTGCTTTTGTTTCCTTTCTTTTTTTTTGTTTTGTTTTGTTTTTTGTTTTTTTGTTTTTTGCTAGACAGTGGGGTTAAGTGATGTGCCCAGGGTCACACAGTTGGTAAGTGTCAAGTGTCTGAGGCTGGATCAGGTCTTAATAAATAAAACATGAAATGTTTTATTCTGAAGAAGAAAAATGATAGAAAAAGGAAGCCTTGTCAGGTCCTCCTGACTCTAGGCCAGTGCTTTTCATTTGGTTTTAAATAATAGATTGGTAGATTAAAATCCTGATGGAAGTTAGTTCATAGGCTGGAGTTTCAGCCTCATAGAATGGAGTTTCAGAGGGATCTTGACAGATTGGAATGATCGACTGAAGATGAGATGATGAAATTTAAGAGCATTTTAAGGAGAAGGAGGAAGGTAGTGATGAGGATGATGGTGATGGCAAAAGAAAGAACAAAAGAAAGATAAGATTGTCATTGGGGTTTTTTGGTTATCCACAGAAGAGACTAGAAGATACATAGTTAGCCAAAATGAAGAAGGAAATTATGGCATGTAAATGTAGTGGAATATTCCTGTACCATAAGAAATGAGAGATACAAGGCATTTGGAGAAACACAAGAGGATTTGTGAGACATAATATAGAGGGAAGAAAAAAACACCTTGAGAGCAACAGAAATAAGGATGACCATATTGCAAATGGGAATTAACACCCAACAGTCAAATTCTGATGAGTTTTGTCTTTTGTGAAGGGCTGATGAAACATATGTCTCTCCTTTTGGTAGATTGGTAGGCACCAAAGTTGCAGAATGTTGGCTAAGTTGTCACACTTGAGTAGGCTGGTTAATTTTGTTGAATTACTTCTCTGGTTTTATGGGTCAGGGAGGGCCATAACATATCTGAAAATGACTGTGGAATAATAACAAAAGGCATGAATAAAAGTTATTTTTTAAAAAAAAATCAGGAAGGACCCTTTGCTAGGAAGTAGTTTTGCTAAAAAACAACCACAACCACAGCAAACAAAAACAGACCATGGCAGGGTTGATTATCTATTGCCTTTGTTCTAAGAAGAAAAGATTATGAAGAAATATCTTGATTTCTAACCCATAAAATTAATTTTGTAAATACTCTTTGAATATAAATGTAACAGGCACATGTGACTAAAGGATAAAATTGTCAGAATTCACAAGCCTTTGGTCCAACTTTGTCTTCTGTTTTCATTGAAAACGTTATGTAAACTTTGGTTCAGGTTTTGCTCTGATAGTAGAGTACTGGGTGAACCAGCATCTTCTGAGTGGAGTATCTACCTGCGGCTTGACCACGTAACACAGCTTGGGCTTGGCCACTCATATTTTTTCTGCGACGCTGCTAGCTATGTATTACTCTGCATTACAGTAGAAATATGGGCCTTAGTTTCCTCGAAAGGACATTTAGTTGGTGAAGTGGGGGTATAATATCCTCCAGCATGAAAACCTTAAAAAGCAGAAGTGTTTGGTACCGATTAGGTGCTTAATTGATGCTTATTGAATTATTTAAAGGTATTTTCTATGAGCTTTGTTTATATCCCAGAGGAATTATCCCAGAATTCTGACTCTGTTGCAATGGTCCCCATACCTCATTAGCATTCACAAATTTCTCTAAATTAAAACAGGTGTTCCTTTGTTGAAATGTAATAGAAATAGATTTGATAAAGAAAGGCCTTGAATAATTAGCAGGATTTGGTCTTTCTGTCATTTCCAAATCCTAAGATTGAGGCTTTTTGTTTCTATATTTATTCTTTGACAATATCTAGATGGACATCTGGGCAACTAGGTGGTGCAATGGATAGAATGTCAGGCCTAGAATCAGGAACTCATCTTTCTGGGTTCGAATCCAGCCTCAGACACTCACTAGCTGTGTGACTCTGGGCAAGTCATTTAACCCTGTTTGCCTCAGTTCCTCATCTGTAAAATGAGCTTGGAGAAGGAAATGGCAAACCACTTCAGTAAATCTTTGTCAAGAAAGCCCCAAATTGAGTCATTAAGAATCAGATAGGACTAAAAATGATTGAACAACAATATCTAGGACAAAAATATTATATTTTATAATAATAATGTCATTATGAACATAATTAGTAATAATCATTCAGAACATAGTGACATGATTAGAGACTTCAGCCAGGTCTATGCCAGCAAGGTAGAGTAAAGATCTGAAGCAATTATGCAGGTGATTCAAGGAGAATTTCTATTTGTTCATCAATTAAATATCTTTTCCACTTCTAAAATTTTATTATTTTATTCTATGTTATTATTCAGAAAAGGGCTTTTGGGGGGGGGCTGAATTGTCTAGATAATCATTTCAATTGTTTAGTAGAGATAACTGGTGTGACAGTGGACCTAGAGTCAGGAAGACCTGAATTCAAATGTGGCCTCAGACACTTGTTAGCTGTGTGGCCATGGGCAAGTCACTTAACCTTTATTTGCCTCATTTTCCTCAACTGTAAAATGGGAATAGTAATAATTATAACTAACATTATATAGTGTTTACCATGTGCCAGGCATTGTGCTAAACACTTTTTTTTGGATAAATGTTATCTCATTTTTCTGGAAGGTATTATTAATAGCATAATTATTAATAGTTTAATAATGATAATAACAGCACCTACCTCACAGACTTTGTTGTGGGGATCAAATACCAAATGAGATAACATTTGTGAAAAAAATAGAAGTGCTTAGTACGGTGCCTGGCACATAGTAGGCACTATGCTCATTTTCTTTCCTTCCCTTCTGTTCTCCCTCTTATATCAACCTAGCCTTAAAAAAAAGTTAAAATTGAAAGTAAAGAGTATTATTTCCAAAGTGTTAAAAAATATTTCTGTTGTCTCCACTGACTATGAGCTCCTTCGTTGTCTTTTACCCTTCTTTGCAACTCCAGTGTTTAGCGTAATGCCTGGCACCTACTAGATGCTTAATAAATGCTTGACTGACACTGGTGTATTTTGTAAATAATCTTCCATGCATGTTTAGAAAAGGCTACATCTTCCTGAAATATATCAAATAATATACTTTGGCCCTGTAAAAACAGACCATCACAATCTGTCAAATGGATTTAAGATCTTAATAAATAAAACGTGAAATGTTTTATTCTGAAGACCAAAGGTGATAGAAAAAGGAAGCCTTGTTTAATTGTGACGTTTTTAGTTATGAGGTGAAAGTGGGTAGAGGAATGAAAGAACGAGGGAAAACCATTCATACACTGCTGTTTTGTAAGCATAGCGTTGACTGATGCACTCACTGCCATTTTTTAAGGATGGGATTGACTGTCAAGGATTTAAAAAAAAAAAGTCCAGGGAATAAAGTGGGGTAGCTGGCTACTTGGGCTGCTGGTGATTCCATGAGTGGGGAAAAGGGGTCAGATGTGAGAGACATTTGTGAAGGTAGAAGATCTAATTCTCCCTCATATTGATGCGGTTTAGGGGTTCAGGGGTCCTGGGACCCCAAAATTACAACACGCAGGTCCTGCCTGAAAGAATTTGACCCAAGCCTTCTTTCAGAGTGTTCTTATTGGAGCATCTGGGGAAATGGAGGAAAGAACACTAGTGATGGAGTCAGAGGACCTCAGTTCAAGCCTAACCCTGCTACTAACTTTAGAAAAGTCAATTAACCCTCCTCAGACTCAGTTTCCTCAATTGTAACAATATGGGGTTGGGATAGATGTCCTTTGAGGTCTTTTTGAATTCTAGATCAATGATTCTTTGATCACCTATTAATGTCCCCTTCTTTCAGCCAAAGACAAGGTTTATTAGAAAGAGAACTGACAGAATTGGGCAGCCCCTTAAGCTATTGGCTAGATTTTAGGAATCTGAGCAGTGGCTAGATTATAAGAATGCCAGCATCTTAATGGAGACAAGATGGACCTTATATACAGAAAGTCTGTGGGAGGGATCTAGGAGTGACCAAGTAGTCTAGGAGGTAATAGAACTCCAGGGGTGGCCAAGGGAGAATGGAGCCTAGATAGGATTAAGGGTGGGAAGTGGCCCGGGGCCATAGGGAAGTATGGAATTAGAGCCTCAGGAGAACTTTGGCCCTGTGGGAAAGTCCAGGGTTTCCTTTTTGTGGTCTAGATCCCATCCTCATCATTATGATGATAATCTGGGAGGGACCTTAGTGATATCGTAGCACTATCCTCACATGGTACAGATGAGGAAGTTCCAGAGAAGGCCGGATCCATGGCTACTCCAGCCAGAATTACAACTAGAAATTTTGGAATTGGGATGAATATCATATAGGGCAATGGGATTGTGGGGCTGGAGCTGGAGGTTGGGACAGGTATCACCCAACAAAACTCACTTGTGCAGGTTTGAGTGGGGAGAAACCAGGTGGGGGAATGGGTAGTTTCTGGTTTTGTTAAGGAATTTCTCTTGCTAATCAAGCGATAAGACATGTTATCTCTAGGTTTTTGAAAGGATTGTAGGTGCTGTCAGTCTTCTCTACAATCTGTACCCTTTATTTTACACCATGGGGTAGAGCCCCCATCACCCTGCCTTAGTTACTGCTCTGAATCTACTCTCTAATAAAGATCTGGGAGGGGAAGTCTAAAGATTCTGACAGGACCCAGAAGAGCGCCATTAACTGCCTTAGTAACCTAAGTGGAGAATGACAAGCTTGGCCAAGCTTCTTGGCGACCATAGGGAGATCAATAGCCCAAGGGCATCCTGTCAGGAAGATAACACATACAGAGGAAAGATAGAAGTTCCTTTAGCCCCCTCCACCCACTCCTGCCCTACCTACCCACAGCACTGTAGCATGAACAATTACTTTTAATTTAGTTGCTAAAATTCCTTAATTAAGACTTTAAATCTAGGAAAATGCCCAGAAATAATCTCCTTTCCCTTCTCTCCACCACACTGGATTGAAAATAGAATGATAAGGAAAGACTGAGTCCTCTTTTAAATAGAATAGAAAGCCACTGGAGGATTTCGTGGCTATGCAGTGAGCTGACATTCTTCTCGGAGAAAATTGGAAAAAGGAAGAAATCAAAGACTCTGTACCTTTCTGTCAGCATTAAAGCTCATCTTGAGATAATGCAATTCCTGACACCTTCTCAAATGTGATGAATACAAAGGAAAGAAGGAAGATACATATATTAAGATCAGGAGAAATATGATTGCAAGACCGAGCAGCGTAAACCTCCAGCCAATCTGTGGCTTGTTCCCAGGACAGTTCCAAGGCAGAGGAACTCATCTTTGGGGTCAGAATAGGGGCATTCTTCTGATTGTCAGGGCAGTCACTATTCTTGTCCCCCCCATTTGGATGTCAATCAACTAAATTCCCCTCCAGCCTCAAATTCCATCAGGAAATCAATATTGTTAGTGAATTGAGTCTGAAGGGGTCTGAGGTTGAGAATTGTCTTCCCTCCAACGAACATATCAACTGTCAAAGTCCTTCTGGCCAGTACCTGGAGAAGACATGAATTACAACATGAGCCACTGCTGGCTTCTTGCATTTAATCAGCTTTCTTTGTTGGTTACACAATTAGCAATTCCCTGCAATGCTGCAATGCTGTGTTACTGGGAACACAAACCCTTGTGAGGAATTTAATTTTTCCTTTGTCATCTTCACTGCCACCACTACCCCCTCTCCTGAACATTCACATTTTCAAGTACTTCCTGCATTTGATTATTTCCTTATTTATTTGCTCGTTTGTTCATTCAAGCTATTAAAGCTGAACACTGCACTAAAACCTTTGGGACATCTTGAATATACACACACTTTGGCATTCTGTCACTTGTCTACAGATGTTCCCTCTCCAACATCTGTATCCCCAGCCTGGAACTCCCTTCAAAGCCCCAGTCCTGTATCCCCAACTGCCCACTTCCACCCGGATGTGCCATGCTCACCTCAAACTCAACACCTCCCAAACCAAAATCACCATTTTTCATCATAAACATTGTTCTGATGTCATAATTTCAGTCTATAGAACCACCATTCATGGTGCCAGTTGCCCAGTTCATGACTTGAAGAATATGCTTGACCCTTGTTTTTTCCTCACTTATCATATCCAATTAATTAATAAATTCTATTGATTCCACTGCTACAACATCTCCTAAACTTGACTCCTTTCAATTCCTGTCATAACCACTCTAGCATCGGCTATTATTATCCCCTCTAACTTAGGCTATTACAATAATAGAACAGGTTTTCCTGCCTCCATGTTCTCCTTGCTCCAATCCATCTTTTACAGTCTTGCCAGAATAACCATTCTTACATGCTAATGTGTTCGTGTTGCTCTTTGGCTCAAAAAATCTTTGTTGTTATTTTATTTTTTCTTACTTTATTGAATAAAGTTTAAACTCCTTGGTCTTCCATAATCTGGTGCCACATATGTAACTAGCTTTATTATATATCATTCATCTGTACTCATTTTAAGTTCTGGTCATACTGAATGACTTTCTATCCCTTAAGTATAGAGTATGTTTTCATGCTCTCCTGTGCCAACTGGTACAGATAAGCACCATATTGACCAAACCACTTCCCCTAGGTTCCTCAAGTTGCCCAGTAACCCAGACCCAGATATAAGCAATGGCACGTGATTCTGGTAGGCATCTGGCTAGTCCAGAGTGTTCCTATTGGAGCATCTGGGAAAATGGAGGAAAGAACACTAGTGATGGAGTCAGAGGACCTGAGTTCAAGCCTAAAGCTGCTGCTAACTTTAGAAAAGTCAATTAACCTTCCTCAGACTCAGTTTCCTCAATTGTAACAACATGGGGTTGGGATAGATGTCCTCTGAGGTCTTTTTGAATTCTAGATCAATGATTCTTTGATCACCTATTAATGTCCCTTCGTTGAAGAGGTGTGCAGGGGAAAAGGGTAAGGAACAAGAATTCATTAAGTACTTACTGTGCACCAGGCACTGCGCTAAATACTTTACAAATATTATTTCATTTGACTCTCACAACCACCCTGTGAGGTAGGTAAGACAGCCGATAAAAAAAGATAATTTGAATCAGTATTTTATTATTATTGTTCTGATACAAATCACCAAGGAGAGAAAGAAAGATTTAGAAGTCTTTTTTCATGTATTAGTTTTTGGGTATGCTGGTTGTTTAAAAATTGCTTTCACTGAAATTCATTTGCCCCTTTGAAGACCTGGCTACATATACACCACATGTGTTAAGTCCCTGAAACAGTTGTGTGATTTCCACGGTGTGGGACATTTGTGACCCCGAATTATTGCAGAAAACTCCATTTTATGTGAGACCATGGATAGTTTGGGCAAGATTTTACTTTGCTCTTGCAACAGCAGGGAGGATGTACTTATGGTAGATGAAGTTCTTACCCTGGAAATTCCATTTCAGCATATTGCTACCTGTCAGCAAAAGTAGGAGCTCCCCTCTCTCCTCCTCCTCTTCTCCAGCCCAATTCCTTTAAAAAGCTTCAGAGCTTTCGCAGGGAAAATGAAGAACTGAGGCCTTACGGTTATGAGCATTTGACTCTTCCCCTAAACAGTTGATCTGTTTTTGCTAATTCAGCCCTCTACATTCAATTATTATTTAGAAGGATGGGAAATGTAATTTAATTTCCTTCCTTACTTTGTACAGTTCAATTGATTAGGGCTAGCCATTTTTGTGGCATGAAATACCTGGAAGAATACCCAACTGAGTTCTAACTTGGATCATTCATCACACTAGAGAGACAGTAGAACAGAGGAGAGTTCTGGGTTTGAATTTCATCTGTCTCAAATTCTGTGTGACCCTGGGAAAAATACTTTGCCTCTCTGAGCCTCAGTCTCCTCATCTGTGATAAAGGAATAATTATACTCATACTTTCTTCCTTGGAGGAAGGCAACTTAAAGAGCCATAGAAATGTGAGTTATTCTTTTTTTTTTTTTTTTGCTTTTTGGTGAGGCAATCAGGGTTAAGTGACTTGCCAAGGGTCACACAGCTAGTAAGTGTCAAGTGTCTGAGGCCGGATTTGAACTCAGGTCCTCCTGACTCCAAGGCCAGAGCTCTATCCACGGTGCCACCTAGCTGCCCCAATATGGGTTATTCTTAACGTTTCACTTCTTTTCATAATTTTGTTGTTCAGTCGTTTTTCCAGTCATGTCTGACTCTTTGTGATCACATTTGGGGTTTTCTTGGCAAACACACTGGAGTGGTTTGCCATTTCCTTCTCCAACTCATTTGACAGATGAGGAAACTGAGGCAAACGGGTGAAATGACTTGCTTAGGTTCACACAGCTAGTAAGTCTGAGGCCACATTTGAACTCAGAAAGATGAGCCTTCTTGACTAATTCCAGTCCAAGTGCTCTGTGCACTATGGCACCACCTAGCTGCCCTTGCTGTTTTCATGATACATGATTTTTATTCTGCCTTGTTACTGTGAAAACAGATAAACTCATATTCACCACGTCCGAGAGTCTGATATCTTATTGGCGTCTTGCTTTTCCAGTTCTCTCACGCTTTACTCTGCTTCACATACTCTGCCATCCAGCTACGCTGCTGACCTCTCCAAAATCAATACTCCACATCCCGTCTCTGTTCCTCTGTGCCCGTTTCCCCCCAACCTGCCCATTCCTGGAATGCTTTCTCCCCCACCCCCCAGAACACCCACATCTTGTCTTCCTTCAAGACCCTGATCAAATCCCACTTACTGCAGGAGACCTTTCCCCCTACGCCCAGCTGCTAATACCTTTACCTCCAAGAATACTTTCATCTCCTCTCTATGTGTCTTAGATGCACCTAATTATTTACACGTCTCCCCTAGAAGGATGTACGCTCCTCAAATCCTAGCTGTTATTACTGTCATTATTAAGGCCGGGACTGGCTAGGTTGACGGCAGTGTTTTTGCCTTTCTTTGTATCCCCAGAGTTTAACACAGCACCTGGTACATAGTAAATGCTTAATAAATCCTGTTGATTGATGGACTGACTGAATAAAACAATATGTTGCTATCCCTGTAGGAGGAGAGACCCCACAAAGCAGAGCCTTCTCCTCTGACCTTTCTTCCTCTTACTTTGTGCTGTGCTCTCTCAGAATTAAGCATCAGCTGCATATGGCTATAATTTCTGATCATGCCTCAGCATGATCATTCTTCATACTATCCCATATACAGTCTCAGTCATTCTTGAAAATTCTTACCATTCATCTATTAAAGTTGGAGTGACATGAACAGCAAGGATGCAGTATAGGGAGGCCGTGCAGTCAACCACATTCCCACGTTGTCCGGGTCCAAAAGTGGACGCCTCATTCTTTATCTTGAATCTGTCCCCTTTCTATCAGGAGATGGGTTACATAGATCGTTATCTAGTCTCTGGAATCTTGTCTGGTCATTGAATTGATCAGATTTCTTATTTATTCCAAAGTTGTTTGAGTTTCAGTGTTGTTTTTATTGTAAAAATATTCTTTTGTTTTTTCCTCACTTCTTTCTGCATAAATTCATGCAAGGCTTCTCAGATTTCCCTACCAGGGTTGGGGAACTGTGGCCTCTAGGCCATCCGTGGTCCTCTAGGTCCTCCAAGTGTGGCCCTTTGACTGAGTCCAAACTTCACAGAACAAATCCCCTTAAGAAAAGGATTTGTTCTGAAAAACTTGGACTCAGTCAAAAGGTCACACTGAGGACCTAGAAGGCCACAGGTTCTCCACCCCTGCCCACATCTAAACCCATATTTTTTGTAATTTCCAAGGGTATAGTAGTATTTAATTACATTTATATACTATACTTTGTTCATTCTCCAATTAATTGGTGCCTTATTAGTTTCTAATACCTTGCCTCTACAAAAAGAGCTAATATATATGTACATACACCTATAAATATATAAACATATATGTATAAATATTAAAATATATGTGTGTGTACCTATATGTATATACATATACACATACACACACAAACACACACACATAGATGTAGAAAGAGAGAAACACATACACACACATATATATTATTACATAAGGGTCCTTATTCTCTCTTTGATTTCTTTGAGTTTTTTATATATATATATGTATGTATGTATGTATCTATCTATATCTATATATATCTATATCTATATATGTACATATGTATCTATACATATATATATATATATATCCTAGAGTTTTTGTTGGGTCAAAAGGTATACAAAGTTAGGTGACTTTTGGAGCTAATTCCAAATTGCTTTCCAAAATGGTTGTACTAGTTCATAGCTCCATCAACATGCATTTATATTTATAGGCAGAGCCCCTCCAGCATTTGTCATTTTCCTTTATGTCATCTTTGCCAATCTGATGGATTTGAGGTAGAACCTGAGAGTTATTTTAATTTAATTTAATTTCTCTAATTATTGGTGATTTGGGACGTTTTTATATGCTTGCTGTTAGCTTGTATGTCTTCCATGTACGTTGACCATTTATCAATTGACAAATTGCTCTTATTCTTGTAAATTGAAACCATTCCTTATAGATCTTAGAAAATTTTTATCAGAGAAACTTGCAAAGATTATTTTCAGTTGTTAACTATTTCCCTTCTAATCTTAGCTGCATTGATTTTGTTTTTATAATTTGAAAAAAATGCAATTAAAATAGTCTCTTCTATCTTCTGTGCTCTTTTCTATTCCTTGTTTGGTCACGAACTCTTCCCTCCCCTACTCTCCCGCCCCCATCCATAGATCTGAAAGAAAATTTCTTCCTGATTTCTCTAATTTGTTTGTAATGTGACCTATTTAAGTCATGTGTCCATTTGGAACTAATTTTGTTATGAGCTGTGTGTTATATGCTTTCCAGTTTTCCCACCAATTTTTGTTGAATGATGTATTCTTACTCCCCTACCTGGGGTCTTTGGATTTATTGAATGCAGGGCTGCTAAGTTTGTTTGCTTCTGTGTGCTGTGTACCTAAAATATTTTACTGATTGGTGTCTCAGTTTTTTAAACCAGTACCATATGTGTGTGTGTGTGGGGGGGTGTGGGTGTGTGATTACTGCCTTGTAGTACAGTTTGAGATCTGGTATTCTGTCTGTTGTTTCCTGATTGTGGTGAGTGAATATCTTGAGCTGGGAGCATCCAGGAGACCCATGATACCAGGAGATCCACCAAGACCATCCAAAGTC
The DNA here is from genome assembly GCF_900497805.2 of Vombatus ursinus. Lineage (NCBI taxonomy): Eukaryota > Metazoa > Chordata > Mammalia > Diprotodontia > Vombatidae > Vombatus > Vombatus ursinus. The sequence continues at coordinate 5,377,380 of NW_020945237.1, read as the reverse complement.
TTCCAGACAACTGGAGTCCTAAAGCTGGTGGGCAACAGTGGCTGACTCCAGGGATCCACCTTGATGAGTGACCTGCTTGATGTAGCCCAACAATAAATCACCCTGGAAGCCAAGAGTCCATCAGCTATGCTACACCAACAAGTGAACTGGGTGGGGACTCAGAGAAAGGAGAAAAGGACTCCTAGGAAGTACTCTCTACATTGGAGAGAGGGGGAGGGAATATTTTGCACCTACCACTTTAAATTTGGGCCCACTTTTCTAAGGGGAAAGTATACCCTCAGGTTTGGGGAGATGTCTTTGTGGTTCAGTCCTTGTTATACCTCCTCAGTAAACGTGCCTTTGCAAAAGCTAATTGATGTCAGCTGTTTGACTGGTATTAGGGAGATAACAACTGATTAATTGATATTGAAGTGCACACAAGATGGCGCCTGGTGCATGGTATTATTGGAAACTCCCAGCCCCTCATGCTTTCTTCTAGCATTTGGAGAGAAGAAGTGATCAGCTGCCTTCTGGAGACCCAACCTGCCAGTGGGAGTTGGAGTTGGTAGAATGAGTCCAGAGGAGGTACTACGCCTCCATAACCTCATTTAAGCTTCACAACAACTTTGTGCAATGGACACTATAAATACTATCACTCCCATTTTCGGCTTGGAGAGTTTAAGTTATTTGCTCAGTATAACATAACTGGTCTGTGTTAGAGGGAGGAACTGAATTGTGTTTTCCTGATTCCAGGTCTGACATTATATCCACAATGCTGAGTTCTCTCTCAGACAAACAAATAAACAAAAACCCAATAACTGATACTTGGGAAGCACTTTATATTTCCTGGATGTCCCAAAAGTCTTAGTGTAGTTTAACTTTAATAACTTAAAATTGAACTAAGACTTTTGGGACACTTGGTGTATCAAGAAGCACTGTGGTGATGGGGATTGAGGCCTTGGAGTAAGAAAGAACTGGGTTTAAGTCCTCCCTCTGGGATGGATTGGCTGTATGACCTTGGGCATGTCACATAATATTTTAGGGTCCCAGAAAATTACCTAAAATTCCAAGACCTAGAGAAGATTCTGAATTGTATTGGTTCCTCATAGGAGCCAATGACATCACAAGTCTGGTATCTATCCTTTTCTCTTTATGTATGTTATCTCATTTGCATCTCACAACAATCCTAGCCCTAATAATATTGGAGCTACAAATGGTATTATTAGCCCCGTTTTACAAATGAGGAAGCTGAGATTGAGAGGGTAAGGGACTTAGCCGTGGACACATAAGTAGTGAGTGTCAGAGATGAGAATTTGAACCCAAGTCTGTTCACTACATCTTTGGGTACAGGGGTTTGAACCCAAGTCTGCCTGAATTTTATTCACTATACTTCCTCTCTCCCTTTTCAAGGGTTCTGCTCACTCTAATGTTATTTTGAGAAACATTTGTTCCGAGTATTTCCAGGATGAATCATTTTCCCAGCACCATTGCCCTCTGTGTTAAGAATGCAGGCTTCCCTTCCTTCTGAAAGCTCATTGCCTGGCATTCCTGTCTCTGGCAGTGAGCTTGACTCAGTATTTTAAAATATACATGAAATGTGACAACGAAGCATATACACATTGATTGTTGGTGTATTGAAAAATCTCTCGGTCTTTTCTGGTTGATTGATTCACATTTGGAAGCGAGGCATTTGCTTTCATATAACTTTGGGTCCCATTATTCTCTTACCCAACAGCAGTGCAGCTCCTGGTTATATATTTAATTGTCTATCCTAATCCCTCTGAAATTTGGCTCAACTATGTAATGCCGTCAGGTTTTGTGGAAATAAATTCTAGATTAATTGAAAAAATGCATCTGAGGAAATAGATGCCTCTTTACAACATGGGAAATCATAGCCTTCTTCCTGGTAGAGACATCTGCTTTGTTTTAAAATGATGGAATTGGCTAAAGAGAAACAAGTATTCAGTCATCTGCATATATAATATCAGTAACACCATCTTTCACCCCACAGTTCAATTAATTCTACAAACATGTTGTCATATACCTATCATGTGCAAGGCAATGGTGCTAGAAATCTAGCATAAGAAGACAAAAAGAAAACAGCCCTCACCTTCAAGCTTACAGATGACTGGGGCAGATACAACATATATACATACATGTAAATATAAGTAATTTTAAGAAGGAGCAGGCATTATCATTTGGGGTAGGGGGAGAGGGGAGGGATTAGGGCAGGTCTAAGTAGACCAGGAAATGGGATGATCCTCTTCCTCATCAGTTGCCTGATAACCATCTCTGGTTCCCCTTCCAACCTTCTAGAATATAGAAAAGGCAGGGAAATGGACTATAAGAGGAAGAAATTATAATAGCTGACATTTATGCAGCACTTTTAGATTTAAAAACTGTCCCATGGAGACCATGGTTCTACTAGTCCCATTTTATGGATGAGGAAACCGAGGCTTAGAGAGGTTAAGTGACTTGCCCATGATCACATAGCCAGAGGTGGGTTTTTTTTTTCATCCAAGTCTTCCTAATAACAATAGTTAGCATTCTTTAGCACTTTCGTTTTTTTAAAGCACTTTACAAGTATTATCTAATTTGAGCCTCACAACAATCCTGGGGGATTAGTGCTGTTATTATACCCATTTTACAGATGAGGAAATGGAGACAGACAGAGATTAAGTAGCTTTCCCAGGATTACACAGCTAGTATATGTCTGAGTTGAACTTGGGTCTTCCTGGGTCCAGGTGCAATGCTCTATTTGCTGCTCTATTTAACTGGCTCCAAGTCCAGAGCTAAGTGGCAGAGAGACGGGGCAGAGGTAGGGGATGGGGGAAGAAAGAAATGTAGAAGGTTCCTAAGAGGAATGAAATTTAAACCTTCAAAAGGAAAGTGGATTGTTGTTCTCTCTTGTTCCTGTCCCTTCAGGCCCTCAAATTTATTTTTCCAAAATCTAATCTAATCAGCTCAAGGCTTCATCATTTCGGTCTTGCTTCTTCAATTATCCTTTAATTCTGTTTTATTCTTTTAGAAGTGCTTAAAAAGATTAGGCATAATCTGTAGAAACTCTGAGGGCAGAACAAAGATCATCGGATGGAAGTTACAGGCAGATCGAACAGAACTAATCAGTATAAGGAAGAGCTTTCGATAAGTAAGAGGTGCCACAGAGTGGAAAGCACTACCAGCCAGGGCAGATTCGCTTTGCTGGATGAGTTCAAGTGAAAGAAGGCTGACCATACCTTAGGGAGATTGGGGAGGTTTGGCAAAAATTGGGCTAGAAGAACTCTCATCCTCCCCATTGGTAGGCTTCTATAATACCTGATCATCAATGCAAAATTACAGGTGCTCTCCTGTATAAAACCAAATGTGTTTCAGATTCAATGCAACTGAAAACCCCATGGCCATCATTGTCAATTAGGACCATTATTTAGGAGCTGGAAGAAAACTCAATAATCATCTAGCTTATCTCTTTCATTTTACAGATGAGGGGACAGTCCCTGAGAATTTAAGGGATTTGCCCAAGGTCAGACAAGTAGTAAGTAGCAGAATTAGGATTCAAACCCAGGTCTGCTACTTCTTGGAAATCAGGAAGATGAGTTCAAATTCAGCCTCAGACACTTACTAGCTGTGTGACCCTGGGCAAGTCAGTTATCTCTGTTTGCTTCAGTTTCCTCATCTATGCAATGATCTGGGGAAGGAAATGGCAAACCACTCCAGGATCTTAGCCAAGAAAGCCCCAAATAGGGTCATGAAGAGTGGACAGAACTGAAATAAATGAATGACAATTTCTATTTCTAAGTTCAGTAATAATGATGATGATATTTAACATTTATTTAACATTTATGATTACCATGTACCAGGGACTGTGCTAAGCACTTTACAAATATGTCATTTGACCCTTACAACAACCCAGTGAGGGAGGTGCTGTTCTTATCCCCTTTTTACAGTTGAGGAACTGAGGCAAACAGGGGTGATACTATTAAGTGTCTGAAGCCGAATTTGAAAGCAGGTCTTCCTGACTGCAGGCCCAGTGCTCTATCCACTGTGCTGCTGAGCTGACCCTATATCAGATAGTCTCATTCTAAGACAGAACCTTAAAACATTATACAGTGTCCCAAAACTTTTAGTGCAGATGAAATGAAAGTTTAAAACTGCACCAAGACTTTCGAGACATTTTGTATAAATGTCAGTTACTTTAATTGTGCTTTCTTGTAAAGCCTCCATGTGTTGAAAAGATTGAGAAACCAGATCATCCTGGATTAAAATACCACTTACTGATCCAAATGTTCTGGTTTTGCTCAGTGCACGTGAATGCAATAGATACCTGCCAATGTTGCAGTTGGTGAACCAGGGACTAGTATAGAAATACCCTCATTAATTTAGTCAAAATCAAGTAACAAACCAGTGGCAAAGCCAGGAACAAAATTTTGATAAAAGTTCTATGAACTCAAAGCACTATGTTCTAATGAATATTTTTTTTTATGCTATTGCTGATACGCGTACTTCATTTTACTTGGTACACATCGTATAGAAGGCAGAGAAGAAGAAATGGCAATTATTGTCTTAATTCAACCCATATCTGGAGCTTGACTTTGCCTCAGATGGTCATAGATGACTATAGAAAAAGTGTTTAAAAATGATTGGCTTTGTGTAAAGTCATTCAGTAATAAATACTGTTCACAGGTTCCTTCTGGAGATTCGGGTTTTATTAATTTATTTCTAAACTCAATTAGCAATTTAGACATGAATCATTTCTGATGCCAAAAGCAGTAGCAGGAGTGTAGGGTCAAGGTTTCAATGACCTTCTTGTACTTTCATTTGACTTCATTATTGAATTAATGGTATAGGTTCCTCTGCATGATTATCAGTTAACTCGAGCTTCAGGTGAAAGCTTGCACATGAACTTGATTGTCTAAAAAAGGGTCATGCTTTTAGCAGACCACCAGCTAGACAATTATTCTTTGGAGAGAGTTCCATCTACTCCTTCCTAATTTAAAGTATTTCTTTTGGGAAAAAACAAAACAAAACAAAAGATAAATTTAAACAGTATTATTAATACAATATAAATGTATATGTTGATATTAATAATAAATAAATATTCAATATAAGGAAACACATTTAAAAAGAATAAAGACAATAGGAGATGTATAGCAGTAGAAGTGAAAGAACTAGATAAGGATTCCAAGACCTGAGTTTTGTTCCTAGCTCTCCCATTTCCTGTGGGACCTTGGACAAATTATTTCACCCTTTGAGTCTTCATCTTATCCATGATATCTGAGTAATTTTTTGTGAGGCTCAACTGTTTTATGAGAGAAATGATCATGTCTTATTTATTTTTGCATCTCTCCCAATGCCAGAGGAGTACCTTGAATATAGAAAAGGATTTTAAGGGACTTTAACGACTTTACTGGACAGCAAACCCACTATGACTGACCCAATCATCTAATTTGTCAGTTCCCCCCTCCCAAGAAAAAACAAAAGTGAATGTGATTCTAGGCTTCATTAAGACAAGTATGGCATCTGGAACACAGGACATAATAGCCCTGCCTTGGTCAAATTATATCTGATACCCAGTTCTGGGTCCCACATTTTAAGGGGGACATTGATGAGCTGGAGATCACCCAGGGGAATGCGACAGCATTCAAGGATTGTTTGATAGAACTTAGCTTTAAGGGAGATACAATCATAATCCTTAGGTATTTGAAGAGCTGTCATATGAAAGTGAGATGAGAATTGTTTTTCTTGGCCACTAAGAGTGAACAAGGGGTAAAAAAGTTATAAAGGCAGATTTAAGTCCCTCATTAAGGAAGACCTTCCTAACATTAAGAGCTGTCCATAGGTGAAATGGGCAACCTCCAAAAGTCATGTGTTCTCTCACACTAGAAGCTTTTAGTCCAAATTGACTATGTCATTGAGAGGATTACTTTTTAGGAGTGTATTAGACGAGGTGAACTCTGCAGTCCCTCCATATTGTGTGAAATGAGGTAGGCACATTAAGGTACTTGGAAAAACCTTTGGGTATTATTGCTATTAACTCTCTTCCAGTGCCGGATATGGCAGATATACTTTATAAATATTTATCTTAAAGACTTCTTTGGAGACGTGTCTGCAAACATCTTTGGTTTTCCTTTCCTTTTCTGTCCAAAGAAATACTCATTCTCAAAAACTTTAGAATCATTACCCTGCCTCCATAGGAAAAAGCTTGGATCCAAGTTGCTAGCAGTTGTTATAAAAGCCCTAGAAACCTTGATATTACCCTAATCTTTTGATACTTAGCCTTGATTCCAAAGAAAGTATTGTCTACTCATCCATAAAACCAGTAGCAACAGAAACCTTTAATCAAACTCACATAAATTGTCATTTAATGAAGATATTACAAAGCCTGAATGGAGTTCTGAGGTTTAGATTCAGGGTCTTCAAATAATGAAATTGACATGAGGTTGACTTATCTAAGGACATCAGAAAAGTCACCATCAGAGAGGTCCTTGCCCAATGACATGGAAGTGACACTGGTTCATGAAGGCTTTGCCAACCAAGTACAAGGTCTGGCAGATTCTACTGGAAGAGATCAAGTCTAATTCCAGCAAAATGCTGAATCTATTGTCTGTGGCTGAGTTTTGGTTCAGTAAAGCTCATCAGCAGGAGGCTGATAACCGGTTTTGAATTCTTTGGCCAGGACAGCCCACGGAACAAAGAAAAGCACAATAGATCTCTGCTTCTTGCAGCCCCCTTCTGCTTTTGAGCTACTGTGATAAAGTGGTAAAAAGGGGTTCTAAGGGCAACGTGATATTTAAACCATCTGTTAACATTAATTTAACCCTTGATGTTCTAAATGTGAAAGTCTTGTCCTATGACGAACGAGTTGACATACTACTAGAAGAATGAAACCATATCAATATTTACAATCTCACTATAAATAAAACCAGGTTATATAGGATGGCTCCAAAGTCTAAGTTTTTAAAGCTTAGAACTGCAATAAGGTTTTTGTAATGTCCTGTAGAAGAAAGTGGCTACTAAATTGAAAGATGGCTTGAGGCTTTGCTTGGAGAGGAAAATTAAAGGGTTGGTTGATTTGGTTTCAGTATGTGCCCGAAGACAACTGTCTTACGGGACATTTGATTATTTTGCCTTGCAATGTTCTTAATAAGCATGGACAAAAAGAGCATTGTAGAGATAATTGCAGTTTATATGCCAATATGACAGCGAATTCTAAGGTAGATAAATTCTTTTTTTTTAATTTAGAATTTTACTTTCCCCAAGTTACATATAAAAACAATTTTTAACATTTGTTTTTAGAACTTTGAATTCCAAATTCCCTCCCTCCCTTCCTCCCCCCACCTCATTGAAAAGGCAAGTAATTCGATAAAGGTTATACATGTATAGTCATGAAAAACATTTCCATAATAGTCAAGTTGTGAAAGAAAACATAGACAAAAAAACCTCAAGAAGAATAAAGTTAAAAAAACCACAACTTTACTTCAATCTGTATTCAGACACCTTCAGTTCTTTGTCTGGGGGATGGATAGCATTTTTCATCGTAAGTCTGTCAGGGTTATGTTGCTGAGTCATTCACAGCTGATCATCTTGCAATACTGCTATTACTTCATACACAGTCCATTTCACTTTGCATCACCTTACATAAGCCTTTCCCGGGTTTTCTGAGAGCATCCTGCTCATCATTTCTTTTAGCGCAATAATATTCCATCAGAATCACGTACCACAATTTGTTCGGACATTCCCCAGTTGATGGGCATCCCCTCCATTTCCAATTCTTTGCCACTAGTAAAGAGCTGCTACAAATATTTTTGCAGGTTCTTTTCCTTTTTGTTTTTGTCTCTTTTGGGATATAGACCTAGTAGGTCAAAGGGTTTTGTAGTAGGTCATGGTTTTGTATCTCTTTGGGCATAGTTCCAAATTGCTCTACAGAATGGTTGAATCAGTTCACAACTCTACCAATAGTGTATTAATGTCTCATTTTTCCTACATTTCTTCCAACAATGGTTATTTTCCTTTTCTGTCCTATTAACCAATCTAATAGGTATGAGGTAGTGGCTCAGAATTATTTTAATTTGCATTTCTCCAATCAATAGTGAATTAAAACATTTTTTAATGTGGTTATAGATAGCTTTGATTACTGCATCTGAAAATTGTTCATATCTTTTGATCATTTATCAATTGGGGAATGGCTCTTATTTTTTATAAATTTGACTCAGTTCTCTATATGTTTGAGAAATGAGGACTTTATCAGAGAAACTTGCTTCAATTTTTTTTTTTCACGGTTACTATTGCTAACTGTATTTCCCTACATCATATTGCCGCCATTTATTCTACTCTCTCTCCTTTCACCCTTTCCCTCCTCAAAAGCATTTTGCTTCTCACTACCCACTCCCCCAATCTGCCCTCCCTTCTATCACCTCCCCCCACCTTCTCTTAACCCCTTCCCCTCCTACTTTCTTGTAGGGTAAGATAGATTTCTATACTCAATTGAGAGTTTATGTTATTCTTTCTTTGAGCCAGTTCTGAGGAAAATAAGGTTCACTAATTCCCCTTCATTTCCCCCTTCTTCCCTTCCACTGTAAAAAGCTTTTTCTTGCTTCTTTTATGTGAAATTATTTACCCCATCATACCTTTCCCTTTATCCCAATACATTCTTCTCTCACTGCTTAATTGTATTTTTTTAGATATCATCCCTTCATATTCAACTCACATGTGTGCCCTGTGTCTACATATATACTACTTCTAACTGCCCTAATAATGACAAAGTTCTTATTTTTTTTTCAGACTACACATGTGTAGTTATGCAAAACACTTCCATAGTAGACATGCTGTGAAAAACCAACTCTATTTCCCTTAATCCTATCCCGCTCCCCCATTTATTCTATTCTTTCTTTTGACCCTGTCCCTCCTCAGAAGTATTTGCTTCTGATTACCCCCTTTCCCAATCTGCCCTCTTCTCTATCATCCCCCCACTCTCTTGTCCCCTTCCCTTCCTATTTTCCTGTAGGGTAAGAGAGATTTCCATGCCCAATTGAGTGTGTATGTTATACCCTCCTTAAGTCAAATCCTATGAGAATAAGATTCACTCATTTCCTCTCACCTTCCCCCATTTCCCCTCCACTGTAAGAGCCTTTTCTGGTTTTTTTTGTGAGATAATTTACCCCATTCTACCTTTCCCTTTCTCCTTCTCCTAGTATAATCCTCTCTCACCCCTTAATTTTATTCTCCAAATATGACCCCTTCATCTTCAATGCACCCTGTGCCCTCTATCTATCTATCTATCTATCTACATATAATTTTTTCCCTCCAACTACCCTAATACTGACAAAGCTCTCATGAGTTACAAATATCATCTTTCCATGCAGGAATGTAAACAGTTCAACCTTAATAAGTCTCTTATGATTTCTCTTTCCTGTTTACCTCTTCATGTTCCACTTGAGTCTTGTATTGGAAAGTCAAATTTTCTATTCAGCTCTGGTCTTTTCATCAAGAATGCTTGAAAGTCCTCTCTTTCACAGAATGACCATTTTTTCCCCGAATGACCATTTTTTCCCCTGAAGAATTATACTCAGTTTTGCTAGGTAGGTGATTCTTGGTTGTAATCCTAACTCCTTTGCCCTCCAGAATATTATATTCCATGCCCTGTGGTCCCTTAATGTAGAAGCTGCTAAATCTTGTGTTATCCTGATTGTGTTTCCACAATACTGAATTGTTTCTTTCTGGCCTCTTGTAATATTTTCTCCTTGACCTGGGAACTCTGGAATTTGGCTACAATATGCCTAGGAGTTTTCCTTTGGGGATCTCTTTCAGGAGGAGATGGGTGGATTCTTTCAATTTCTATTTTGCTCTTTGGTTCTAAAATATCAGGGCAGTTTTCCTTGATAATTTCTTGAAAGATGATGTCTAGGCTCTTTTTTTGATCATGGCTTTCAGATAGTGCAATAATTTTTAAATTCTCTCTCCTGGATCTATTTTCCAGGTCAGTTGTTTTTCCAATGGGATATTTCACATTGTTTTCTAATTTTTCATTCTTTTGGATTTGTTTTATAGTGTCTTGATTTCTCATAAAGTCACTAGCTTCCAATTGCTCTATTCTAGTTTTTAAGGAAGTATTTTCTTCAGTAATCTTTTGGACTTCCTTTTCCATTTGGCAAATTTTGCTCTTTAGGGCGTTCTTTTCTTCATTGGCTTTTTGGACCTCTTTTGCCATTTGGGTTAGGCTGTTTTTTAAGGTGTCATTTTCTTCAGTATTTTTTTGGGTCTCCTTTAGCAAGCTGTTAACTTGCTTTTCATGATTTTCTTGCATCACTCTCATTTCTCTTCCCAGTTTTTCCTCTACTTCTCTTACTTGCTTCTCAAAATCCCTTTTGAGCTCTTCCAAGGCCTGGGACTGATTCATATTTTTCTTGGAAGTTTTGGATGTAGGAGCTTTGACTTTGTTGTCTTCTTCTGGTTGTATGTTTTGATTTTCTTTGTCACCAAAGTAAGATAATATAGTCTGACTCTTTTTGTGCTGCTTGCCCATGATCCCAACCAATTACTTGAGTTTTAAACTCTTTGTGAAGGTAAAAGTCTGTTTCCAATGTGGAGAATGTAGTGTCCCAAGCTTCGGGGGTTTGTATATCTGTTTTCAGAGATACTTCTAGGGATCTGAAAAGTGTCAGTTCTTCCAAGGTGCTATGATAAGGGGTGAGGTGTTTCCTCTCCACAGCCACAACAAGCTCCTCCTTGCCCCAGGACCACCCCTCAGAACTGTGACCCAGATCCAAGCATGGGCAAAGCAAGAGATTCCTGCCTCAGCCCTGGCAAAGAGATCCTTGCCAATATCCCTCTGATCAGCCACTCGATTCCCCCTCAGTCTGTGGGCCAGAAGCTGAGAAGCCAGCCGCTGCCCTCAGGGTGGCTGAGATCTAGCTTCTTCTCTCACCGTAGTAACAGACTTTTCCCACTGACCTTCTAAGTTGTCTTTGGTGTTCCTGGGTTGAGAAGTCTGGAAACCGCCACAGCTGCCTGTGATTCAGTCCTCTGAGGCCTGCTCCAGGTTCGCTGCAGCCTGTGCACCCACGCTGAACTGCATTCCTCTTCCACCCCAGCGCAATATACCTTTCTGATCAGCCATCCAGATTGTCTTGGGCTGGAAATTTGTTTTACTATTTTTTTTGTGGGTTCTGCTACTTTAGAATTTGTTTAGAGTCATTTTTTGCAGGTATTTGGAGGGGTTTGAGGAAGAGCTCTAGCAAGTCACTGCTTTCCCTCCGCCATCTTGGCACCCCCCAATGACAAAGTTGTTATGAGTTACAAGTGTCATCTTCCCCTGTAGGAATGTAAAAAGTTTAAGCTTATTAAGGCCCTTATGATTTCCCTTTCCTGTTTACCTCTTTATGCTTCTTTTGAGTCTTACATTTGAAAGTCAAATTTTCTATTCACCTCTGGTCTTTTCATCAAGAATCCTTGAAAGTCCTCTATTTCATTGAATGTCCATTTTTCCCCCCGAAGGACCATGCTCAGTTTTGCTGGGTAAGTGATTCTTTGTTGTGATCCTAGCTCCTTTGCCCTTCAGAATATCATATTCCAAGCCTTCCAGTCCTTTAATGTAGAAGCTGCTAAATCTTGTGTTATCCTGACTGTCTCCATGATACTTGAATTGATTCTTTCTGGCAGCTTGCAATATTATCTCCTTGATCTGGGAGCTCTGGAGTTTAGCTATAGTATTCCTAGGAGTTTTCATTTTGGGCTTTCTTTCAGGAGGTGATTGGCAGATTGTTTCAATTTCTGTTTTACCCTCTGGTTCTAGAAGATCAGGACAGTTTTCCTTAATAATTTCTTGAAAGATGATGTCTAGGCTCTTTTTTTTTTTTATCATGGCATTCAGGTAATTTTAAACTATTTCTCCTGGATCTATTTTCCAGGTAAGTTGTTTTTCAATGAGATATTTCACATTGTCTCTATTTTTTCATTCTTTTGGTTTTGTTTTTATTGTTTTTTGATTTCTCCTAAAGTCATTAGCTTCCATTTGCTCAATTTTAATTTTAAGGCATTATTTTATTTGGTGAACTTTTGTTACCTCTTTTTTCATTTAACCAATTCTACTTTTTAAGGAGTTTTATCCTTCTGTGAATTTTTGCATCTCCTTTTCCATTTGGCCAATTCTGCTTTTTAAGTCATTCTTATTCTCATTGGCTTTTTGTACCTCTTTTACCATTTGGCAGAGTCTGTTTTCTAAGGTGTTATTTTCTTCAGTATTATTTTGGGTCTCCTTTGCCAAGCTATTGACTCATTTTTCATGACTTTCTTGCCTTACTTTCATTTCTCTTCCCAATTTTTCCTCTATTTCTCTTACTTGATTTTCAAAATCATTTTTTGAGCTCTTCTATGGCCTGAGATCAATTCATATTTTTCCTGGAGGTTTTAGATCTAGGAGCTTTGACTTTGTTGTTTTCTTCTGAGTATGTGTTTTGAGCTTCCTTGTCACCATAGTAACTTCTTTAGTCAGAGTTTTTTCTGTTGCATGATCATTTTCCAAGTCTATGACTTGTCTTTTAACTCTTTGTTAAAGTAGGGCTGTGCTTCCAGGGTGGAGAACACACTGTCCCAAGCTTCAGAGGTTTTGTGTAACTGTTTTCAGAGATACTCCCAGGGACCTGTAAGTTTTCAGTTCTTCCAAGGTGGTATGATCTAAGGAGAGATGTGTTTGCCACTGTCTTGGCCTGTGCTCTTGTCTATCTGTGACCACAAACACTCTTTTCTACCATGGAACTGTGATAAGGGTCCCTCCTCCACTGTGGCAGCAAGCTCTGGTGTACTAGTGCTTCTCCTCACCCTGGGACTGCCACCAAGGATTGCAACCTGGATCCAAGTATGGGAAAAGCAACTGAATCCTGTCTCAGTGTTAGCAAGGAGGCCCCGTAATCTCCTTCTGACCAATTATTCAATGCTGTCCCTATCTGCGGGCTGAGAATTCCAGAAGCAGTCACTGCCACTGCCACTGCCGCTGCTGATTCAGTGGTTCCCCAGGCCTGTTTCTGGTTTGCTGGGGCCTGGTCTGCACTGGCACAGCCTGTATTTGTCTGTGCTGGCCTGTAATCTACTCTCACCCAGGTGCAACAGACCTTCTCTGCTGACTTTATGATTTTTCTTTGGAGTCTGTGGGCAGAGGGTCTGGAAACCACTGCTGCTGCCACTGAGTGCCCGTGGTTTGCTGGGGCCTGCTCTGCACTGGCACAGCTTACACTTGTGTGTTCCTTTCTCACCCTGGTGCAACATACCTTTCCTGCCAACCTCTAAGTTGTCATGGGCTGGAAAATTGTTTCGCTCCATCTTTTTGTGAGTTCTGCTGTTCTAGTATTTGTTTAGAGCGATTTTTTTAATTAATCAATTTATTTTTAGTTTTCAACATTTAATTCCAAAAGCTTTTGAGTTTTAAATTTTCTCCCCCTCTCTCCACCTCCCTCCCCAAGACAGCCTGCAATCTGATATAGACTCTATATATACATTCCTATTAAACATATTTTCACATTAGTCGTGTTGTAAAGAAGAATTAGAATCAATAGGATGAACCACAAGAAAGAAGAAACAAAACTAAACAGAAGAAAAAAAAGAACAAATAGTATGCTTTGATCTGCATTCACACTTTATAGTTCTTTCTCTGGATGTGGATGGCATTTTCCATCATGAGACTTTTGGAGATGTCTTAGATTCTTGCATTGCTAAGAAAAGCTACGTCTATCAAGCTCATTATTGCACAATGTGACTGTTACTGTGTACGATGTTCTCCTGGCTCTGCTCACTTCGCTCAGCATCAACACATACATGTCATTACAGGTTTTTCTGAAGTCTGCTTGCTCATCATGTCTTATAGCACAATAGTATTCCATTATATTCATATATCACAACTTGTTTGGCCATTCTCCAATTGATGGCCATCCCCTCAATTTCCAATTCTTTGCCACCACAAAAAGAGCTGCTATAAATATTTTTGTACATATGGGTCCTTTTCCCATTTTTATGATGTCTTTGGGATATAGCCCTAGAAGTGCTATTGCTGGGTCAAAGGGTATGAACATTTTTGTAGCCCTTTGAGCATAGTTCCAAATTGCTCTCCAAAATGGTTGGATCATTTCACAACTCCACCAACAATGCATTAGTGTTTCAATTTTCCCACATCTTCTCCAACATTTATTATTTTCCTGTTTTGTCATGTTAGCTAATCTGATAGGTGTGATGCGGTACCTCAGAGTTGTTTTTTTTTTTTTTTGGCTAGGCAGTGGGGTTAAGTGACTTTATCAAGGTCACACACCTACTAAGTGTCAAGTGTCTGAGGCCAGATTTGAACTCAGGACCTCCTGACTCCAGGGCTGGTGCTCTATCTACTGTGCCATATAGCTGCCCCCTTCAGAGTTGTTTTGATTTGCATTCTCTAATCAATAGTAATTTAGAACATTTTTTCATATGATTATAGGTAGCTTTAATTTCTTCATCTGGAAACTGCCTGTTCAAATCCTTTGACCATTTATCAATTGGGGAATGACTTGTATTCTTATAAATTTGACTCAATTCTTTATATATTTTAGAAATGAGGCCCTTATCAGAGACACTGGTTGTAAAAATTCTTTCCCAGTTTTCTGCTTCCCTCCTAATCTTTAGAGTCATTTAAAAAAAGTATTTGGAGGGGTTTGAGGAAGAGCTCAGGTGAGTCTCTGCCTTTACTCTGCCATCTTGGGTCTGCCATATAGGTAGATAAATTCTTGATAGAATTTGATAAGATCCTCCAAACTATGTCAATATATACTTTAATGCTCAATGACTTCGGTGCAAAGGTGAACCCATGAGAAGAAAGTGAAAAATGTGTTGGAATACATGGTTCTTGATTAAGAAATAAAAAAAAATTAAAAACTCAAAGACTGCACAAAAGTTGCAAACCTACAGGTCATAAATATTTTCCTTATGAAGAGGGTGAAGAGAAATTGGACATGGGAAACATAGAACAACATCACAAAGAATGAAATTGTATTAGTGATAAGGGAAGGACTATTTATCAATGTAAGCATCTTTTATGAATCAGTTGCTCATATTTAGTTAGACCACTAACATGAGGAGAACAAAGATAGCAATCAACAGCAATTTAGATGAAAAGGTAAAAATGAGAAGGAATGATGTAGAATTAAAATACATCCAACTTGACCAATACAAATAAGACACTGAGGCTGAAAAACTGAAGATAGGTAATGGAAAAGACAGTGACACAAACTTTCACCATTTCCAGCTAAAGGTGTAAATTAATTTTCCCATAGAGAATGCCAAAAATAGCACTGAAACTGCTTCAGTCAGCAAACACTAGATCTTTCCAAGCTGAGAGACGTGACGAGTGAGGGTAACACCAGTTTAGAAAATAACCTCATTTGCAAAACCTTGCAGAGAAGAATGGTGGAAAATTATGAACAGAATCCCATCATATAATAGTCAGGTGTGTTAGAGGAGTAACAAATTTTTGAAAAGCTTAGAGGGATGTCTGCTTAAACCAGTTCATTTCAAGGACCTTTAAAGAGAAAAATGAATGGAAATTAAACTGATAAAAATGGAGCTGTTCTTTCAGCACTTGTATACTAAACATTTTAATAGTACCAGCAGATTCCCCCATATACGGACTCTAAAATCTGGCTCTGAAGTAGTATGTGAGGGAATAGAAATGACTTTAAAGAAAACAAAGATGGGAATGACAGCCATATTGGATCAAGTATACACAGAGGAGGGGATATGTGATGTAATGTAAAGAGTATTAAATTTGGAGTCCAAGGACCTGAATTCTGTAGCTAATAACCTGTGACATATTAGGCAACTCACTTTCCCTTTCTGTGTATCAGTTTACTCACCTGTAAATTAAGGGGCTTGAATTAGATAATCTTTAAGATCCACTGCATTTCTAAATCACAGGAAACTCATACTGGAAGTGACACACTTTTGATGGCTTAATAAGGACCTGACTCCAGGGCCTGGGCTCTAGCCATTGTGCAACTTTGCTGCCCCTAGTTTAAAGCTATTAAAGCTTGAAACTTCACTAAGCCTGTTGAAAAACCTATATAAATGGTAGTGAGTAAATAGCCTATGACTTGTTACCAACAATGATTTAAGTTCAAGAAGTGGGGTAAAAACTTTTATCCAAGGGACATGTGATTGAAGAAGGAATTGAAGCAATAATAGCAAGAGGGAGGGTTAGTAGATGAACAGCCTGAGTGTTGTCCTGACCCACACACAATGGCAGAAAATTTAGAGAAAAACTTCCAGTATGTTGAGGAGATCCTCAACGGAGTCTTTATAGGAGGACATGGAAAAGAGTTTCATAAGATATGGGGCCATGAATGGGATTAGGATCCGCACCATTGGAAGGAATGTTTATACCTTGGATCCACTGAGTTAATGAAGTAAAATGTTGGCAGAAATGGCTGACCAACTGACTTTAGCATGAGAATCATACACATGCTGTTTAGATCTGTAAAACATTACCAATCCCTCCCTTAACAAGAAACAGTTTGTGTAAAAAGAAAAAAAAAGTATTTCTCTGAGCAACTTGATAAGTGAATCAGACTTACCAAAATGAACCTATTAAATGAGGTATACAGCTAGAGGAAGATGGAAAGACCAGATGGTAACATATAAAATGTATAATGCCATCAATCCTGTGTTGCTCAATAGCAATGGTTTGGTGTTTGTTCCAACTATACAAACTCTGAAAGAATTTGTAGACATCCTTTGGGAGTGATAACACTTTTTGTTAGAGGAACATTTCCTTTCATCTCAATGTTTAAGTGCTCCCCACGTTCAGTTACTCCATAAAGTATTTCCTTCTCCAATGCCTAATCATTGGGTCTATGTGAACAAGACCCTATATTCTTAATGACTTACATGGGGGCATATAAGCTATTGTTGGTCTTATCAGAAAAAAAGGCATAGAGTTTGGGCTTTGTGAGGTACTGTCAGAGAATGACCATCCTAATTCAGAGGGTTGGTCATTGGAAAAAGAATTGTTCAACCAAAGGCAGTTAGAAAGACTATTAATGAGGGTATAAGAGGATTTGCCATCTCCATTAGAGGAGGGAATACCCATGCCAATGAAACCACAGATCACATAATTATGAAAATAAGTCCTTCCTATAACTGATCAGGTCAATTTCCTGTTTAAAAACCTTCCCTCTGTCATTAATATACTTTTCTTCCTTAAAATGTAGCCTTCCTTATGGCCTTTGGTTTTAAGGCCTTTTGGTCATTCACGTCTTCTTTTTGTTTAGTGCTTGGGAGTTTTTCTTTTCAATGTATTTAACTCAGATTGACAAGCCAAATTAGTCAAGTCAACAAGCATCTATTAAGTACCTACTATGTGCCAGACACTGTACTAAATGCCAGATGAGAAGAAGGAAAAGACAGGAAAGTACTCATCAGAATCTCGGTCTTGAAATGTTATACTTAGACAAATTTGAATGGACATAACCTTTTTCTTGGCCTCCCCAAAGCTAGTCATTCAATCAATCAATAGACATTTATCAAGTATCTACTATATGACTGGTACTGTGCTAAGTGCCAGGGGTACAAAAAGAGGCAAAAAGCAGTTCTTGCCTTCAAAGATCTCACAATCTAAATGAAGGAGGTAACAAGCAAACAAATATATATAAGCAAGCTATATACAGGAAAAATGGAGATAAGGGAGGAAATGCTCCAGAATTAATAGGGATTGGGAAAGGTGATGAGTAGAAGATGGGATTTTAGTTGGAACTTGAAGGAGCCAGGGAAGCCAAGAGGCAAAGATGAGGAGGGAAAGCATTCTAGACTTTGTAGCTACAAAGTTGCTCTTCCTACTCCAGCCTGTAATAAGATTCAAAGAAACAAAACAACCACATTCCTCTAACGCAAAGTAGGACATCTATCTTCTTCAACTTTTTCAATCGCTCTGTTCACAGAAGGGAAAGTTTAGGGTGGGCACTCCGGTTGCAAAAATTCCAGTAACTGCTTCAATATGTCTCCTTCACCTTTTGTCTTGCCTCACCTCCCCAGAGGAATCAAATTGAGAACGATCAAGAAAAATGAAACTAAACTATTCCCAATATTCTCCTTTTCTGTCCCAGAGAGGACAGCATATTCCAAGTGAGCCTTCATGCAAATCTATTAGTGGTTTAATTACATTGCCAAAGATTATACCACAAGTGTAGGGAGGAGCAGAAGATGGAATCCTATGGGGGATGGGGGAGGAGCAAATTAATTCCCCTCTCAAAACCTCATTTTCCTCAACAGTGAAATGAAGAAGTTGAAATAGATGATTACTATCAGTTCCTCCAACTCTAATATATGGTGATTTTTCCTTTTATTTAGATGTTGGAACAGTGGGCAGCATGCCCCAGGGAAGCACCAGTGTAGGGAACATCAAAAACTGAGAGGCTGTTTTCACTGATCATATCAAAATGTCAGTTAACAGGGGTAGGACTTTTGCTTTAAATGAGGCCACATGTATAAAATCTATACATTCTACATTTTCTGCAAATAGAGTTTGTGGTCAGGGAATTGAACCAAATTGAACTATGAACAGAAAACTGGAACAAGTGACCATTTTGCTGAGTCTCAAACCAATTCTAGTCTCACATTTTCATTGACCCATTAACCAACCATTTAAACAAAGAAAACTTCAGTGAGTTTCTTAGAAATAGGAATTTTTTAACACTTTTTCTAAAAGTGCTCAACCAATATGAAACTGTAACATCAAAATGATATTCTCCAACGAGAACCACAACCAATCGGATGTCTCATTTGGCTTGTCATTATTTATAATAATGAATAGTAAGCAGGTTGCAACACATTGTAAATCAGGAATCAGGCAGGGGAAGAAGTGTAAAGGATGTTGTTGGAGAAAATTATGATGAGAGAAATATATAGAATTGTCAACAAGAGCAACAACAAGGTGAGAATGGAAAGAGAATGTGCATTCATATAGTGCCCACTATGTGCCAGGCATTTTATTAAACATTTTACAAAAGTAGTAGCTAGCACTTATACAGTGCTTTTGTGCCAGGGAGCGACATGATCAGACCTGCGCTTTAGGAAAATCACTTTGGTGGCTGAATCGAGGATAGACTAGAAGAGGAAGAATCTTGAGGCAGGCAGATCTACCAGCAGGTTATTCCATTAGTCCAGGTGTGAGATGATGAAGACCTGTTCTAGAATGGGGTCAGTGACAGAAGAAAGATAGAGTGTGTTCAAGGAATGTTGCACATGGATAGGACTTGGCAACAACTTGGATATGGGGGGGTGATAGAAAGTGGTGAAGCCAAGATGACCTATAGGGTATGAGCCTGAGGGACTGAGAGGATGATGTTGCCCTCTATAGTAAATTGGTAAGGTAAGGGAGGGGAGAAAAGGTTTAGGGGGAAAGACAATGAGTTCAGTTTTGGGCATGTTGTATTTAAGATATCTACTGGACATCTAGTTTGAAATGTCTAAAAGACATCAGGAGATGTGAGACTAGAAGTCAGTAGAGAAGTAAGGGTAGAATAGGTCAACTTGAGATTCATCAGGATAATGATAGTAATTAAATCTATAGGAGCTGATGACATCACCAAGTGAAATAGCATACAGGTAGAAGAGAAGAGGGACCAAGAGAGAATTCTGAGGGTGTGTTGTGGATGAGGATCCAGCAGAGTAGACTGAGAAGAAGGGGTCTTATGGGGAGGAGCAGAACCAGGAGAGAACATATCCTGAAAACCTAGAGGGAAGAGAATATCAATGAAGAGAGAGGGATCAACAGTGTCAGAGGCTGCAGAGAAATCTAGGAGAGTGAGATATGAGAAAAGGCCATTGGATTTGGCCACTAAGGGGATCATTGGTAACTTTGGAGAGGGCAGTTTCAGTGGAATGATGAGATCAGAAGCTAGATTGTAAGGGGTTAAGCAGAGAGTGAGACAACAGAAAGTGGAAGCACTTATCATAGATGACCTTTAAAGGTCCACAAAGGTCAGAAGAGATGTAGGATGATAGTGGGAATGGACGATCAAGAGAGTTTTTTGAGTATGGGAAGACATGGATGTATTTGTAGGCAGTAGAGAAGTAGCTAGTAGATAGAGACAGATTGAAGATAAATGATAGAGTGGAGATGGGGGCAGTCTGTTGTAGGAGACAGGATGGAATGGAATCACTTGAACAATGAGAAAGGTTAGCCTTAGTAAGGAGAATGACCACTTCTTCATGGGCGTCAGGAGTGAAAGAGGAGAGAGTGACAGAAGGCACCTGGGTGATAGCAGATGAGGAAGAGGGGAGAAAAGGAAGAGTGGGAAAGTGAATTGATAAGCGAGAAGGATTGCCAAGCAATAGTGAGGGCCCAGGGGAGGTTGTATAAGAGAAATTTGTAGTGGACCAAGTCAGAGTGTTTCCATGATTTTCTTCATCTTTATTCAGCCCCGTGTGCATAAGAGCAAAGGTGGGTGATGATGGAAGTGCTCCAAGCCCAGAGTTTGTTAGGGCATAGTCAGCAATAAGATAAGGGGGCCAGGGACTCAATATAACAGGACAGTGTAGAGTTGAATTGGTTCACCAAGGGGTCAAAATGGGGAAAAGAAGACAGTAGCCAACGCAGGCAAGATGACTTGGGAGAGAGCTGAGCAGCCTCTAGGAATTGGAAGTCATGGTGTGGATGAAGAGTAGGGTTTGGTAAAGGAAGATAGAGGGAGAAATAAAAAGTCAATAGATTACAGTCAAATAAGGGGATTTGGGAATTCTTGTGCCCATTAGTATATAATTATGAAATATTTTAGTGAAGAGAATGTTCACATCAATACAAAATGTGCAGAAACATTTACCATTTCAGTAATGTATGTTATTGCTTGCAGCTTTTGAATTCATTTAAAAAATTGCTGAATATAAATACCTCCCACCCCCCACCCCCTAACTAGAGCTTTTTTTCCTTTAACCATGTTTTCCTTTCCTTTCAGAAGTACTTACTTCAAGTACCACATGCATATGTTTATTCATGTGGCTCCTCTTGATTCACGCACTTAACATACTTGTTTATATTGGTGCCACAGTTGGCATTGTAAAATATAGGTTAGTGGAGTTAGCCTTCAGATTCGAAATGGCTGCCCCATGGAAGCAAATTGTTTGATCAACAAGTCAGCCCACCGGAGTAAGGAATGAGTCAACACAAGGCAGATCGGTTCCTGAACCTCACCCCCTGTTAGATGGGCAGAAGAGCTTAGTTGAGACACAGACTCATGGGGTACCTGGAATGATTTATGCATTTAGCAAATACCTTTATCTTTTTTAACGTCCTTTTATTCTTTGGTGTGCTTCTTCTGCAATGGCAGAAACCAAATATGGCACTGGGGGTCAGTCTGGTAGTGATTTTATTTCCTCTGATTTCCCTTTCCTTCAAGGTCAAAGAGGTGACCTCCATTTCAAGACTCATGTTTTCTTTGTATGCATTGAGTAGTTAGTGGAACAGAAGTTTCTTGGTAAGAACAGATGTTGCCTTGATTGGCAAAATGTCATATGGTACAGGGGAATGTGTTCTGCCTCTGGAGTCAGAGGATCTGATTTTGAATCCTTGCTTTTATACTTATTAGCTGTGTGACTCTGGGAATGTAGCATAACCTCTCTGGGCCTCAGCTTTTCCGCATCTGTAAAATGATGGTGTTGTACTAGATGACTGTAAGGCCTCTTCCAGATCTAAATCAATGACCCTAAGATATCAGTGACAATAAAGTGTCTAAGGATTCAATTAAAATACACATGTATAAATATGTATATAGATGGAAAAAATTTAGACATCTTACACTGGATTTTTCAAATTTGATAGAGCTTGGTATGAAGACTAACAGAGCTAGACTCCATGTTATTCCTCAGGTCTCTCTTGTTTCTATCAGTAGAATGGGGAATCCAAGTTCTTGGGTGGCGTATGAGACTGTGGATTTGATGAGTACTTACTTAATTGGGTCATATAGATCATGTATATGGGGACTCAGATTCTTGTAGGAAGCTTGGCTTGTATCAGTAGGAGGCAGGCCTTCCTAACCTATCATGTTTGGCCAAACCCATTTTTCTGCCATCTTTAATATTTTATCTATGTGAAAAGTGATAGAGTTACGTAATGAGAACTAGACTTCAGGGTCTAAAGGCCTGAGATTAAGTCCTGGCTGTCACATTTACTATCTGTGTGACTGTAGGTAACAATTTCACTTCCCTAAGACTTCTTCCTTATCCTTGATACTTAGATTGTAATAATCTTAACTGGGGCAGCTGGGTGGGAAAGTGAATTGAATGCTGGGCCTGGAGTCAGGAGGCCTGAGCTTCCTGAGTTCAAATCCCACCATATTAGACACTTACTGGCTGTGTGACCCTAAGCAAGTCCCTTAATTCTGTTTGTCTCAGTTTCCTCATCTGTAAAATGGGCTAGAGAAGGAAATGGCAAACCCCTTCAGTATCTTTGCCAAGAAAACCCCAAATTGGGGTCACCAAAAGTTAGACACAATTAAAATAATTGAACAAATGATCTTAACTACCTACCTCCCATCTAATTATATAAATGTGAATCATTAATACCCAGCATGCCCCCAAATGGTGCTTTAAATGGGATGCTAATCCAAGAAGGAACCTTCTGATAATACTAATAAGGAGCTGATTTTCTAAGACTCTTTCCTGTGACTCAATTTAATTTTAGGTACTTGAGATCATAGCTAAATCCTAGAGTTCGAAGAGGTCTTAAGAGCAGCTGGGGGAGCCATAATGCATAGAACCCAGGACCTGGAGTCAGGAAGACCTGAGTTTAAATCTGGCCTCAGATGCTGTGTGACCCTTGACAAGTCTCTTAACCTCTATCTGCCTCAGTTTCCTCATCTGCAGAATGAGGATACAATAATAGCCTATACCTCCTAGGGTTGCTGTTTGTGAAGTGCTATGTGAACTTTGAAGTGCTATATCAATGCTTAATAATAATAATAACTGCCTCTACTGTATGCCAATCACTGTTATAAGTACTGAAGATATGAGGAAGGCTTTGTCTTTGGATGCATGAGCTTTGGGACCAAATTCTAATTCTGCTACTTATTGCCTATGGGAGCTTGGGGAATTTGCATCACTTCTCTAGATGGGCCTCAGTTTCCTAATTTGTTGTAAGGTTCCTTCCAGCTCTAAATCCTATGAAATAAACATCACAGCACACATTCATTTCTTTCTCCAAGAACTCTGATTGGTTATGTTGACGGTCAAACTCACGGAAATTTAGAAAATGTGGCCATGGGTCCATAGTACCCTTCACTGCATTGCTAGCAACACTTAAACCTCTACTGAATGTCATTCTTTTTCATTTGATTTATTAGAAAAAGTGTGTTGTCCAAATGTAGACCTCATTCAATTTAATAAGCATTCTTTAAATGACTCGTATAAAGCAGGGAGTAGGTTCCATACAGGGGATATAGAGAGAAAAAGGAAACAATTCCTGTCCTCAAGGAGGTTACATCTTACTGGTTCATGTAGACATCTAAGTGAAAACAAAGTAACTTGAGGAGAGAGGGAGAGGGGAGGGAGGGAGAGAGAGAGGGAGAAAGAGACAGAGAGAGAGAGAAAGAGAGAGAGAAGGAGAAGGAGGAGGAGGAAGGGGGAGGTAGGGGGAGAGGGGGAGAGGGAAAGAAGCAGAGAGGGAGGGAGAGAAGGAGAGAGACAGAGAGACAGACAGACTAATCATTGGCAGGATTAAAAATAAAAAAAAAACCATTAAGATTGGACTCCTGAGATGAGCCTTGAAGGAAGAAGATTCTACAAGGCCTGGTTCAGGATGGAGAAAGAACAGTAACTTAATAGTCACATTTATGTCCATTGAAATATTGGAGGGACCCTTGTCTAAGCATATTCATTGTATGCTTGTGTCTTACCTCTGTAATAGAATGGAAGCTCCATGGGACAGGAACAACACTTCAGCTATATATTGTTATCTCCCAGGACTTAACATAGTGCCTAGTGTACAGTTAGGTACTTCAGTGTTTGCTGATTGTTGACTGTTGATGATGTTGATTTCATGAGGTAGAATTATCCTAATTCTATTGTATTAATAGGATCCAAATCTTTTTTTCTCTCATTCCACCAGCCTATGGGGCAAGCGAGGGAATGGGATTTGGGGTGAAATAGTGCAGTGCAACTCTGAGTTTATGGTACCATTTTAAGATAAGCCTGTGGGTGTCTCAGAGATAACTTTACCCCAAGGGAATGATGCAGTGTGCATGGATTCAGGGAGCATTTTCTTCCTTTCTTTTTTTTTTTTTTTGTTTGGCAATGGGGATAAGTGACTTGCCCAGGGTCACACAGCTAGTAAGGATATGTGTCTGAGACTGGATTTGAACTCAGGTCCTCCTGAATCCAGGGCCAGTGCTCTATCCACTGTGCCACTCTATCCCTCTCAGGGAGCATTTTCTTGGGCAGTACTGGTTTCAGATTGATGTCTGCTGCTCCATTGTGAGCTCTATTGAATTCCCTAACTCTTTTGATTTTGGGCTATGGTGTGAACTTGGCACAAGTGTGTGGTATGTTTCTTAGACCAATAGAAAAAAATCCCATAGCAAAATGGACATTTCACTGACAAAAAGCTGCCTAGTGTTTTGCATTTAGTTTAGTTAAGTTCTTTCATATTCAGCATATGAAATAGTTAAACGTGTTTCACATTTATATCTGGAACTTGAACTATGTTTGAGTGACTTGCTGAATAAGCTATCAATATTACATCTGCCACAGAAGAGAAAACTACATATATGGATGAGTATAATACTTGCATGGGGCCTCAGATGTGCAATACTCCAGAGAAGGTCATAAATCCAGGTGACATCTCTGGCTGCATTTTATATCTCGATCTCTGAGTTCTGAAAGATATGTAAAATCTTGGGTAGGCAGGGAGTGGATTGACTATACATCCTGGCAAGTAAAGATGCCCTGTTCTTGGAAAGCTCATCTTGTTTTTGTGAAAGCAGGTGCTGGTTCCCAGGTATGTGAAGGCCGGATGTGAATAAGTCATGGATATGGCTGGAATGTCTCTCTCTTTTCGAAACTGATCATCTCTTGAACACTGGCTTACTCTGTTTTATGGATGGTCTACTATCCCTGTTGGCGTGAGTGTAAAGAACATTTTTTTCTTCACTAGATCCTAGAGCTAGAACTTTGCTGTAGATGAATGGGACCTAGAGCTATTAGTGACAAATACCAGGATTTCCTAGCTAGGAATCCAGCCTCTTGGAAGGACAAGCAACAGGGCATTTCTCACATTGCAGAGGGTATGCACAACTGACACTGATGGGAAAAAATTATGAGATAATACATTTATTTGGCCGGACCACTAAAAAGGCAGATGGCAAATCTTGGGGAAAGAGGCAGACATGCTAAGAAAAGAAGGGAATGATACAGAGTCTAAATTCTTGTTCATCATTCAAAATGATTTCTTTTGAGATAAATTCATTAGATAAATTCATTGCGAAGCTGGGTGAAGGCAAAGATGACAAAAAAAAAAAAAAACACATTGGATGCTATGATTCAGGAATAAAAAAAGAGAGATTCCAAAGGTTTATGAAGCATACAGAACCCTTGCACTGATATATTATGGATGCTTTATTGCACAGTGCTTGGCACATAGTAGGTGCTTAATAAATGCTTGTTGATTGATTGACTTGGACAAAGAATTTTGAGGCACTAGAAATGGTGAGCACCAAACAAAGATCACAAAGGAAAAAATAAATGTATTTAACAATGTGGCATCATGAAGAATGTTGTCACTGAAGTCAGGAAGACTTTGCTTTGAACAGCAGCATTAACACCATTGCTTGCAGTATTACTTTGGGAAAATTCTTCAGCCTCTTTGAATGTTTCCTTATCCGGAGGAGGAGAAACCTGAAAAAGGTATTGAAGGTATTACCATTCTTCTCCTCCTCCTCCTTCTCCTTCTTCTTCTTCTCCTTCTCCTCCTCCTCCAGTGTCTGGCACATGATAAGGAATAGAGATAGGGACAAGACTTGTGATTTCATTGGCATAGGGAATTGACAGTAGGAGAAACTCTATTGACCAACGTAGGTCAATACTTTCTCAGCAACTTAGTCTTAGGGAGTTGCCTGAGCACTGAGAGAGGTTAAGTAACTTGCCTATAATCACACAGAGCTGGTACATATTAGAGATGTCCCTTGAACTCAGGTCTTCCTGGTTCCAAGGTCAGTTGTATCCACTACAAGCATTGCAAAGAGTACTGGCACCTAGTCTTGAGCTTAATAAGTGCTTGATGATGGATGGATGAAAGACTCAGATAAGATAAGGGCTATATAAATGTCAACTATCAGTATTAAAACACAACTGTACATTTTCATAAATGCATTCACAACTAATTAGCTTATTATAAATCATTTTTAAGAAGAGGAACAGATTTGTGATTTCATTGATTTCCAGTAGGGTTCCCTTTACCAAAGCTGATCAACAACTGTTCTCCCAGTGAGGGTGGGACTTGCCCAGGGTCATATAGTCAGTATGGGTTAATGGCAAGACTTGAACCCAGGTCTTCCTGGTTTCAAGGCCAGTTCCTATCCACCATACCTTGCTGCCTCATTATAAGTCATAGCCTTTATATATCTATATCTAGATATGAATATATATGTATATGTCATACCCTTAGTTATTACTAATAACTAGTGTGACTTTGGACAAGTCACTGAACCTTGTTTGCCTCAGTTTCCTCATCTGTAAAATGAACTGGGGAAGGAAAAGCAAACTACTCCAATGTCTTTGCAAAGAAAACCCCAAATGGGTTCACAGAGAGTTGGTCATTACTGAAGTGACTCAACAACAAAAAGTAATAACAAATTATATTGGTTTAGCTCAGGATTTCTTAACTTTCTGTGTGTGTAGTCTGGTGAAGCCTATTAACCCCTTCTCAGAATAATGTTTTTAAATGATTAAAAGACATGCTAAATTCCAGTAAGAAGGTAGTAGAAATAAAGACGGAATGTTTTTCCCATCCAAGTGTTTGCACTCCCTATCTATCCATGGATCCATTGGGTGTCCATGAGCTCCAGGTTAAGAAGCCTTGGTTTAGCTCATCAGATTTTTCAAGCGACATCATACGTTTCTCATTTAGGCCTCGTAACACTTCTGTGAAGTAAGAGTAGTAACTTTTGCCTCCTAAACCCACTCTGCCATTGACCCAGCTCCATCTTATAGTCAAACTGAGTCCAATGAGATTAAGAAAACTGAGTGGTTCTGAGGAACAACCAAAAGAAAATGTTGTAGAGTACATCAAACCTCAGAAAATGCTTCCGAAATACCAAGTTAGTTTATAGAGTTCTGTTCAACACATTATTTTTCTCTGGCATGCAACCTCCAATGATGTGTAGAGTACTGTGAAGTTGGTCAGTGAGGTTCACACAACATTAACTATGTAATTTACTTCCTTGTAAATGACTCAGAAGGGGGGAAAGAGTTGACTCTGATTTTGTTTATTACATCATTCTTTTTCACATCTGAGGCTGACACAGCTGATCAGCGATCATTTTTATTTTCGTATTGACCGATGGTAGAAACTGCCTGTAGACTGCAAGTTTGATCAGCTCCTTTTGAATTTCCAAATGTATCGGCTGAACTTTCTCCTCTTGCAAACTTCTGAGAATAGCAATTAATACCGAGTTCTATTTTAGAACTAATCAGATGAAGCCTTCCTGATTTCAAATTCAGGTGTAAAGCCAAAGCGAAGATCTCTTCAAGCAGTTTGAATTTCAATGAAAATGTTTCACAGGGGTCTAATTATAAGAAGACTTTCCTCTCCCCATTGTGCTTTCACCGTTTCCTTCTAGTCCTAGAAACGGCCACATACATTTTGAACACAATAGTAATTATACACAACGGGGCTCAAAAGTGGTTTTATACTAAAACTAATTCTAGAAATTGTAGGGAGAATTTAATCCCAGAAGAAAGTTGGTATTTGAAAAGAAAAACAGAAAAACTTTCTTTCCCTCAATATGACATGATAATGAAACTACATGGGGGAGACACAGTGATGTCTCTTAAGGATTCTTTGTCTCTGTTAAGCTATCTGAATACCTAGGATGCTGTGATTTTTGTCAATATAGATAGTAGCTGGATTCTGAGTTGGAGGATATCTCTGGCCCAACCGCTTAATTTTTCAGATGAGATAACTGAGGCCCAAGGTCCTAGAAAGGTTCAGCATCAGAACCAGGATTTAAACCTGAGTTCTCTGTGGAAGCTGGCAGTATTTGGAAGTATAAACTTCATGTAATACAGATTTAGTCCAGAGAGTTTCTTCAAACAAAGTCAGGAGTTCTTGGGGCAAAATGTCATCAGAAAAGTATTCACTTCAAGTTCATGGGTTCTGTAGTATTAGAAAGACAGTCAGGGGCTAGGGAAAGAGCCTTGGATGAGCTGCCAGAGAGAGGGCTTTGTTCATTCATTGACCAGTCATGTGATCTGCAAGAGGTCACTTAATTTCTCTGGGCCAGTTTGCTCATTTGCAAATTAGAATGAATAATCACCATCCTGACTACCTTTTGAGTTATTGACACGCTCTTCTTGTTCATCCTTCATGGGTGATGTCTTGACTTGTTTTTTTTTTTTTTTAGCCAAAAACAAGGTGTATTAAAGATCAGCCATATTGGCCAGACTCTTAAGGAATGTAAGAATTTGTATTGCTAATGCAAGCTGGCCAGATCTTAAGAATCTGAGCACCTTAATGGAGACAAGATGAATCTTATATTTAGAAAGACTGTGGGAGGGATCCAGGAATAGCCAAGTAGTCTGGGGTGACTGGAGGAGAGGTCTAAGGAGGATTTGGATGGGAGTGGCCAGTAAACTGGAGTGACAGAACTCCAGGTTCCTGGACCACGTGACCAAGGGAGAATGGAGTCTAGATAGGATTAAGGGTGGGAAGTGGCCAGGGGCAATTGGGAGGTAACAGGAAAAACTGGGAGATTGGGTTTAGTCACAATGAAAGGCCAGTTGACCTTTCATAGGTCATAGGTAAACAGCCTCAGGCAAACACTTTGACTTGCTTCTGACAGGCTCCAATGAAATCCTGTTAGGCTTCAATACTGTGCAAATGCTGACATATAAATGCACATGACATCCAGTCATGATGGATACTAGACTTTTGAACTAAATGTCAATCTGCTAGTTTGCTAATCTTCAGAATGGCCTGGGGCTCTGGCATGCTGAAGGGAAAGGAGGGAAAGTTTATGATCATTCACTCTGTCCTGTGTACAAATGAATCACTGAAGAGGGCAGTGAATATACGAGGTGATATAAGTACTTTGATGGAGAGAGGGAGTAGAAGTTAGTGGCCCCTGACCCCTTGGGGATGTCCCCCAGCCTGGTTGGTGGAAATGTCTCTTCTGGAGGGTTAGTGGTTATTTGATTTGCTAGTTGTCTTATTAAAAATATTTTGAACAATATTCCATTTTCTCAGTAGAAACTGCCTTCCAGATACTTTGGCCGTTGTGACCTTAAGACAAGGAAATTCGTTTTAAGAAGATCCTTTGAATATAATAGAAAGGGAAAAATCCCCACTAAGTTTCATCTTTCGCTCTGTCTTTTGTGTGCGTGGATAGTTGTGAATTTAGATGTGACTTTAGACCCCCTTTTTCCTTCCCCTCCTTTGGGTAAAGTCATTGAAAATGGACATTAAAGCATGAGGCATTGTTCTCAAAGTCCTAGAAATGCTGATGGGTCATAGGCAGCTATAAGCACAACATAATGGAAGTTATACTTAATTAATACAACTACAAGAGCTTTTTACTGTTTAGGTGAAAGATTAGATTTGTTTATATAATGTTTATCACAGCTAATGAGAGAGAACAAAAAAAAAGACCTCACTTTCTGTAATGAAAATGCAAATCCTGGGATTATATAACAAAACCAGAAAAGTCTATTTTAGTTCATAATCCACAAAATACAAGTTTCACACAGCAATAAATGCATAAAAATAACTTCTACATTTCTGTAATACACCAAGTGAAAATTAATCCAACTTTGACAGGAATATGTAATTATCCATGTTTTAATTACTAGGAGCACTTGAAGGTAACCTAATTAAAAGTCGGGTTCTTGTGGAAAACAGAAACATTTCTATGGAACCAAAGTACTTTTCTAAAATCTAATGAGAGTTGGCATATATGAACAGAAGAGACGATATTAAATCCTTAATTAAAACCACAAGCAAGGTTAGGTTCAAATTTGTTAAAAAATATCTTCAATAAATAGAAGCAAACAAGAAAATCTATATTTACTTTAATAATTAATTAATTATATAGAATTATATCACTTTTGTACTTGTCCTTTCCCTCTAGAAAATTATTTTGTTAATATCTAATAAAAAACCTACTAACTGAAAAGTGGGAAATGGACAAATATTTAAAAGCTAAGAGTCTTTTGTTCTTAGGGAAATGAAATTGATTCAACATAGTGATCACAATGGGAAGCCCAAAGCAGTCTGGAAACTATATCAACCAGCAAATATTTGCTATCTTTGTCTAGAACAAAACTATTTGAGTCAAGGGCTCTCATGGTTTAAAGTATAAATCATAGTAATTTAAATACTAACATATTTATATTAATATAAATCATAGTCAATTAAAGGATGATAGAAGGTTGATCAAAGTTATCTTATACAATAGGGCTTATCTCTTATTTGAATAATTTGATGTTGAATGCATGTTCAACTCGGGCTGAAGACTTTCCCACTTTTTGAATTCATATGTTTTTTCTGCTATATTGGTATATTTAAAACCTGCATTTTTTTTATATCCATAGGATTTCCCTCCAGTATGAACCTGAGGATGTTGAATAAACAATGATGAATTGACTGATGATTTTTCTACTTTCCTTTAGAGTTGAAGGGTTTTCTCCAGTATAAACTATCTGGAGTTTCATAAGGTGTAGGTTTTTGTTAAAGGTTTTCTCAAATTCTTTTCCTTTACCACTGGTACAATGATATTTATGTCATTTAATGGCACTGTAATGGTTACAAAGAACTTTGCATTTATTATGTCTTAGGTTTTCTCACCTTTATGAATTATCAGCGTTCTCTCAAAGCCAGTCTACCATGAAGACTTTGCTAAAGTCAAGTATGGAGTTGTTGGGTTTTTTTTTGGGGGGGGCAGGCAATCGTGATTAAGTGACTTGCCCAGGGTCACACAGCTAGTAAGTGTCAAGTGTCTGAGGTCGGATTTGAACTCAGGTCCTCCTGACTCCAAGGCTGGAGCTCTATCCACTGTGCCACCTAACTGCCCCTAAGTGTGGAGTTTTTTGAAAGTGAAAAACTGACTGAGCTATGACTAAAGGTATTTCCGCATGTATCACATGTATAGTTTTCCCCAACACAAACTCTTTTGTGTTCAGGAAAGTTTGCGTTATCATGAAAGGCTTTCCCACGTTCTTTTCATTCACGTCACTTCTCTTTAGTATGAATTCCCTTGTGTGCAGTAATGGCAGGGGTCTGCCTAAAGTCTTTTACACATATATTACATTCATAGGCTTCCCCTCTCTGGTTTGGATTCTCTGATGTTTAATTAGTTCAGAATTCTGTCTGAAACATTTGTCTTATCTATCACATTGATGAGCCCTCTTACCGATAGGATCTCTAAGCTATATGAGAGAATTTGAAAGCATATTAAATTTTAAAAATGAGTTTTATTCTTGGTCTCTCTTCCTTTCCATAGTTTGTCCTTTGGGGAGCTTGACTGATGTTTCTATATCCTGATGTCCAGTATGTAGTCTTCTCAAAACTCAAACCCATGGGAATCCTCTCCTATGAGCCTTTCTCGTACTATTTCTTGTGATTTCATTTCTTCAGAAATATCACGTGCTGGAATGAATTCTTATTCCCCAATCTTGAAAGCCTGTGACAAGGATTCTTTAGCTCTTAGAGAATAGTAACAGCAAGGAATAGGCAGGAAAAGGATTGGAATCCCCAACCTTTGGCTATTTGTGTCCTTCTGTGGGATCTCCTATCTTTCCCTCTAACTGCTCCTTCTCTGTCTCTTTGAGGGGGCCTAATGTGGGACAGACCAACATGAATGTTGGACAGAGGGATACTCCTCAGCTGGGGGTACCTGACTCTCTCAAAGGGGACCCTGCCCACTACCTTAATTTCCATGGGCCAGGGCCACTACTTGCCCTCTCTTCTGTACCCATGTTCAGGACAGAATTGGAAAAGAGGACCCTGAATACAGCCGTACTTAACTAATCAGACCCACAACCTGCTTTTACAGAGTCTGCTTCATGTCATAGTAAAAATCTTTATTAAAATGCTATATACAAACATTGAAGTTATCCTTGCTGAAAACACAGAAAGAGAGCAAGCAGCCTTTCGTAGGTGATTACTAGAGAAGAGCCCATCTTCACAGTCTAGTTGAAGGATGTAGAAAATATAAAATCCCACAATGCCGATAGATTATTAATTAAAAAAAATTCAGTTGAATAACCTGTAGTCTTTAATTGCACATGTATACATCCATTTGTGTATGCCTCAGATAGTCACTCCAGATTAATTTTAATATTGATAGCAATAACAGTGCGCATTTCTATAGTGCTTTAAGTTTTGCAAAATGTTTTATAAATATTATCTCATTTAATCCTCACAACAACCCTGGGAAGAAGGTGTTATAATTCCCATTTTACAAATGAGGAAACTGAGGCAGAGAAGGTTAAGTGATTTGCCCAGGGTCACATAACTAGGCAGAATCTGAGGCAGGATTTGAAATCAGATCTCCTTGACTCTTATTCTTTTGCACCTAAATTCCTCTAGATTAGGTCTTAGGTGATTGAAAGGTTCCTTTCAGTTTTAAATTTCTGTAATTTTCATCCATTACCCTATCTCTACTCCAACTACAAGATGTTGTTCAG
This sequence comes from Vombatus ursinus, assembly GCF_900497805.2. Lineage (NCBI taxonomy): Eukaryota > Metazoa > Chordata > Mammalia > Diprotodontia > Vombatidae > Vombatus > Vombatus ursinus. The sequence continues at coordinate 5,344,509 of NW_020945237.1, read as the reverse complement.
ACTTTTCATTCTTTTTTTTCTTGGCAAAGATACTGGAGTATCTTTGTATACTTGCCATTTCCTTTTTCAGCTAATTTTACAAGTGAAGAAACTGAGGCAAACGGGATTAAGTGACTTGTGAAGGGTCACACAGCTAGTAAATATCTGAGGTCTTCTTGACTCTAGACTGGGCACCCTATCCACTGAGCCACTCAATTGATCAGTCTGCAAGATAGTGAGATTTAAAGAAAAGAAAATGAATTTTTTGATTGATTCAAGAAAAAAGGAAATATTTCTATGGGTATCTAACAAAATAACTCTGCTGACTCCATTTTTTTTTCCCCTGAGAGTGAACTTACCTGAAGAGTAAATTCAATAGTGTGTTGAATAAATTTTTTAAAAAATGTTTAAAAAGCTTCTTGATCCTTGGAAGTCTGCAGATTTTTTCCCCTATAGATTAGTTATTTTGTATAAAGTACATTCTTAGATTTAAAAAATAATAATAATGACCTGTCAGAATTAATGACATTAGGTCATTTGTTTTCTTTTCTTTTTTTCTTTTCTTTTTTTTTTGGCTAGGCCATGGGGTTAAGTGACTTACCCACAGTCACACGGCTAGTAAGTGTTATGTGTCTGAAGTCAAATTTGAACTCAGGTCCTCCTGAATCCAGGGCCAGTGCTCTATACACTGTACCACCTAGCTGCCTCCATTTGTTTTCTTTTGGAAAAAAAAAATTGGAAATTTTGTTTTAATTTCTGACATGAGCACTCATTTAAATATGTGAATAGAACAAAAAAAAGACAGAAGAAGTAACACGAAGAACAAAAACCAACAAAATAACAACAAAAAAATAAACAACTGACAAAAATAACAACAGCAAAAAATCCCAGGAGAATAATTATGCAAATAGCACAGGTGTGGTGAATGCAAAGACAAAAACAAAATATTCGTTGTCCTTAAAGAGGATACATTCTACTCAATAAACTGTGTTTGCCAGTGATCTACATGCAACCACACATCTGTTATTTATTGAATTAAGAGAAGCAAAGGCATTGACCTTGCTAAGGTCAATCAATGCTATTTAAAACAAATTTCTGCTTAATATTGTCTCCATTTTAATAATTGTCAATGTGTTCATTTTCTTAGTTCTGCCTTCGTATTCTGCCTCTTTTCATGTCTTCTCATGCTTTTTTGTAGTAGGCTTCACTTTTGTCATTCCTTATGGCAAAATAATCTTCCATTACATTAACATGATATATTCACAGTTTATTTGACCACATCCCAATTACTCATTTCCAGATTTTCTGTTGTTCCTAATAGTGTACCTATGAAATAGTCTGCAATGAGAGCATCTATATACATATATACGTGTGATTTTACACTTTTCAGTCAGATGTGAGATGGTCAAGATGTGGTCCGTTGTTGAAAGGCTTCTTGTTCCTTTGTAATGCCCTCACTGAGGATGCCTTCAGTCCACATATAAATAACCCATATTAAGGTTTTGGTTAGATAGAATAGATGGTATATCATTTGGTAATTCTTGATGTTTTCTTAGTCACTTTTTCAGAGAATGAGTTAGGTCAGAGATTATTTCCTTACCTTTCATTTCATTGCCTCCTTTAAATACCTTGTTAATCCATTTCCACAATACCCTCCCAATTGTATTGCTTTCAGAGCAAATCTCTATATAATGTGATTATTTTTACATCTTTGTTCTTTTTAGAGCTATTTCTACTTGCTCAGTAAGCAGCTCAGGGAATGTGATGTTAGGGTCCAAGTATGGTGATTTTACTATCTTTGTTGGAGAAAATATTTTATTGAAAAATTATTTCAAATCTTTTCTTTTTATCTCTCTTGTAGCCTTCTTTCCATTTTCATCTTTGCCTATAGGATGACTTTGCTTTAAATTTTGTTGTAATTCCAAATAAAAGTAATGAATTTTTATTCAACTCCCTAACATTGTTTTCTTTTATATTTCTTATATTGAGTGTCTTGCCAACTTTCATTTAGACATCTTTTATCCTCCACTGCTCCTCTCAGCTTTTATGAGATGATACTGCTTATAATCCTTTAGTATCATTCTTTTATAATTTTCCATGTGAGTTGTTATTCTAATCCAGTGTTGCCTTTGGCATACATCACTCTTGTTGTGGGAGAAATATTTCCTCCCTGATTTCATGTGGTGGGTAACTGCTGTCAAATATCTATTTATCACAAGGCAAAAATTATGGAGATAAAAACCTAGATTTTATTATTATGTTTAAGTATAGGTTCAAGCCCCAAAGAAAATCTAAATAATCATGAGGATTTTGACAAGACTTCTTATAGAAAAAAAAATTACGTGATGATGACAGAGAAATAGTTCATTTACATATTTGAATCTTGTATATTCCTCTTAGGACGTAAAAGTTAGAGAGAAAATAGATCCATAATCTATACTTCTTTCAATGTCATAAAAATTGAACCAACTTAATTTAAATGGAGTCATAATCTCATACATCTCCTAAGGAAACAAACTTTGTCAAACAGTAGGCAAACTAACAGGTTACAGATTAAACTACATTTAGATGGTTCACAATAATGCTGATTGAGGAGGAGGATTTACATGTCACCAAGATGTCGGGGACAGTAAAAGTTTTTATTCTTCCTTTGGCTTTTTATCTAAGGAATGGTTAAGGCTCTTGAGTAAATTTTAATATCCCATGGGACAGATTTTGGTTAGATGAGGTTAATATTAATCAAAATTTGCAGGAGGAATGGCCCTGAGTCTCAAATAATAAAAAATAAATAAAAAATTCCTATAACACTCTTCATGTGTTAAGTAACTCAAATATTTGCTGACCAAGGCACTTTCTGGGACTTTTGGTCTCTGTAGCAATTCATGTAAATTAGCTTAACTTTGGGATGAAATTATTTTAGTCCATGCATTGTCATTTCTATTGTCCATTTCCTATTTTAAATTATTTCTATAGTTTGTTTATGTAATTTATAGTTAAATCTTATGAATTGTATACTATATACTTTTTTTCTCATCACCATTTATCTTGTTTATTATAAATTCTGTTCTAAATTCTAACAAGGTGATGGGTTGCTTATGAACACACAGGCTGCCTCAGGGATTTCATGATCATAATAAGTAATTTCACGTCTGTTAAAATATAGTTAGTAGCACTTTTTATGGTGCTGTTTGGTGCTTACCATGTCCAGCACTTGTCAGTTCTTTTATTGAAGTAAGTATTCATGTTATGGAAGTGTAAGATGTTTAGAAAATCTATAGAGCACCTAAGCTGTCAAGCACTGTATGAAGAAAGCTTGAAGTAACTAATATTAAGAAATGTAAATCCAAATAACTCTGAGATTCTACCTCTTATCCAGCAGATTGACAAAGATGAAAATGGGGGAAATGACAGTGTTTGAGGGACTGTGGGAGGAAAAAACAGGGTTAGTAATGAACTGTTGATGGAGCTCTGAATGGTTCTAGCCATTCTGGAAAGTAGTTTATAACCATACCTCAAAAATCACTAAATAGTCTATTCCCTTTGATCCAGACTCTTCAAGCCCAAAGGACATGCCATGCCAAGCAACCATATTCCTACTAGGACTATACTCCAAAGAAATCACAGAAAGAGGATGAAAAAAAAAATCCTTATATATTGAAAAGTATTTATGACATTCTTAGAGTGGGTACTAACCTATTGGGTTCTGGCTAAATAAATTATGGCATGTGAATGTACTATTAGAATGTGGTTATAAGAGGTGATGGAATGGGCAGCTTCAGAGGAAAGGAAGACCTCTAGGAACTTCTCCAGAGTCATACAAGCAGAACTAGGAGAACAATTTATATATTGAAAACATCATAAAGAAATACAATTTTGAAAGATTTTAGAACGCTGATCAAGGAATGTGATGATAAACCATGATTCTAGAGCACCTAAAATGAAGCATGCTACCTACTGCCTACCAGAAATGATGGGCTTAAAATGCAGAATAAGGTATATGTTTTTCGAACACGGACAATGTGGAAATTTGTTTTGCTTGACTATGCATAGGAAGATTGTTAAGAAGATTTTCTTTTCTTTTTTCTTTGTTATTCAGTGGGTCTGGGAAATCAGAGAAGATTAAAAATGCTTGTATTTTTTTTAATCAAGAAAAATAATAATTTACAAGTCTTGAGTCTCTCATTTCTTTCTCCTAAATCCTATCTTTCCATATATTTCTCCCCATACTCACTTTTTCTGATCTTAAAAATTCAGACTTTTATATAGATTTATTTGGTTTTTGAGTTGGAGATTTTTCTTCACAGGAACTAGGAATAAATAAGTCTTTTTTTAAATAATTTCATTAAAGAATGAATTATTAGCAGACTAGACAAAACCCCAATAACATAAAATAGATTTCCATCTATAGTTTTTAACTTTGTGGCATGGGGCAAGTTATATCTATCTAAAAACCTTCACAAGGTTGAAAACTGTTACTGAATTTTGCACACTTCAAGGGGAATTGCTTGGGTTAATTAGCATGGAGCTAGGAAATGGATGGGCACTTAGGTGGTCCAGTGGATAGAATGCCAGGAGTCGGGAAGACTCCTCTTTCTGAGTTCAAATCCAGCCTCAGACACTTATTAGCTGTGTGAACTTTCAAGTCATTTAATCCTGTTTGCCTCAGTCTCCTCATCCGTAAAATGAGCTGGAGAAAGAAATGGCAAACTTCTCCAATATCATTGCCAAGGAAACTCCAAAAGAGGTCAAGAAGAATCAGCCACAACTGAAAAATGACTAAACAATCAAAAGGAAGTAGTTAGCAGGTCTTGGGAAGTTATCCTGGCATTTGAATAGTATCTAGTCAACCTGGTTCTAGGGCAGGTTAACAATTTACTGTAGTACAAATGGGAAAAGGACCCCCAAGTACAAAAATATTTATAGCAGCTCTTTTTGTGGTGGCAAAGAATTGGAAATTGAGAGGATGCCCATCAATTGGGGAATGGCTGAACAAGTTGTGGTATATGAATATAATGGAATACTATTGTGCCATAAGAAATGATGAGCAGGCAGACTTCAGAAAAACCTGGAAAGACTTACATGAACTGATGCTGAGTGAAATGAGCAGAACCAGGAGAACGTTGTACACAGTAACAGCCACGTTTTGCAATGACTAATATTGATAAACTTAACCCTTCCCAGCAATACAAGGATCTAAGACATCTCCAGAGGCCTGGTGATGGAAAATGCCATCCACATCCAAAGAAAGAACTACGGAGTTTGAATGCAGATCAAAGCATACTCTTTGCTATTTTTTTTTCTTCTGTTGAGTTTTGTTTTCTCTTTCTGGTGGTTCCTCCTATTGGTTCTAATTCTTACTTACAACATCACTAATGTGAAAATATGTTTAATAGGAATGTATATGTATAGCCTGTATCAGATTGTGCTCCATCTTGGGGAGGGTGGTGGGAAGGAAGGGGGAGAAAAATTTTAAACTCAAAAGCATATGGAAGTGATTGTTGACAAATCAAAAGAAATTAATTTAAAAAAGAAATTAAAAAATTTCACTGTAGAATTTACCTTCTTAACATCTGTTATATACGCCCCTTTCTCTCTTCTGATACTGCCACTCCCCGATACAGGCCCTCATCACTTCATAACTGGACTATTACAACAGCCTGCTGGGAGCGGGGATCTCCTTGCCTCAAATCTTTCCCCACTCCAGTCCAAACTCCACTCAGCTGTCAAATTAGTCTTCTTAAAGTGTGTATTTGACCATGTCACCCCACCGTCACCAATTAAGTAATCTCTAATGACTCCCTATGACCACTAGCATTAAATATAAAATCCTGGTTGACATTCGAAACCTTTCACAAACTGTCCTCTAAATACTGCAATTCAGTGGCATTAACTTCCATGCTATTCCTCTCAAAAGATACTCTTGCTCTTAATTCTGAGCATTTTCCCTGGTCATACCCGATGCCTAGAATTTCCTTTCTCTCCTCGTCTCAGCTTCTTGGTTTTCCTAGTTTCCTTCAAGGCCAGCTGATAAGTACCCCATCTTCAATGAGAAGCCTTTTCTGAACCACCTTAGTGCTATTGCCTTTTATCTATTCTCTCCAGTTTATCTCATATATATATATATATATATATGTATATAATATATATAGTGAACGTACATTTTGTTTTTACGTAGTTGTTTGCATGTTTTCTTTCCCATTAGACTATAAGCCCCTTGAGAGGAGGGACTGTCTTTTGCTTTTCTTTGTATCATCAACACTTACTTAGCACACTGCCTGGCACATAGTAGTATGTTAATACATTCAATAACTGCTTATTGGCTGACTGGCTGATAAGCTATCACTCAATCTGCTTGGTAATGAGGATACCTGTCCCTGTTCTAGATATCACATTCATCTGTAGAATAATCACAGCAGCTTGGAGATGGACTTACCATAGAATGGCTAAAGCACAAAGATCAACAATAAAATAAAACAAAACAAAATCTCACCAGTAATTAAACCTGGGAGACCTTTAATGTAATTTTTTCCACAGTCACACTCATGGAAGCGTCACTTTTTTTGAACTAGTCAAACCAAGAAAAGCTGTTGATACTTGAACAACTCAAATCTAATTATTTCATTAATAGTTATTCCATGGGTTACATTTCATCATGCTGAGGTATTATGAGAAAGAAGAATGTAAGAGCTGTTATCAAGGACATTGGAACCATTGGAACCTGACTTCTATCTTAAGTCTGCTATTTGCTTCTTGGACCTTGGAAAAGAAATCTAATCCCTCTGAGCCTCAATTTCTTCATCTGTAAAATGAGAGGGGGTTGCACTAGATGGTTTCTATGGTAACATACAGCTCTTAGTTCTCTGATCCCATGTATGGCTGGAGTGAACCAGTCACAAGAATGTGAGATGGAGAGCTTAAGTGATACCTTGGCAACCAAAAAATATTAAAATAATGTAGAAAATGCTTCTATTGGTCTGGACAACTTCTCTATGTAGCCTGGGGTACAAGATGAGAAAGAGGAGATTGGCTTTGCAGTGGTGGACAGAAAACCTGAAGTAATAAAATTAATCAACTGCATCCACCAAATACGCCTAAGCTGTGTCCCTAATAAGACCTGGTGTTCAAGGACAGAAACCATGTCACATAATTCTTTTGGCTCTCCCATGGTGCCTAAAGCAGTGCTGAACACATGGTAGGCACTCAATACACACACACACACACACACAGAGCGTATGTATATTTACATATATGTATGTGTGTGCACACACATGTGTAAGTATATAGGTATATGTGCATGTACATATATGTACACCCATATACACATACATATATACATATATGCATACACACATATACTATATGGTATGTATATAGAGTGTGTATGTGTGTATATATCCATATACATGTGTGTGCATGTGCACATGTGTATTTGTGTATATGTGTATGTGTATACACATATATGTGTATTTATGTATACATGCACATGTGCATGCATACACATACGTATGCATACATACATGCACACACACATATGCTGACTTGAATTTAACTGCATGAAATACATCTCCTCTGTACTGGTTGTTCTCCACACTGGAGTCTTTCCCTTTAAACCTGTCTTATAGAATCTCTAGCTGCTTTTAAGATTAGCTATCTTCAGCAAGGAAGCCCTTCTTGATCCCTTCAGCTGCCTTCACCTCTAAGACTCCTTCACATACGTTTAGAGTTTCAGACTTGGATTCAGGAAGAAGATTTGAGTTAGAATCTGGTCTCAGATAATTAATAGCTGTATGATCCTGTGTAAGTCACTTAACCTCAGCCTCAGTTTGCTCGCCTGTGAAATGAGAACAATTAGAACACCTACTTCACTAGAATGTTGTGAGAATCAAATGAAAAAAAAATAGATTTCAAGTCAAGATAACAAGCAGAGATTAAGTGCCTAATATATTCCAGGCGTGGTATTAAGTGGTAGAGATACCACTTTAAAAAAAAAAAAAGGATAGTCCTTATTGTCAAGCAGCTTGCAGTCTAATGGAGGAGACATGGAAACTACTATGTATGAATAAGATCTATACAGGATACGTTGGAGAGAACCAATACAGGAAAGGTACTAGCATTAAGGGGACTTGGGAAACGCATCTTATAGAGGCTGAGATTTTAGTTAGGACCTGAAGGAAGCCAAGAAATAAAGATAAGGAAGGAGAACATTTCAGGCCTGGGTATCAGCCAGGAAATGCATAGAGCTGGGAGAATAGTGTCAAGTGCTGAACAGCAAGGAAACCAATGTATGTGGAGGGGAGTAAGATGGAAGAAGACTGGAAAGGTAGGACTTTGTACACTCTTTATATAAATGTTTGCAATTATGATTTAGCTTGTATGTACCAAGGTATATATATTTCATCTCTCTCATTAGAATGCATGCTCCTTGAGGGCAAGGACTATTTTCACTTCTTCTATGTGCCCCCAGGACTTAGCGGGTGTGATTGGTACATAGTACACACTTAATAAATGCTTATTTATTCCTCTCCAGTGCTGTATTCCTGAATTTCTGCAGGACTCTGTCCACCAAGCCATAGAAACATCTTCACCCTGGAAGTTCTCTTCACCCTGGGATTTCACGTTGGAAGTAGCCTCCAACCCTGTGCCCTGTATCTTCTCCTTCTGATTGACTGTTTCCTCCCAGATCCTCCATTTTAAGGAAGGTGGTCAGGCCAACCAACCAATGTCTGCATTCCTCTGTAGGCATTCCTAACTGTTCATATAATTTTTTTTCCTACTGTGTCCCTGACCTTTGGGTGCCTTCAGCACTCCCCTTTTAAGCTCCCTCTTATGTGCTATTATCTGCCATTAGAATATAAGCTCCTTGAGGGCAGGGATTATCTTTCTGTTTGTGTTTATATTCCCAGCATTTAGCATAGTTCCTGGTACAGCTTAAGTGATTAACAAATGCTTGTTGATTAGTTGATTTATTGACAGATTGATTGGTAAAGGCAAAAAAAGAAAGGGGGGCAGAAAGAATGACAGGTCTACAATGGAGATAAAATTGGAGTATGGACTGGGATAGATTAAAATCATCAGAGCCCTCAGGCAATAAGATGGGATTTGTGCTATAAAGTGGAACTTTGGAAGCCTGGGGCTCCTATGGCCTGAGGTTTGACTGGCCTGGAGTGAACGGAGCTTTGTCTGAGGTCCTTGAGGCTGCCCCACTTCCTCTTCACAGTGACCATCATCCCTGGGCCTTGCTCAATTATCGTCCAAGGTGACATGATTCCTAGGCCTGGCTCTGCCTGGAGGCATCCAGTTTGGCTCTTATGTCAGTTTACCTCTGACAATGGTGTCACCACTGATATTTGTGAGTCAACAGAAATAAATAGACCATTCTGGTAAAAAAAATGACAAGGTTGCTCTTTCTGAGGAGCCCACAAGGCAGCCAGGAGCAACAGTAAACAGTGACTGTTCTGGGAGTAGCAACTCCATCTGGAGTCTATCCCAGAGGCACCATCCATCCTCTTTGTACATGGAACTCCATAGCGTGCACACGTACATATCCATAGAAACATTTTCACTTATGATCATTAATGTTCCCATCATATTTGGATGGTAGAGCCTCAGTTGCTTTTTTTCTGGACTATAAATCTTTTGCATGATTACATATAAATGGATTGATCCCAAGTGTATGTCATAAAGGATGAATTTTAGGTCAGTCTCCTGAAATATACTCTCAGGTACCTTGTTAGTGCAGGGAATGGGGAAGTAAGCTTCTCCTCCCCACCTTGGTGAATAGAAATGTTTCCCCCCATCATTCCCTTAGTTACACAAAGAAAAATGTGGCCAGTGACTGCACAGGCAAATCCAAGTCTACAGGGGTACATGAAAAGTTCAGATGATGTTTCAAATGACTTTAGAGGGATGTTCCTATTTCTGCAGAGACCATATATGCTTTTAGAGGAGGTCTGTGCACTTAATAAACATCTCTGTCTGCTGCCAAGGAGGTTATAAAGACAGGTTATTGTGGCTTCATTTAAATTCCCACCAAATCTCAAGACATTAAAAATTGTGACATGAACAGAATAGAAATATTCTGTTGACCAACCATTTAGCCATCATTCTGGGAAAACTGTGGATTAGGGCAAAACCAGGACATCTGTAGATGTGAATTATAGTTAGAACTTGGCAAATGAATTTATAATGATGTATTTTACTGAAACTTTCAGGGTATCATAGCACTTAATGAATCTGAGCTTTCCTACCCTGTAAAATTGAGGGTGGGGTGGCATGAAAGGAGGAATGGAGAAGAGTTTATAAAATGGACCAGTATAAAGGTCACTTGGAATTCAATTTAATATAACAAGCGGTTCTTAAATGTCTGCTTTGTACCAGGCACTGTCCTAGGTGCTGGAGGGAAAAAGACACATTATAACACTCACGACTACCTACTCCCTTTTTTTGTGGAGATGTGTGTGTATATGTGTGTGTATATGTGTGTGTGTGCGTGTGTGTGTGTGTGTGTGTGTGTGTGTGTGTGGATTATGGGTATGGAACACGGCATATAATATCTGACTTTTTCTTATTTTTTAAAAATAGATTTTAATGATATTTTTTGTTTTATCATCAACTAAATTTTTCCTTGTAGCCTTCTATTTTTCCCTACCGGAAAGCCATCCCATATAACAAATAATGTTTTTTTTTTTAAAGAAAAAGAAACACTGGAAGAAGAGGACCCTCCAGCAAAAGCAATAATTACATTTAAAAAGTATGAAAATATATGAAATTGTCAAGAATGCTGACTTCTGTCCGTTCTCTGCAAAGGAGAAGGGAAGTATCTTCTTATATCTTTACTTAAGGGCCATACTTATCCTTTTTAATTTTGCAACATTAACTTTTGATTGTTTTGGAATTCTTTATATTTTGTTATTTATATTTCAGTTGTAATCATTTCACATTATTTTTCTTTTTCTTTTTTTTTTTTTAAGGCAATTGGGGTTAAGTGACTTGCCCAGAGTCACACAGCTAATAAGTGTCAAGTGTTTGGTCTGAGGCCAGATTTGAACTCAGGTACTCCTGACTTCAGGGCTGGTACTCTATCCACTGCACCACCTAGCTGTGGTTAGTCTAATCTAAAGACTAGACTTGATAAAGCATTGATGAAGTCCTAACTGTGCTCCAGGCACTGTGGTAACCAGGAAACAGAGAAGAGGAAGAAAAGCACTCCAGGCTTGGATTTTAGCCAGTGAAAATGTGTAATTAGGAGAATATAATGTCATGTCTCTAAGCTCTTGAAATACAAAGATATACAAAAAGATAGACAATCCCTGGCCTTGGTTCTCATTCTCCTTGTCTTCTCTAGCCTTAGACACTGTTGATCATACTTTCTCCGTGATAATCTCTTCTCTCTAGGCTTTGGTGACACTACTCTGTTCTGGTTCTGTCTGACTATTTCTTTTCAGTCTACTATGCTAGATCTTTTTCCAGCTCATGCCTGCTAATGGTAAGTGTCTTGCAGGGCTCTGTGTTGAACTTTCTTCTCTTCCCTCTCTATATAATTTCACTTGCTGTTCTCATCATGTCCCATGGATTTAATTATCATCTCTATGCTGATGATTCTTAAATCTTCTCATCCAGCCATACCCTCTTTCCTTTTCCACAGTTTCAGATCTCCAGCTGCCTATTGGACATCATGAACTGGTTGTCCAATCAACATCTTAAAATCAGTATGATCAAAACTGAAGTCATTAGCTTTCCTCTCAAATCCTCCCCTCTTCTTAACATCTTAAATCCAGCTGAGGTAATTGAGGGTACTACCATATTCCCAGTCACCTAGTCTTGAAAACTAGGTCTTATCATTGACTCCTCACTCTTTCACCCCCTCCATATCCAATCTGTTGCCAAGTTCTGTTGATTCTACCTACCTAACATCACTCCTCTGACACTGCCACACCCTGGTGGGGGCCCTCATAACCTTTCACCTAAATTAGTATAATAACCTTCTGGCTGGTCTTTCTGCTTCAAATATCTCTGCAATCCAGTCCATCTTCCATCCAGTTATTAGAGTGAACTTTCTAAAGAATGTGTCTGACCACGTCACATTCTTTCTGCTGGTCCCTCCACCCTATACCCTATTTGATAGATTCCAGTGGGCCCCCTATTGCCTCCAAGGTGAAATAGAAAGTCCTCTGACTTTTGAATCCATTTCTTTTCTTTCCAGTCTTTTTACCTTTCTCCATTGCCCCTTGCAGGCCACTCCTTGTTGTTTCTCAAATATAACACTACATCTTCCCACTCTATGAATTTTCATTGTTTCCTCTGCTTGAAATGTTCTCTATACTTTTTTTCTGCCTTCTGGATTCCCTGGGGTCCTTCAAGCCCCAGCTAAAATGCAACCTTCTTCAATAAACCTTTCCTAATTCCCCTTAGTTTTAACACCTTTTCTCTGTGAATGACTAATGATTTATCCTGTATATGTCTTGTTTGCATAAAGTTGTTTGGAGTTGATCTCCTATATTAGACTGTGAGCTTCTTGAGAGTAGGAACTATTTTTACCTTTCTTCTTATGCCTAACACTTAGTATATTGGCTGGCACATAGTAGGTAGTTAATAGATACTTATTGAATATGAATATTTTGTTGTGTAATGTCAGATTAAAAATGTGTTGCTTAGTTTTACTCAACTGCCTTTTCTTTCTTTTTTATTCTTTGTTATACAGGATAGATTTCTGGGACAGCAAAGGGAGAAGGTCATATAGGTGATGTAAAAAAACAAAAGATATCATTCAAAAAAAAAAACAAAGATACCTTCTGCCCTTAAGGAGTTCATAATCTACTACAATAACTACTTGGAACAACTACCATGTTAATCTAGGAAAAGTGAATAATCTTCTCTGTTCCCTTCTGTGTAATATACTTAGATATACACATATATGTGAATATTACACACACACACACACACACACACACACACACACACACACACACACTGTGGTCCTACTTGGCTTCACAGTACCTGAACATATGTCTGATTTCTTGAGAGCAGAGAAGATTATAGCCCAGTGGAGTCAGGAATGTTACTGTTAAATCAGTCAGGACAGGCACTGCTTCTGCTCTGCCCCTCTGGAGTTAGAGGAAGGTAGATTAAAAGTGAGGAAGGAGATATACCTCTCTTGGTTGTCACTTCAGGACTCCTACAACTGGTGGAGTGAAAGAAGGGAGAGATAATCAAAGGGGAGAATTATGTAGGGGAAATAAACCAGTGGGAAACCAGGTTTCTTGGTTGTGGATCAAAGAGCCAAGCACCAACAGAATAGTAGCTACTGTGGGTTCTGATTATGAATCCTATGCTCTGAATCTTGATAAGGTTTACAGTGGCTGCCACCACTTTCAGTACCAAGGAGAGCTCACCTATCTTTGGAAGATCACTGAGGTAACTTATCTGAAATGGTTAATTGTGATCATCTAATCAGAAGCAGAAGCCAAGGTATTGTCAAGACAACCTTCTCTTTTATTATGCACAAGCAGCCAGACTAGATTTTGGTTAGAGGATGGGTCCTTTGCCTTTTCGTGTGTCTCACTGACTCCTCTGACAGTCTAGTTGGTTAAAGCCCATTGACTCCCTTCTCAAAATGTTTTTAAAAGCACAAATTAAAATAAATTGGATTACAAAGGAAACAAAGTATATTGACATACTGCTGTCAAAATATATTTTAAGTCAAATTTGTGGATGCCAGGTTAAGAACTTGTGGACTAAACAGCTTTTTTTTTTGCCTGTCCACTTTCCTTTACTTGACTTTGAAAAAAAAAAAAACAACAGATCTGACCCTTAATCGTTTTCAAAATAATCATTCTCTGACTCAATGTTAAAAAAGGTCCCAGTAATCTGGTCTCATACATCTCAAGACACCTTGTCTTAAGATAAGAAAGCAGAGCTGTGAGGTAGAGAGGGCCTTAGTTTTAGAGAAAGAAAATGGGATTTCTTAGAACATCAGAGCTAGAAGAAATCTCAGTGGCCACAGCATCAGATTTGTACCAAAACAAGAATTCCTTCTGGAGCATCCCTAGCAAGTGGTCTTCTAGGGGTTTCTTAAAGTCCATGTATCTGTGTGTATATGTGTGTGTGTGGGAGGGGGAGGGCTTTCTGGTACTTCCTGCATCACCTATTCCAGGCTTCTTTAGCTCCCATATTTTGAAAGTGTAAAACCTAGGTTTCCCTTTTCCCACTCTCCCCCCAGTTCTACCCTTAGAGGTCTAGTAGAACAAGTATAATCCCTCTTCTATTTTCTGGCTCTCCTGCCTCAGACACATAGAATAGGCAAGTCATTTATCTCTCTGGGCCTTTCTTTTTTCATCTGTAAAAGACTCAGTTTTGAATTCATCTATCAATAAACATTTTTAGTGTTGACTATGTGCTAGGAGCTATGCTAAGTGCTAGATATACAAAGAAAGGTAAAAACACAATCCCTGCCCTAAAGAAGCTTACATTTGAATTGGGAGAGCAATGTAAGTATATGATCCTATGCAAATTAGTATGCACATGATAAATGCAAGGTATATGGAAGGTAGCCTTAGAAGGTAAGGCAGTAGCAGTTTAGGGAGGCTGAGAGAGTCTTCAGAAGATGCTAAGTGATCTCAGAGTCTTAAAGGAATCCAAAGATTGTAAATTATATAGGTTAGGAGGGAGAACATTCGAAGTATGGTGGCATTCAGTTCAAAGTAATGGAGATCCCTCATAGTACTACATCTATGATGCTATGATCCTTGAGATTCTTGGAGAGAGCTATCAAACTCTTCTCTCTGTCTTTTCTTTCCTAGGCTAAACATCCCTGCACCTCAATCAATCCCCAAATGTCTTGAACTGGAGGTCTTTGATCATTATGATTGCCTGCTCCTTTCTAGAAACCCTCCACCTCATCAATATTCTTCCTAAAATGTTACAGTTGGAGTATAACTCAAATTCAGCCTCTGAACTCCATAATCCCAACCCCCTAATCTTTCTGCTTGCTTCTATAACTCAAACTGAATCACCTCTCCCTGTTTGTTTCTTCAACTCTCCTTTAGACTTCAGAAGCACAATGAGACATCCTGACCTTGATGCTTAGTCTTACTATTCGCCAATTATGTATGACTGTGGACAAGTTGTTTAACCTCTGTTAGCTTCTATTCTGGCATCTATAAATGGGGATACAAATTCAGTACTTATTCACTGAATTGTTTTGAGGTAAATCCTATATAAAACATGATATAAAGAATCACTACTGTTATTGGGAAGGTACCTGAATTTGGAAGATATCAACAGGAAAACAAGGCAGGTGCCTTAAAAAAGTGATCTTTCCTTTGATGATAAATAGTTCAAGTGCCCTGTTATGCCTCATGCTTGTTCCACTTTCCAGGTTGGAAGATGGTGCTTTTCTTATAGAATCAAGATGCCACCTAGATAAGCAAGCTCTGTCTTCTCCATGTCTATCTGTTATTTAGTGGTGTTAATATAGATAGATGCTTGTGTCTTGTGAGCATGAAGCATCTGAATCAGACAGTTAAGAGCTTCACTCTGGGGGAATTTTCCTGACTGTTCAGAACATGTCTTTAGGAACCTGGCTGGCTGATATCAGCCATCTGACCTACTAACTTCTGGAAGCATCTAGCACTTTAAATAAGTGTCCTTATTTATGTCTTTTTCATTGTCTTATGAATGACATAATTCTTGCCAGTTAACTGGAAAACAGAAGAATGCCCCCTCCTAACCTTCCCTCTTTATAGCCTTTTGCCTTGTTCATCTGTCACAATGGTGATGGTTAAATGGAGCTTGAGTTCAGTCTTGGTAATTGCTATTATATATCTCTTCCTGTATGCAATTTGGCAAAGAAGCCCTTTATACATGTAGACTAACAGTATGAACACAATCATCCAGCTTAAGATCCCATCTCTCTTCTGTCTTGCTTCAAAGATTTTATTGTTTACAAAGTGCTGGTTGTCCGTCAGGATTTAAAAATGTCAGGCAGCAAACCATGGAAATAAGGTGAGCTCACAACTTAGGATACATTGCTATTTATTCTTTTTTATTCTAAGTGAATATAAGTTATGTCTAAGGTATATAATTGGATAGTTCCCTGTGTGATGCTTAACATATTATTGAAGCTCCATTAGGTCTGTCTTAGCATAGTTTTGAGCAGCTATATGGTAAAGTGGATAGAGAGCTGGGCCTAAAGTCAGGGAGACTCATCCTCTTAAATTCAAATCTGGTTTCAGACATTTACTTGCTGGGTAAGTCACTTAATTCTGGTTGCCTCAGTTTCCTCATCTATAAAATAAGCTGGAGAAGGAATTGGCAAGCCACTCCAGTATTTTTTGCCAAGAAAACCTCAAATGGGGTCATGAAGAGTCAAACACGATTGAAAATGAACAACAAATGTAGTTTTAATTCAAACTGCTGAAAACATGAAGATAATTTAGCTACTGGAGAATTTGCTGAAAAATCTATCTTGGAAGTAGGCAGAAGCAAGAAAATGACTTATACAATGACACCATGAATGGAAAGGAAAATAACACTAGCAGAAACATACCTTTCTTTTCTCAGTAGAGAGATGAACTACAGGGGTGGAATGAGGCAGATGCTGTAAGACTTGGTCTGAAAAACCTTGATGATTCATTTTAATTCTGAATGTTCTACAAATTACTCCATTCTTGTCCCCCTCTATCTTCTACATTTAATCTTCAGGTTCTTTCTCCCTCGACCTCTTTTATGTAACGTAATAATATTTGCTTCTTTTTCCCAATCTAGTTCAACATATGACTATTAAAAAGGGGCCAGGCTTAGCACTAGAGATGCAAGGATAAAATGTCCTTTGTACTCAAGGAAGTTACATTCTACTGGGAGGAAGAAGAGAATTATGTTAGTTGAGACTAACTCCGATGAAGCCTCTTATCTCCAGTGGTTCTTTGAGGAAGAGTCAGGAACTCATCTATTCTCTTTCTATAAGATAGATGAGAACAGTTGAATTAGGGATGCCTAAGAAGCCACAGAGATACATGCAGGTAGAGTACCCCTCTGAGTGTTCAGTCCTATGGACAGGTCCCACAGGGAGTCATCCAATTCATACAGACTTGTACTGAAGGCACACAATCTGACACCATCTTGTATTGCAGTTGCAAATCCACATCCCATGTTTAGATGCTGAGGTATTGTTCCTAAAAGCACTTGGTTGCAATGGTATCCCCATGGGGCCCAGGAGAATGAACACATCTGGTTTGCAAGTCACTAGTGATACTGGTCTGCTAACACTGCTTTTTTATATGTGGTTGGTAATTGCCTATCACTGTTTCTCCCTCCCAAGAGGTGTAATTACTGACAGATGACCCCTGAGTAGTGCATATGCTTCCCTTACACCTGCGTATCTGACAGTCTCCATGCTAATGCATGGAAGGTAACTAACCTGACTCCAAGGCACTCTGTTTACGACTGACACTTAGGAGATTGAAAATCTAGAAAGTAAGAAACTCAACTGTAAGCTTCAATGGCCAGAATTCTCTCTCTTTATAGCGAAGATTTCCCTTCTCCCCCACCCTTGCCACCAGATAGCAGAAATTATTCATTCATTAAGTTAGTATTTATTCTGCTGACTTCTTTAACCATATTGAAATCATGTACCTGTCTTGGCGTTTTGTTGGAATTCTTTAGGAGGAGATGTTTCTGTAGGTGTGACTTTTTAACCTGAAGAAACCTATAGGGTGATAAAAAGCAATAACTTGGAAAAAGCTAGATTACCAATAGACAATTCCTCCTGCTAATGAAATCAGCAATGCCAGACCAAATGCCCATTGGCTACATTTTATTAGAGTTTCTTTAGGGACAAATGGTAATTATATGGATGGGATTAAATTAGTCCACATCCAGTTGTGCCTACTTCATAGTATCATAAAGGGACCTTAGAGGCCATTGGGTCCAACTCTTCTCTCCATTTTACAAGTGAGGAAACTGAGGTACAGAGACTGAGACAAGGTTAGAACCCAAATTCATCCAGCCTTAGACACTTAATAGCTATGTGACCCTGGACAAGTCACTTAACCGTATTCGCCCCAGTTCCTCATCTGTAAAATGAGCTGGAGGAGGAAATGGCAAACCACTCCAGTATCTTTTCCAAGAGAACCCCAAATGGGGTCACAAAGAATTGGACACAACTGAAATGACTCAACACCAACAAAATGGATGCAAAGAAACTCTCCGTATTTTCTCTTTACTACCCAGTAAGTCTCATTTGCCCTTTGAAAATCACTAAATTTATATATATGAAATGGCTAATTTTTAGGACTCTATGGCGTTCGTTAGGATTTTATGGGGTCATCATCATTAACATCATAGCTAACATTTATAAAGTGTTTACTATGTATGTGCCAGACACTGTGCTAAGCACTTTACAAATATCTCCCTTGATCCTCACAACAATCCTGGGAGGTAGGTGCTATTTTTATCCCCATTTTACAGATGAGGAAATTGAGGCAAACAGAGGTAGATTTAGAGCTGGAAAGCTACCAAGTTGCAGAAATATCTTCCAGTACATGATATACTGCCTAGGCTTCAAGTGTACATAATTTTGGTTTGAGGGGAAATTTTCTATTCAAGTCTTGCTAATAATAGCACATTCCTCCACTTGGATTTGAATTGGCCAACCTTAATATCTCAAAATATTGCCTTCTGCCTACTCAGGTAGGACATCAATCCAGTCCATCCCATCTAATCCAACAAGCGTTGCTAAAAATTAGTGTGTACAAAGCACTAGGGATGCTGGAACAAAATGAAAAACATTCCAGGCTTTCATGGAGCTCGTGTTCTGCTGGAGGAAGGGCAGAATATAAATGTACACAGGTAAGCACATATGTAATGTACACATATGTATATGTATGTTTGTATGCACACATATAAATATATATGTGCACATATATACATATATGTGTATTTATGTATGTGTGATCATTTGAGGAAAGAGAACACTCATACCTAGAGAAACCAGGAAAGAATTCAAATATAATGTGGCTCATGAGCTAAGTCTTGAAGAAAGTTATGAATCTAAGAAGTGGAGGTAAGGAAAGAAGTTATTCCAGTGGTGAGGGAGAGCCTAAGCAAAGGTATAGAATGGGATAAGATGTTCAGTTCTGGGAATGGCAATTGGCCATTTTAGCTGGAACAGAGTAAATTAATGTGGGTAAAGTGAAATTAGCTTTGAAAACAAGAAGGGATTCATTCCACAAAGGGTGTGAAGGATGAAACTGAGGTGTTTTTTATTTGAAACTGGAGACAATTGGTTGTCCTTCATGCTAGAAGAGGACCAAAATGACATCACTGTGTTAGGGTCAATGTACAGTGTGTACAACTGTGGCCAGTCAGACCAATGTGAGCTGGGAAGGCTCTACCACAGGTAGGGCACAAATAATCCACAAGTACTTTTAGAATGGAGATGTCTCCAAATTTTACACATCTCGCATTTCTTTTGAGCTACTGAAATTTTGCCTTGCTCATAGAGCACAGCGCCTTCTTTGTTGTGGGCATGCCATGCTGGGTGGTCCTGTGCCAGTGTGTCCCATGTCACACAATCAACTCCAAAGTTCTTCATAGAGACCTTGAGAGAGTCCTTGTATGGCTTCTTCTGACCTCTGTGTGAGCACTTGCTTTGTAAGTAGAGACAATAGGGCTTCATTGAAAGCTCTTGAGCAGAGGCATAACATGATCATACTTGTGCTTCAGGAAGAGGATTTTGGTCACCATGTTGAGGATGAATTAGAAAGAAAAGACAGTTAAAGAAGGTAAGGATCTTTGACAGGCTGGTCTCATACCTGACAAGATGGTTCTTCCTGGATTCCTTTAGTCTTGTCTATAGTCTATCAAAATAGCCCTTGCTCCTCTGATTCTGTCTATAAAAATGAATTTTCAGTAATAATAATAGTAGTAGAAGTAGCTAATATAAAACTTTAAGGTTTACAAAGAGTTTTGTATATATTATCTCATTTGATACTTATAACAGCCCCATAAAGGAAGTGTTATTATTATCATACCTATTTCACAGATGAGGAAATTAAGGCAGACAGAAGTTAAATAACTTGCCCAGGGTCACACAGCTAGTAAGAGTCCAAGGCAGGATTTGAACCCAGGTCTTCATGACTCCAATTCTAGCATGCTAACCACTAATCCATGCTGCTTTTTTGTTAAAATTCAATGTTTATGTAAGAATGATTCAAGTCTACCTTAATCAGGTATGTATGGATTAAAATTAATTAATATTAATTAAATCTTAAAAATTATTAATATATTTTAATTAATAACAGTAAATAATGGTATTTGGATTATAGCTAGAACAAAATTTAAGCAATGTTTTCTTTTTAAAAATAAGTCTAATTAATGCCTTTTGTTTTCACGTCAGAGCCATTTTCAGATATAGCTCCCTTCTGCAAGCCCTGCTCCTGCCTTAGACAACCTTAGACAACCCCTTGCTGTATCTGTTATGGTGGAGATTCCTTTTGTATAAAGATTTGACTGAATGACCACTAAGGCCTTCACGCTCTATTTTTCACTAAAATATTATATATGTACATATACACGTATGTACATGTGCATACAAACACACACACACACATATGCAAATTGTGAAATTAAATTGATTTGATCAGTTTGGACCCTTGAACAACATAGGAATGGCAGTCAAACAAAACTACCAAATTGAATAGATTTTATTTGACTGTATTTGCAATGCACCCTTCTAGTCCTTCTTCTCTGTTAAAGAGAGGGAGGCATGTCTCCTCACCCATTCTCTGGGGCTAATATTGGTTTTCTCGATCACTCAGAACATGACTCCTTTTTAGTGCTCTTTTCATTTTCATTATTGTAGTCATTGTGCATCTTTTTTTTTCTATTTCTACTTACTTCACTCTATATCAGTCCATGTAGATCGCCAATATTTCTCCAAATTCTTCATATTCATAATTTCTTGCTGCACAATAATATGCTATTACAGTCTTAGACCACAATATGTTCAGGTATTCTTCTATCAATGTGGACTCACTTTGTTTCCAGCTTTTCTTTTTTACTACCATGAAAAGGAGTCCTCTGAATATTTTGGTTTACATGGGACTTGTCTTTTGGTCTTTGACCTCTTTGGGGTATTTATCGAGGAGTGAAATTGCTGGGTTAAACAGTGTGAACAATGGACTTCCTAGAGCTTCATGGTTGGATAAGCACTGGGTTTGGTGCTTGAACATCTAGGTTCTAATCCCATCTCTGTTATTTGCTATGTGTGATTCTAGTAAAGCCATTTAATCTCACTGGGCCTCAGCTTCCTTTTCTGTAAAATGAGAAAGTTGAATGACATAGCCCCTAATGTCTCTTCCAGTTAGAAAGCTAGGGTCTATTCCTTCCCGCTCTAACTCCTGTGAATGTATTATAAAACACTTTTCTTGCAAAATTCCAAATTTAAATAGTGATTTCTTAAGACTTCTTGGGAACCTAACAGTAAAATTGTAGAAAACAGCTTATCTTCTGAAAGTGTTCCTATCTCAGCCAGAAAACCGTGAAATGAATAATATGAGAGGAGCCTTACAGAATCAATGTTGATTAATAATCACGCATGCAGGCTCCCTGTTCTCATTTTTCTTCATTGTCTCATAAAGCAGATTCCAGAGGACAGGAAAGGGAGCCTGGCTGTAATCAAATGTTCATATAGATTTATACAAATGCCTGCCTTCATGCATGTCCCAAGAGATGGAATCTGTGACAGGCTAATCTAGCCATGAGACTACGCTGCTGTCCTCATGCCCAGTGCCTATAAAGAATCGGATGGCAGGCCTAATAACAATCTGTCGGGGAGGCCAAATGAAATGCAACATACTCTGCCCCTAATTTCCCTTACCCTTCTTTTAGGTTTTCATATGCTCTTGCTCTTTTTTGAGGGGAGGGGGAAGGGAAATTGTATATTAGAATCCCAGAATCCCCAAGTTGGAAGAGACTTCAAGTCCAACTGAGTCCTGTCTTGAGTGTACTCAGTGAGTGGTTTTCCTGCCTTTATGTGAGTGAAGGGGGCCCTCTACCTCCCCCATAGTTCCATTCTACTTTTCGATAGTTCTAATTGTTAGGGAACCTAAATTTGACTTTATTCAAACTGTCACTGTCACTGTTCCTATTTCTGCTGTCTGTGCGGGGAAGTGAAGGGAACAGGAGGGAGGGTGAAGAAGGAGGAGGAGGGGTAAGCTAAGCATCTATATAGAAATTTATGATTTGCAAAGTGTTTTACATATATCCTCACAACAACCCTCAAAGGTAGGTGCTATTTAGTATCCCCACTTTACAGTTGAGGAAACTGAGGCAGACAGATTAAATAACTAGTCCAGGATCACACAGCTAAAAAGTGTCTGAGATAGGATTTGAACTCAGTTTTTCTTGACTCCAAACCCAACTCTCTATCCCCTGAGCCACTTAGGTTCAAGAACTAGATTAATCCCTCTCTAGGCTATAGTACTTCAACTACGGAAAAATACTAGCAGTCATGTTCTCCCCAAATCTTCTTTACTTGCCTAGGCTAAACATTCTTATTCTGACAATATACATATGGCATAGTCTCCAATAATCTCACCAACCTGGATGCTCTCCTTGAGACCTGCTCCAGTCTACTAATTAAAAATGAAATAAAATGTGATACCCAGTTGTGAACACAATACTTTAGCTATTATTTTGCCCAGAGTAACATATAGCAATACTGTAGACATCTAGTCCTAGGCATTTTGCCTCTCCATGCCTTCTTGACCTCCATTACACACTGTTGAGTCAGTGTGATGATGTCCAGTAAAATTTCCACATTTTTCAGCTGCCTAGCCACATCTCTCCCATTACATATTTGTAAAATTGATTTTTTGAACCCCAAGAGTAGGATTTTACATTCATTCCTATTAAATTTCACCTTTTGAGATTTTTAAGGATCTTGATTATGTTGTCCAATATGTTGGCCATTTCTTCTGACTGAATCATCTACAGATTTTCATAAAGCAGAAATTGGGCAACCTCTCATTGTATATGTCATGGTGGAGATTCCTTTTGTATGAAGGTTGGATTGGATGGCCACTAAAGCCTTTACTTTCTATTTTTCACTAAGCAAGCTCTCTATCCCTTCATCTAAGTCATTGATAAAAAAGTGTGGGTATGTGTGTATATAATATATATATATATATATATATATATATAATATACACACACACACGAGATGGAATATATATGTATATATACACATGAGATGGAATTCATACATACATGCATATACATATATACACACACACACACACATATATATATGTATGTACATATATATGTACATATACATATATTCCTTTCAGTTTTAACATCACAGAATCCTAGAATCTATAACCAGTCCATCTTCCTTCTGGTTAAGGTTAGGCACACACACATATACATACACATATATGTGCAAATTACAGAAGTTAAATTCATTTGATCTTTTTGGACCTTTGACAGACATAGGAGTGGCCAACGTGAGTTTGCCACTCCATTTAATTTTTAGATAACACATTGAGGCAGAATGTATTCATACACAGATGGAGCTTAACAAAGTATACTCTGGGATTTCAGTATTTTGGGACAGAACCAGCAGGAGGAAAGTGAGAAATAAGTTTGGACCTCAAGCTTGTTGACGGTCATATTGCTTTACTGCTAATATGTCATCCTGTTTTCTCCTAAACACCCAACTTGTAATATGTCAGTCACTTTGCTAAAAGGTACTGTGTGAGAGACAGCATTGTGCAAAGAATGAGATAGAAAGGTCTGTGGATTCCATGAGCCACAATCTTGTTTCAAAAA
This sequence comes from Vombatus ursinus, assembly GCF_900497805.2. Taxonomy (NCBI): domain Eukaryota; kingdom Metazoa; phylum Chordata; class Mammalia; order Diprotodontia; family Vombatidae; genus Vombatus; species Vombatus ursinus. Next base: position 5,320,698 of record NW_020945237.1, on the reverse strand, counting down.
GACCTGCCAGATGCCCCATTATATTTGGTAAGGGGTGTTAATCATAGTGATCCCTATGTAGGTCTCATGTTGTCCTATTCCCACTCAAATCTGATTTATACAAAACTTGTTTGTTACCTAGTTATGCACTTCTTAGTAAAACAACAACAACAACAAAAAGAATGATAAAACAGAAATGAGAACATTTAGTTAAATATTCATATATGAATGGCAATAAAGTCAAAAAGATCCCACCATAATAAATGTTTGATGTTTTATTAAGCATTCAATATCAATACAGATAACCCGGCTTGCTTAGCAAAAGCTCACATTTGCATTAGTTAATTTCAATGCATAAAGGTGGCTCAGTGAATAGAGCACCAGGCCTGGAGTCAGGAAGACTCCTCTTCCTGAGTTCAGATCTGGCCTCAGACACTTAGTAGCTCTGTGACCCTTGGAAAGTTACTGAACCCTGTTTGCCTCAGTTTCTCATCAGTAAAATGAGATGGGGAAAAAATGGTCAACCACTCCAGTATCTTTGCCAAGAAAACCCCAAATGGTGTCACAGAGAGTCAGACATGACTAATTGACTAAATAATAACAACAAAAAGTATGACAACACTGTTCAGTTGCTTTTCTGAGACCCCATTAGAATGTTTTGTATCTTCATTCTCATTTATTTTTCCTCTTGTTACTGTGGTTAGCATGTACTGTTATGGTTCTGCTATTTTCTGCTTGGCAGCATTTCCATAACACACAGCATAGGATAGGGGGTAGAGCTGGCTTCAATATCAGGTGACCTGGGTTCCACTCCTGCCTCTGACCTGTGCTGGTTGTGTGACTCTGGGTAAGTTCTTTGTCCTCTCTGACTTGGACAGCTTTCTAAGACTAAAAACACTCTGAACGGAGAGAGCCTCCGTGTTTGGGGGTTCCTTATATCAACAAATCTAGTCGCTATCCCTCTATTATTTCCACAAATATCTTGCCAGTTTTTCTTCATTCCTTATGGGTGCCTGTCTTTTTTTTTTTGTTTAGTATTTTATTTTTCCCCAATTACATGTAAAACAATTTTTAACATTCATTTTTAATACTTTGAATTCCAAATTCTCTCCCTTCCTCCCTCCTTCTCTACCCTACCCCCTCATTGAGAGGACAAGCAATTTGATATGTGTTATACATGTGTGGTCATAAAAAAATTTCCATATTAGTCATGTTGTGAAAGAAGATATAGACCAGAAAAGAAACCTCAAGAAAAATAAAGAGAGTAAAAAACGTATGCCTCAATCTGTATTCAGACACCATCAGTTATTTCTCTAGGGATGGATAGCCTTTTTCATCATCAGTCCTTCAGAGTTGTCATGGATCTTTGTATTGAGAGAATAGCTAAGTTATCCACAGCTGATCATCTTACAATATTGCTGTTACTTTGTATACAGTACATTTCACTTTGCATCAGCTTCTATAAGTCTTTACAGGTTTTTCTGAGAGCATCCTGCGTATCATTTCTTATAGCACAATAGTATTCCTTTATAATCACATACCACAGTTTATTCAGCCGTTCCCCAACTGATGTGCATCCCCTCAATTTCTAATTATTTGCCACAAAAAAAAGAGCTGCTATAGATATTTTTGTATATATAGGCCCTTTTCCTTTTTGTTTTTTATCTCTTTTGGGATACAGACCTAGTAGTGGTATTACTAGGTCAAAGGGTATATATACATGGTTTTATAGCCCTTTGGGCATAATTCCAGATTGCTCTACAGAATGGTTAAATCAGTTCACAACTCCACCAACAATTCATTAATGTCTCATTTTCCTCACATCACCTCTAATAGGCATTATCTTAATTGCCTTATGATTTTCTATTACATTAATACATTACAACTTATTTTCTCCTGTTCTTGGTCATTTACCTTATTTCTAGTTTTTTGTGATAACATATAATGCTGTTATGAAAACCTATAGTTTCTTTGTGTGTTATTGGTAATCCTTTCAGAGTATATTGAGTTCTGAAGGTACGTTTTGGTAATACTTTCAAGATATATTGAGGCTAGAGAAGGAAATGGCATACACTGCAGAAAAACTTTGTCAAGAAAACCCCAAATAGAGTCATGAAGAATTGGACATAACTAAAATGACTGAACAACAATAATAACAATATATTGAGTCTAAGAGTATGGTTATTTTTCTAACTTTGATAATAAATAAGTTTGTATGGTAATATATATGTATGTATGCATATGTATAGGTATGCATAACTTTGATAATAAATGATTTTGTATGGTAATACACACACACACACACACACACACGTACATATAACAGTACTCTGAAACTACTATCCCAGCTGTCGCTCACACTGATGAGCGGAGTCCTCAGAGTGTTGCTAATATGTGGCTTCACTCTAGGAGTATCCCTGAGGGATGCAGGGGCATCTTTTATTGTGCTATATAGGTCATGAATCCCACTAGTGTGAGTCCCACCATGATTATCAGTTGCAAATTAATATAGTCAACCAACTTAAGTGCTGTAGCTTTTGGAAACGAGTATTTACTATAGTGAAATAGTAAGAACATTAAACATAAAACATTCTCGAAACTCTCCCTCAAAAGTCTGTGACACACTTGCCACAGGTACATATCAAGTGTGGAGGAAAGTAGGCTCAAGTGTAGAGAACACCTGGAACAAAGGAATTATTCTAGCCACTGGGTGTTAGAAGTCCCCTTTCCCCCCACTTATAGAGTGCCCAAGAAGTTTCTCTTGTTTTCTGGGATCCCGGTGGAGCCATCAGTTTGTGACTAGCTTATCCTTAGCTTCCAATACTGTTATGACTGCTGTTTCAGCAAAATTGCTGTATTGAGGCTGAAGAAGGAAATCGCAAACTACTCCAGTATCTTTGTCAAGAAAACCCAAAATGGGATCATAAAGAATTGAACATAACTGAAATACCTGAACAACAATAATAACAACATATTAAGTCCAAGGAATAGTTATTTTTCTAACTTTGATAATAAATAGTTTTGTGTGGTAATATTTAGTATTATTATATAATATAGTAATATTATATAACATATAGTTATACATATTATATAATATAGTAATATATAGTAACAGTACTATGAAACTACTATTCCAACCACCACTCACACTGATAAAGATGGGATGTCCTCCAAACCTCTGATCCTACTCCGGTGAATGATAGGCCCTGGGGGAGAGGGGGGAAAACCAAGTCCAAAGACAGTCCCAAGTGACTCCTTGGAGGAGACGGATGGAATGCTCGACCCTTACTCACTGCTTGCTAGACTCTTATTTCTGCCAGATGCTCCCATAACTTAGGTCCCAATGTGGTCTTCAATTTTAGGAATGACCAATAAGACGTGACTAAGTTTCCTCAGCCAATCAGAACACAGTTCTTGTCAACCTCACTCTAGTATATTCAAGGGCATTTCACACTTCACTCAAAGTATTTGATAGGTTGGTTGATAGAGACTTGTTTCACCTCATTATGGTATTATTATATACTTTAAGCTGAGGGGTGACAAATCAATCCTATCCTTACAGGTATTGTTGTCATTATATTTCAGTGTCAGAATCAGTGTGGGGTGACAGGTAGAGGGCTGACCTTTGATTCAGGAAGACCTGGGTTCAAATTCTGCCTCTGGCATATATTGACCATGTGAGCCTGCCTATGCAAGTCACTTTGCTTCTCAATGACCCAAGCAACTCCATGAGACAACAAGTTGCAGAACAATTCTTGATCTGCAACTTATAGCCTCAGGGAGATCTTAGTAATGGGAGTTTCCTCATTAGGGAGTTTCCATATCCAGGAAATCACCTGTCCAGACCCCAATCCCACCACCAAATTCAGTGTTTTTTGAGGCATTTTTCTTTTAAAAGCTATCTCATTTTAGAAGTATTACTTGTATTCCAATTCCATTCAACAAATTTTTATTAATATTTTTGAGGGGGAGCCTCTTAATTCAGACCAATGTGGTATTAGGTGAAGTGTAGACACCATTATGTTAGTCACTTGAACTAAAAATAGCAACTCATAGTCATATAGCACCTTAAAGTTTACAAAACACTTTCCTTACAATAGCCTTTTGAAGTTGGAAGTAGACAGTACAATTATTTTTGTCCCCATTTTTCAGTTGAGGAAACTGCATGATATGATTTAGCCAGGTTCCCATACCTAGCAAGGGCTAGAGTTCTAACGTAGGTCTTCAGTCTCCAAGATGAGTAGTCTTTCCACTCCACAAAAGTGTTTCTCTAGTTACAAATTTGTCATTAGGCATGACTCCACTACTCAAGTAACTTATAATCCAGTGCAAGAAACATAAAATCAATAGAAACACAGAGAGATAAATCTAATTTTTGTAGTAATCCAGGAGGGAAATGGATTTGATGGGTCATGGATTGTACAAACTCAGGGAATGAGGACTTGAAGCATAAGCATAGATGAGTAGAACAAATTTCCTGGGAAGAATATTTTGGTGTTGTTTAGTCATTTGAGCCACGTCCAGTTCTTTGGTGACACCTTTTGCAGTCATCTTGGCAAAGATACTGGAGTGGTTTGCCGTTTCCTTCTCCAGGGAAAAGTATACCTTGAGTTTTTTTTTTTTTTTAAAGCAAAGAGCATGGTTTTATAAGAAGAAAAAGATGTGCTGAGAAGGTAGGAAGATGTCACTAAGAAAGTATACTAGGTTCTTTGTTTGTTTAGGAACTTAACATTTTTGCCAAGACATATATTAAGGCAATAGATTTTGAGATCTGATGATAATTAGAGTATCTTGAAGGGCCAGGGCAGTACTCCTGATTTCCCTCTTGTAATACAAAGGTAAAAGTATTTAAAGAAACAGTCAATATTAAAGCTACTGTGGTATAGTGGATAGAAGTCACAAGGGGCTGGATTCAAATCCTACCTCTGGCATACATCAGCTCTCACTTCACCTCTCAGCGCCCTAATGAACCCTCTAAGAGTACCAGGTGAGATAAGGTGCTGACCAACTTTGGTACCACTGAAATCACAAATATGGACACTCATTTGATGAAATCACAGGTCTAGACAGTCAGTTTCACAACCTTGGTGTTATCCTTGACTTCTTTTTCTCACTTATCTAATCAGTTGCCAAATCTTGACATTTCTATCTCTGCAACATTCCCTACCAACATGGCTACCACCATAGTTCTCACCGTCATCAACGATTGCTAGGTCTCTTCCAAAAGCCTCCTCTTTGTTCTTCTTACTCTGAAGTCTCTCCTCATTCCAGTCTATCCTCCACAGTGCTGCCAAAGCCAGTTTCAGAAAGCCCTGGTCTGCCCTTAATCCTCTCCTACTCATGCAACTTTCAATGCCTCCCTAGTACCTCCAGGAGCAAGCACAAACTTCTCCATTTCCCCTTTAAATCTATAATTCTAGCATTGTTACACATTACTCCCCTTCACACACCCTATTATCCAATCAAATTGGCTTGCTTACTGTTTATCCAGAAATAAAAATGATCCATTTCCCTTCTTCTTTCACTGGCTATGGTTGTAATGCACTTTCTCTTCACCTCCGGCTTTTAGAACAATTAGCTTCCTTCAAGATTCAACTCCAATGCTACCTTTTACATGAATCCTCTCCTGACCCTTTCATGCCAGCTGCTAATGCCTTCCCCTTACTCCTGTAACCTTTCATCTTTTTTGTATAGGCCTATATGTGTACATGTTTTTTCCTTTCAAGAGAATAGAAACTCTTGAAGAAAGATGTTACTTTGTTTTTGTAATCTCCTTTCCCTCCCCCCTGTACTGAGTGCGGTATATGGGAAGTGTTCAACAAATACTTGTTGATCCATAGATTGGTTGATGAAAAAAAACACAGTAAAGAAAAAATGACAGGCAAGTTTATCATTAAACCAGAGATTAAAAATGCATTAAGTTAATAGCATGTGAACTTTTGTTTTTAATCCTTTGAATCAATTTCACTATGAAAGAGTAAAAATAACATTCTGCTAGAAATTGTCCATTGTGTAGATTATAAATCTTCATTCTTATGTAATCCTGGTATTACATTCTTATGCTCTTTTTTACTCATTCCCTCAAATTTTTTCTGGTTTGCTTTACAGCCATGATATAAGTTGTGTGAGTGTGTATTTTATTGTACTGTTTATAAACAAATTCGGTGTATGTTTTATACAGTTTTCTGTTAGTTGAGTCTATGCCCTCCTGCAGAATGGAGGTGGAGAAAACCAGGTAAATGTGGATGCCAGATGAGTACTCATGATGCCCAAAGACTTGAAGAGATTGGCCCAACCCAAAATGAAAGGTAGAAGGATAACAAAGGACAACCTCCATTAATTATGCCATTTTTAGGAAAGACAGTGATCTGATTACTGCTTCTTTATTTTCCCTGAAACATAAGAACTGTTGAACTGCTAAAAAGATCATAGATTGAATGAAATCCCTTTGCCTTACTAGGTAGCAACATGGTATGAATATTAATTCTCACATTATGTCTGGCCCAAATAAAAATGTAATAGAACTGAATTGAAGAAACATGCTTGTGGGAATTTTTATAGAGATGCTTTGAAGTGAATACTTAAGCTTTGCCAGAGTTACCCTTTCTATGAGATTTATCCTGCTTCTCAAAGTCATAGGCAGCCAAATACATCTAATTCTTTTTGTGTATTACTCAATGGTTTATCATCACTATGGTTAAAGAAATAACAACCCATCAGGTAGATAGATGAAAGATTGCCAATTACAAACCTAAGCAATTAGTATGAAAATATTCTCTTCATAGCCAGGATCCCTGGAATTGTAGAAATGCTAACAAGTACCTAGTGTTAATGAAGAATGCAATCATAGTCATCTAAAGAAATCACCATTCTCTGGCCTCTGAGTTTGAGTTTAGCTTATTGTATAATGAGAAGATAGAGAGAGAGGGAGAGAGAGAGAGAGAGAGAGAGAGAGAGAGAGAGAGAGAGAGAGAGAAGGAAAATGTCAATTCGTAGAAATGAGATTGGGAGAACATTTTTTTAAAAATTTATTTCTTTGTTTTCAGTTTTCAACATTTACTTTTATAAGATTTTGAGTTCTAAATTTTGCTCCTTCCACTCCCTCTCCACAAGACAGCATGTAATCTGATATAGGCTATACGTGTATGATCATATTAAACATATTTCCACATTAATCATGTGATAGAAGAATGAGAACAAAAGGGAAAAACAATGAGAGAGAAAGAAAAAACAAAAAAAAAAACAAAAAAGAGAAAATTGTACTCCTCAATCTTCATTGAGACTCCATAGTTCTTTCTCTGAATGTGGACAGCATTTTCCATGATGAGTCTTTTGGAATTGTCTTAGATCATTGCATTGCTCAGAAGAGCCAAGTCTAACAAAGTCAGTCATCACACAATGTTGCTGTTACTGTGTACAGTGTTGTCAGGACTTTTTAAAAGCAATCCTCCCCGCCAAATCCCATGTCCCAACAGCCTCACAGGACTGTACAGAAGGTATGTTGCTGCAGTTTGAGGGAGTAGTATGGAAGAATAAAGAGGAGCATGTCCATTTTAGATAATGTTTGTTCCTACATTTGAAAACTACTAATATTGAAAACTAGGATTCATAATGGAACCCAGATTCTCCTTGAGAGGGACATAAAGTAGCTCCTGGCATTGGTTTTGTTGTATATCCAAGGACAACAAGAAACGTTTCATTAAAGCTTCTGGCCATCTCATATTGAGGTCATGATAAATATTTTCCAAAAAAGACAACTAGGAAAATAATTGCAGCTCATAGAACAACATATGTTACCACAGATGAAGAATTCTATAACATTCTAGGACCAACTCAATCAAGACTCTTCTTATCGAATCAATGTCTTGAAAGGTCTCTTCTAGTCCTAAGTTGATGGTCTTGTGATTTTGTGATGAGACCTCATGCTTGCATATTGTGAATATTCTTTTTGAGAAAATAATCAAAAGATGGTAGACATGGTGAGCACCAAATAACATGAAAATGAAACGTAATATTTTGGCAGGTAGGAAATGATCAATTTGATTCATGTAGAACTCATTTATGTCTTCATATAGGCAGACCACTGATGTTAGAATAATAATGACCAAAATTAATATAGAACTAGAAGAAAGGATAAAACACAGAAAAAATTAAGGTAACTAAATAAAGCCCAAACCTGACCTATTTAAATAAGTTATTGATGCTAAAATTGGAAATGGATGGAGTGCAGGACATTGACAGTGAGCTATAACAATTTTGTACAAAAGTTTAACTGAATAAATCAATTGCTGTAACAAGCAGAGTAAAAGAGTCTTCAGACTGCCTTAATCAGCATACGCTTGAACTATCTTCAGAGCAGAAAGATATGTCAGCCAAGGGTAACACCAGGTTAGAGTATAAAGTTACTTGCAAAATCTTATGGAAAAGGGAGGTGCAAGATTATGAACAGGATCATATAATAAAACAGCAGGAAGCGATGGAGGGGAAAATGAGTTTAAAGGAAGTGTGGCGAGAGACCCAACTAAGCAAAGTCATCCCAAGGGCATTTGAAGATGAAATTGAAAGAACAAGAAACAGATGAAAAATGGAAGAAATATGCAAAGGTTTTCAGAAGAGTTCTTCTCTTCTCACCAACGACAAGAGAGCTAGCATAGTTGGACTCTGAATGCCTTGGATGATGCTTTTTTTGAAGAAAAGGGAATGGTTGTAAAGAAAGCAAAGGTAGGAAAAGCAACTGGATGAAGGAGCTCAATCCTGGAAGTCACTGAACATGGGGAGCATTAAGAGATCATTTCTCAATTTATCTGAAGGACAGAAAGATATGAAATGTGTAGGAAAAAAATCTTAGAGCTTATTACTACCAAGACAGCACAAATAACTGAGTCATGTTCCTACTTTCTCATTAATACAAAATTTTATGAGCATGGGGACATCCTAAGGGTGTGGGTATTAATAGGAAAGAGCAGTGGTTTTTTTGTGAGCTATATTCCACAACAGATCATATCTGTGCCATCACAAATTGATAACTGATGTAGAGACTACAAGAATCACTGTACCTACTGTATATTGATTATTAACAGGCTGCACTTGTTTGAATAGAGTAAAGCATTACCTTAAAAGATCTTTCCCAATAAGGTGGCTCCCATGCACACATCCAAAGAGTCCCTTAAAGATCTAACTCATGGATAGCCTAGTTGGATGACCCTCTGAAAATTAAATACTAAGTGAGGCAAGCAACAGGAATCTGTCCACGTGCTAAGGCATTTACCACTGTCATGAAGATCTAGCAGAGTCAAAGTTGAAGAGGGATTCATATTGCAAATGATGAGGTCTTCTAGATACTCCTGTTTGTGGATGGTTGAGTTCTTGTTGCATCAATCCCCAGAATGCTGCAGAATCTCTTAGAATGAGATCATCATTCAAAAGAGTTTTGCTTCACAGGAAAAATGAAGTGAATGAGGATACCTCTTGCCCAGAGTAAGATGTGGAATTGGAAGGATAACCTATGGAGTCAGTTCATCAGTATTTATATCTTAAATTGAATAAATAGAAGAGAGCAGGATTTGGGATTGCTTTGGGGAAACTACAAAGTTCTTTTAGTGACCCTTCCTCTTCAACTTGGTGGGAAGGGATGCTGGAAAATGTTTAACAATGGGCTTTCTGGGGGGGGGATAGACATATAAGACACTTTCAAGCTTAATTTGCATTGTTAACATTTTCTCCATCACTTGTTAAGTCCAAGCAATAAAAAAGAACAACAATAAATCAAGCCCTGATTTATAGCATTTGCTGATTTCCAAGATGTTAATGCATATATTGAAATCTTAATGATTGACTCTCCTCACACTCCTCCCCAACCTACTTTCTGAAGGGAAGATCCATCTTTTAAATATCATTAAATTAAATTAAATATCATTATTTTTCTGGTCAAGTAATGTGATTGTGAATCATGAAACAGTACAAACTGAAGAAATGAGATAAAAAGTGCTTTGCAACCCTTATGTAAAACCAGTTTTTATTATTGTTGTTGTTATTTTTGTTGTTGTTGTTCAGTCAATTCAGTTGTGTTTGACTCTTCATGATCCCATCTGGGGTTTTCTTGGCAAAGATACTGGAGTGGTTTGCCATTTCCTTTTCCATCTCATTTTACAAATGAGGAAACTGAGGCAAACAGGGTTAAGTGACTTGCCCAGGGTCCCACAACTAGTAAGTATCTGAGGCCAGATTTGAATTCAGGTCATCCTGTCTCCAGGCAGTGCTCTATCCACCTCACCACCTTGCTACCCCACTGTATTATCCTCAATCATCATCATTACACAGCTGAAGGTGCTGAAGACCCAGCAAAGAAAATTCTCATTGTCCAAGTCCTTGATCCCATCATAGTTCGATATTAGAATACAATACAGTTTTATTAATAGAGACAATACTAAAACTGCATTACCATCTGCCTTGACACTGATCCCTAAGGACCACTGGGACTTTCCATTTGACTTGCAGCTGAAATCTACACGTATTCTCTTCTTCCTTTAGGATGTGGATTTCTTGACAGCAGGGACTGTCTTATTTGTCTCCCTGTATCCCCATTGCTTGGCACAGTGCTTTGCATGTAGGGAAAAGGGGCTTTTCAATGGTACAGGATGAAATTCCCTCTACTAGTGCAGGTTGGCACATTTTCTGCAATATACAGACTTATAGAACTGTCAAGGATAGTGAGGGGTTAAATGGTTTGCCCAGGGTCTTAATAAGTAAAAAATAAATAAATTAAATGAAAAAATTCATCATCATCACCACCACCACCACCATCATTATCATCATCATCTTCATTGAACACTCACCTAATGCTCAACTATTTATGACATTGAGCTGTGTATTGTGCATTTTAAGGATACATGTTCTCTGACTTATGGATTATAATAGTAAGCAAACAGAACAGATAAAGTCAAATATGTATAAAAATGTTGAGAAAGCTCAACAACTATATGCATTTCAAATAAATAAACAAAGCTCCTACATTCTATACCAATAACTTTTATGCAGGGAGATGTCAGAAGAGATGAGGAGGGGTATCATTACACCTACCCTGGGTGGGATTTCAAGTAAGATTCCAAGACTTATTTGAATGGTGCCAGGAAGGCATCTTAGTGAGCTGGGCAGGTAAGCACTATCCACAGCTGGGACACAGAATTAGTTATGGTTCACTTGGCAGAATGGAAAAGAAAACCTGCAGATATAACACTGGGAGAGGTCGTAGACCAGTCAGTCAATACACATTTATTGAGCACCTGCTATGTGCCAGGCAACGTGCCAAGTTGGCGCTACAGAATAAGACAAAAGACGGTCCCTGCCCTTAAGGGACTGAATGCAACCAACAATGAATTAATAGTGTGGCTTTTGTACAGTGTACAATAAGAAATTTCTCTTTCAAAGAAGCAGGTAGAAAAGATAATTTTAGCTAAAGTATTCACGGGAGAAATATTGTAAAAAGAGGGAATGCAGATAGGAGGAAGGCTAAATATCCAGCTCTCCAACAACTTCAAAATGGTCCAATGGAGGGATAGGGGGTTTGGCCCTGCTGCCATAGGAAAGTGGGGTACTTACTTTAGTTATTCTCTGTTTCAGTCATCATGAACCTGAGCAGGAGTAGCACATAACTGCCTACATGAACCTGGCCATGACTGTGTGGAGGTGCTTTGATTAGGTCTAATAATTTACATAAGATCTCAAAGACTGGGATAAAACATGGGAATCATGATGGATATAACTAAAGAATCTCTTTCTCTAGTTGAAACAAAATCTCTTTTGTGATTTGTCACCTTTGGTAAACAAACCTTTTAAGATCTTGATGTAGAGTCTATGAGTGGATGTTAATGTATGTGATTTGAAGTTGACTTGCACCATCATAGAATTTAAGGAAAACATTGGTTATTGTTTCTAGCAGGGGTATAGTCATAGTGTCCATTGGCTTTGTACTGAGCCCTCACTTTTCTTGTCAAGACCTCCACACACACACACACACAAACACACACAATTCTCCCCATTGAGCATATGAGTAAGGTCCTCTTTGTGCTCCTCTTCAATGCTTCGCTAAATGAGAGACTCAGGAGTATGTTGGAGCCAGCTTGGATTGGCTCGTGGAAGCTAATACTAAATTTCCCACATGAGCATTTATATACCTCAGAGATCTGCAAATGCCACAAATTATGATGATTTCTTGTTTTGCTCATTGTCTAGACTTAAGAAAGTGATGGAGCAAAATAGTTATAATACAAATTAAACGTAAAAGTGTGTCCTCTATACTCTATCCCCCTATCAGCCCTGCACCTTTTTTTTTTTTTGAGAGTCAATTGTTAAACATTTACTGCCTCACCATTAGTCTTCAGCCATCAGCAGCATGCCTTTGGGAAGTAGTATAAATGCAGAGGTATCATTTGGGCAGCTAGTTGGCACAGTGGATAAAGTACCAGGCCTAGAGTCAGAAAGATCTGAGTTCAAATCTGAACTCAGAAACTTGTTAGCTATGTGACCCTGAGCAAATCACTTAACCCTGTTTGCCTCAGTTCCTCATCTGTCAAATGAGCCGGAGAAGGAAATGGCAAACCACTCCGATATCTTATGCCAAGGAAACCCCAAATGAGGTCATAAAGATTTGAATATGACTGAAACACCTGAACAACAACAAATGTAATATAGTATCTTATTGTTTAACTACTGAAGGGGAATTCCACAGGCCTCTTTTTGGCCTCTTTTCACCTCAATGGCAAGGTAGACACTTTTTTCATTGCCATTGAAAAAGGAAGGACATAAATAACAAGCAAAGTTGGGGTGCCATTTTAGAACCCCACTTGATGACTTTTAATTATCTAATAGTATTTATTTTTTAGTCATAAGTACAAATGAAAATACTTTCCTTAAATGAGATAGATGTTTATTCAAATCATGTAAATGCGGTCAATGGAGAATGATTACTTGGGAATTTGGATGCTCTGCCTGGATGCTGCAGAAAACCTCTTTAAAAGTCTAACAGCATGCCTCTAAAATAAAAAAAAAAATAAGACATGTATGAGACCTAGAGAATTCTCCCTTACATAGTTAACCAGATGGAATAGATTTATAAAAAGAAATAAGTCAATCAGTTATCTCCAGGATCCCTGATGTGCCTCTGGAATAACAGCTGCTCAGATTGCTTCAGGTTCCAATTTTATTGTGCTTGAGCTCAAGTTTAGAGGTTCTCCTCCTGGCAAACTGCATTTATGTCTAATAGTTCTTTGGTCAGCCCATTCGTTCTCTGTTAGTTGCTGACTGGTCCTGCCTATCATTCCTTCGAGCTTTTTTAAAGCCTGTGCTTCCAAAGTCAAGGTACATGTCGGTGTCTTCTCAGTGGTCTCTCCCTTGATTATCCCAAATGCCAAGATGGCTCCATCACTCTCATCTAAGGTGCTTTACGCTCAATACAATTCAACGAACATTTATTATGTTCTTATTGGTATAAGACACTATAGGGACAGCACCTAAATTTTTACAATTATTATTGTCATTATTAATACTATAGTAATTGATGACAAGAAGCATGGCTAGCCTCATACAGGAAACCCTGTATTCAAGGTCCATCTTTGACACATGCTGGTTGTGTGTTCTTGAGCAAATTGCTGAACCTCTCAGTGCCTCTTCTAGGCACTTATCTAAGACTATAAGGCACAGAAAAGGGGCTGGTCTGTATTGGTGGAAGGAATTTTCTTGCTGAGAGTTCCCTGTATGAATGAAACCACACATCTGGTCCAAAAAACCCCAATAATAACTGACATTTATAAAGCGCTTTAAAGTTTGCCAAGTGTTTTATAGGCATTATCTCATTGTCTCAATCTTCAAGGAATTAGCAATCTAATTATTTTCCCTCTAAGGAGGGAAGATAAGTGGTGTATACAGGATAATCGATGGGATAGATAACCGAGGAGGAAGGCCCCTTCCAGCTCTAGTGGTCTATAATTCTATACATTAAAAGAATATAGCAGGGGCAGCTAGGTGGCGCAATGGATAGAGCATCAGCCCTGAAGTCAGGAGGACCTGAGTTCAAATCCGGCCTCAGAACAAATACTTGACACTTACTAGCTGTGTGACCCTGGGCAAGTCACTTAACCCCAACTGCCTAAACAAAACAAACAAACAAACAAACAAAAAAACAAAAAAAAAAGAATATACGCAAGATTTGAGTGTACAAGAGAAGCATTTGGACAAATGTTCCAAGTGTTTGAAGAAGAGAGGGATCCCTTCTCGCAGGAAGTGATCAGATTACAAGAAGGAGACATGGTCTGAGCAGAGCCTTTGAAGGATGCCCAGGAAAGTCATCTGATCAATGAATTCACGCTGAGTTGTAAAAAACTGATAATAAGTTAAGAGTTTCTCTTTCTCCAGAATATTTCCATTGCAATAAAAATAATGATGATAAATTAATAATGTTGATGATAAATTCACGCCGAAGTCTGAAGTTTCTGAGCAGTTTATAAAATACCTCTAGCATCACCTCAGCAATTTCCCACTTTTCAGCTGCTCCTGCCCCTGCCCCACCTCCCATGGTTAAGTCTGTGTGCAGAACTGGAGAAATACAGAATTTTAGAGGAATAAGGAATAACACAGAATAACATAGGGAACAAGAGTCTAAGCTCGGTTGAAACAGTTCTTCCCCCAAATTGGATGGAAATGAGCTTTTGATTAATTGCCCAAGGATGATGGATATTCTTGACCTGTGGCCTTGATTTTGTTTAACTTCAGTAGCGACTGTTTGTTTTTAGTGTCTGTAGTATCTCTGTGTTGAATATAACCAAAAGCAGTTATTTACCTACAGATGGAGCCTATAAAATGGATCACATCCAAGAATGGATTCAAAAGGCCTTCCATGGGTGACATACACAAACTATGCCAACCATATGTCAACAATATGTCCACAAAGCATTGAGCAAATGATTGCGTCATGGGGATTTGTTATGGATTCAGGAATAAGTCCTTGCCACTATACCAGAAAAGCTATCTTTAAGGGTCCAAGAATCCATGATTAATGTAGCATCCGACACTGCTGATCACTTTCTCCTCCTGAATTCTCTGTCTCCTTTCTGGATCCTTCCTGACTCTACTGTCTCATTTCTCTTCCTACCTGTCCTTAGTCTCCTTTGCTAGATCTTCTTTGGGGTCATGCCAACTAGCTGTGAATGTCCCCCAGAACATTATCCCAAGCCCTCTTCTCTTTTCTTTCTATACTCATTCTCTTACTTTGCGATCTCATCAGCTTCCATGGGTTCTGTTATCATCTCCGTGCTAATATTCCCAGATCTATTTACCCAGCCCCAGTCTCTCTGCTGAGATCTAGTCCCAAATTGCCAACTGCCTCTTAGACATTTCAAGCAGGACGTATAATGGACATCTCAAACATGATAGAACTCATCATCTTTTCCCCCACATTCTCCTTTCTCCCTAACTTTTCTGTTATTGGTGAGGGTACCACCATCCTTCCAGTTGCCCAGGCTCACAACCTTGGCATCATCTTCCATTCCTTACTCTCATTCATTCAATATATCCAATCACTTGCCAGCACTTGTAATGCATTCCTCTGCAATGTGTCTCACATATATTCTCTTCTCTCCACTCACAGAGCCACAGCCTTGTTCAAGCCCTCATCATCTCTCACCTGTATTATTGAAATAGCCTTAAGATGGATTTCTCAGATTCAAGTCCATCTCTATTCCACTACAGTATCCACTGAGCTGTCAAAGTGATTTTCCTAAAGCATATGTCCGACAATATCATCTTCCTACTCGTTAAATAGGATCAAATAGAAAGTCCTTTGAAAATTAAAGTTCTTCACAACCTGGTCCCCTCTTGGTTTTCCAACCTTCTTATATTTCACTTCCCACCAAGTACTTTACAATCTTATCACAACGGCCCTTTGTTGATCCTTGTATACAAAATTCCATCTCCCATCACCACGCCTTGAACTGGCTGCTTCTCACTTAGAATGTTCCTAGTTCCTATCTCTGGCTTCCATTAAGACTCAACTCAGGCACCATCTCCTGCAGCACACCTTTTAAAAAATATAAATTGTAAGTAATTTACACATGAATTTGCATATAATAATATCTTAGATGGGGTTGGAGGCCTGGGTTCTGGGTTAGGAAGTCACATGGCAATTGGGGAGTGAAAGTGGGAAAATTTCCAGTGGTGCCGAGGGTCAGTGTTTGATAACTTTGATGGGGTTGAATGTGCCTGGCCTTAATTGTAGCCTCTTCTTTCTTCACTCCCTAGCAGGATTTGAATATGCTTATCAATTCCTGTCAGCCGTAGGGATACAAATGTTGGGGAAAGAAAAGAACCTGGGCAGAGTTGCTGAGCTGTTCTTGTCATTAAACTGATGTTGTCAATAGCTGGAATCCGTTCTGATGATTATGAGAATTTTTCTATTAGTTTTAATTCTAAACCAAACTGGAAAAAAAAAAATCCTCCATGAAAAGAAAGCTATACAAAGGTCACATTCTGCAATTGACACTCATGGGTAGGAAAAGATCTATGGCAGGGGTGAAAAAGAGAGATAAGCAACCAATTAGTGGTACTGTAACACTGAGGGTATAGCATTGGAGAGAGTAAAGGCCCAAAACCTTGGTTCAGAATGAAGTGTAGGGTGAATTTTCCAAGGAAAATGGAAGAGAAGATGAACATAACAAGGAAAATAAAGTGAAACTTCTGAAGTTAATGATGAGTCATTAGACAGAAAATATAATCTCTTCTCACTCTGCCCACATCACTCCCAAACCTTCTCTTTATGAGTTTTTTTTTTAAATAACATAAATTAGCCCTTTTAGGGCTAATTCCCAGAAAAAGGCAATATTGACAGATTCATTAATTGGGGTCATATTTATATTTTTATTGTCAGCTAAAGCATCTTTTTTGTTTGTTTGTTTAAACTGTTTATTACAACCCTTTCTCTCTTAGAAGGGAATGGTCAATTGGGATTTTGTAAGTATGGATGAGGTAAGTGAACTACTTTACATTTTATGGTTGCTCATTCATATTTTCACAAAGGGGCAGGCTAGGCTACATGGTATTATAGAAGGAGCCCTGGACTTTGAATCAGGGAACCTGATTAAACCTGATATCAACTGTTTGACTTTGGACAAGTAATAATAATAATAATAGCTAGCATTTATATAGCACTTGAAGGTTTGCAAAGGGCTTCACAAAAATTATCTCGTTTGATCTTCACAATAATACTGGGAGGTGGGTGTTATTATTATCCCCATTTTACAGATGGAGAAACTGAGGCAAACAGGGGTTACGTGGCTTGCCCAGGGTCACACAGCTGGTAAATGTCTGAGATCAGATTTGAACTCAAATTTTCCTGACTCTCAGTCAAGCACACTATCCATTGCCTTAGTTTCCTCATCTGTAAAATGAGAGGTTTGGACTAGAAATCTCAAAAGACTCTTTCTGCTCAAAATATATGATCCTATAAATGGGTCCTTTCTTAATCTAATAAATGACTCTCCTTGGCAAAATTGTGGTTAGTAGAACCCTATTTGGGATTTTGGAGACTACCTAATACAAATCCCTTATTTTACAGGTAGAGACTGAGACCAGACTAGTTCAGTCACTTTTCTATGGCCACACAGGTAGTAAGTCTCAGAGATGAAATTTGATTCCAGATCTCATATTCTTTCCAGTGCGCCACATGTAGTTTATTCAAGTTTGCCTCTTGTGACATGTAGCCCTTATAGGTCTGAGGATCCTTATTCTAACTTTCATGCTCTCAGACAAGGTTTGGGTCCCAGAGCAAGGCTACCTCATCCCTACCCTATCAGGGTTCTAGGGTATGTCCCTGAAGAGGTGGGGTGATTGCTAATGTCATCAGTTCAAACTCCTCACCAGTGAGTTTCACTTAGCCCAGATTATTTGTTGAGAATCATTTAATCAGCCGGCTTTGATTAGCTTTTAGAAAGGGATATTTACTAAGGCCATACAGTAGAAACAACTGGTAAAGACCCATCTGTGTCACACACTCTACAAAGGCCAAATGAAAGCAAGCTCAAATTCAGAGATAATGCGTGGCAAAGAGGTAACTCTCAGATCCAAGTTGCTGGAAGTCATTTCCTTTCCTTCATGGAGTCTTTGAGAAGTTCCTCTTAAGCCCAGTGAAGCTACGTCCAGCCAATCATTGGCTCCCAATGCAAACATTGCCACCAGCCGCTACTGGCTCAGGGTGACATTGACAGGAAGATGGGAAATCCCAAATCCCCTGGACCTTCTAAAGCTCACCAAACCCACCCCTAGCCAAAAATGGAGGGACGGCAACTCTGGAGCTGAAGCTTCTCCCTCCCCCACAGAGACATTCCTTCTAGGGGGTGGGGTTACTGGAATGCTGTATTTGCTTCTACCTCCCTAATGGCTATCTCTAACTGACTCAATAATTTATAGATGGCCTCTGAGGCATAACCAGGCTTCCTGAACTGTAAAAGTCACTCTAGTTCCAAGGACTTTTCATACTTAGCTATATGTCACATATAAGCCCATGATTGATATTGATTGTTTAGACATCTTATCACTTACTTAAGTGGGGTGGGGTAATTTGATGGAATAAATCAATCAACCCCACCCTTACAGATACATCCTACTAAGAAACTATAAATTCAGAGGAACATCTCACTTCCATGCCAGAGTAAATTTACTGTGCTTTCAGATTTGATCTGGAGGATTCAGAATATAAGTACTATGATTGGAATGTCAGTCTTCCATTCTCAAATTCTAAGTCTTACTCTATTGCTTCAAACATTCCATAATTTCATCAGTGTGTAATCTAACTCTCTTTATGTCTTAGAAGGTAATCTTTATGAGTTGCTATGGTGGATAAAAAACAAACAAACAAACAAACAAACCAAAAACAAAAAACAAAAACTAAAAAACAGCACCCAAGGTTGACCAGATGTCTGGGGATGACCCTTTCCAAACTGAGCTGAGTTGGTCCTTGGACAAGAGCCACCAGTTCATCCCTATATCCACATCTCAAACCTGTCTAAGTGAGCAGACTGATCAAAATAGATACCTTTGAAAGAAAATAATTTCAGGCAATTGGTCACATCACTTATATCTGAAAGTTTTTATTTTCTAAAGTCTGTAAAAATTCAAGGGGAAAAGATGCTATAAAACATAACAATTCTTTGGTTTCTAAATGACTGAGTGGTTAGAGCAAAGTTTCCTGATTTTGCCATTGAATTAATAGTATTTGTTGTAATGAGGACAATTCTTTCCATATCTGGAAACTTCTAGGTTCTTGAAAGAGGTTAAAAATATATTCTACAACATAATTCTACCTATTCCTAATAAACAATTAAAAATAGAACAACAAAACCAAAAACCCTAAACTAATTCAGGTAAATTCAAGTGAAACTGGGTGGGGTGACAAGCACAAAGCCTCCAGCAATTATTCTCTACCACTAAGGAGTCTTATGCAAATGGACTTGATCCCTGGGTTATATGGTAATTAGTCTCATTAGTACTAATGGTAGACAATGATACACTTTATAAAGTACTTTTCGTATCTTTGACCCTTACAACAATTCAGTGAGATTGGTAGCATTAGTATTATTATTGCCATTTTATAGATGAAGGCTCTTTCTGTCATAGCGTGCTCATCTCTAAGACTTGAAATTCTAGTTTTTAAAATGGATGCAAAATCAATTTACCCAGGAAGACAATCTTATTTTAAAACACACACACAAGCAACCATTGAGTTCTTGACCTCATAAATCCACATTTTTGTGTTTTTGAATATCAGTTATAGGCTAGTCATTGAATTCAAAATGTACATAATGATCCTCAAGTTTCATTCTATTTTTTCTTTATCCTTTATCTCCAACTCCAATCCACCCAACATATACAGACACATACATATACACAATACAACACACACATGTAACGCTAACACACACACAAACAACCATTGAGTTCTTGACCACATACACATATACAACACACACACACACACACACACACACACACACACACACACACACACACACAAACTTCCACTGTGTCAGTCTGAGCTACCCTAGCCTAGAAACTGCTGGCTGTGCTATTCCTCGGTGTACTTAGTTTCATATCTAAGTCTGTGCACAGTCCCACTGGTCTGACCTAAAGCACAAAGGGAAACTCATGGCTGTCTCCACGAGCTTTGTCTGAAACTGTGCTGATCCTTTACTGTTCTTGAAAGGTATTCATCAAGGAGACCCCTTGAAAATGACTTCCAAAGGAGAGCTGCCTCACCTGTAGCATAGCAAAGACCTGGCTTTGCATCAGGAGTGTTCAAAGGGATCCAAAGCGACCAGTTCAAAGACAACTTCAATTAAGTTCTTTTGCTTTTGTTCTCAGTCTAAAGCGTTCACACCTATGTGATTCTTGCTGACCAAGAGAACCTGCCTATGAAAGTAGCCTGCTTGGCAGGTAACTGTTTTTGGAATGCAGTCTTTTGCTATACGTTTTGGTACTGTATTTGACCAGTGATGTAATGAGATTGTGCTTTGAAGATTGATGAATGCATGGCGGGGCCAACAAGGATCAGTGGAAGTGAGAGAAGGAAATTATGAAAACATGAGTTATTTGCAAGCTAAATAGCTGAGTGGTGAAACATCTTGCAGGTTCAGAGCAGTTGGGTAAGGCTGAGAGTTGGTCATGATAAATGGGTGACATCATAAACATTTCATAAATAACAGGAATTATCAAGCTGCTTTCTTTGGCAAAATAATAATGGGTGGATTTCTTTCAGCCTCCAACTGCTTAATGAGCCTTAGCAGGGACAGTGATATTTTTTATCAGGAACTTATTAAACTGCAGCCATTTGTGGAATGGAATGTCAAGGCAGAAAAAAGGCTTAGACACAAACTAGCCAGAGGTGGGGAATAAAAGAAAGAAAAAATGACTGAAAAGGATACCAGGAGGGGGGTGCTGACCAACTGGAGGTCAAGCACCATCACAGAAGCTAGGAGGCTTGCTGAAATGGGGCATCTCTGGAAAGGGCCTCTCTTTAAGCCGGTCTTCGGTTTGGGGGCTTGGCAGAAGCACACCTATTAAAAAAAAAAAAAAAGCAAAAAACGAAACCACGAGAAGAAAGAGAGAAACATACACATGGAGCCTTGACTCAGAGGTCAACACCCTCTCCAGAGCATTGCCCATTGGCGACTAAGAAGCAGGGGCTCTTGTAATGTTGATATTTTGAGTGGAGCAGCAATTAGTGCATAGTTAATACAAAGAACTAAGAGAAAAAGGAAGAAAAAAGTCCGTTGTCAGGAAGGAATTAAATGATCAACAAAAGCTCTTGTTGGAGATTTCAGTCTCTTAAGAGGGAGGCAAATGAGCCAGGCTTTTTTGTTTGTTTTCTGTACCCTTCAAAAAGCCACAATGACAATATAAACATCCTGTTTCACAGCCCTAAAAGTACAATGGAAAATACATTGGCTTTGCTCTCAGAGAGCAAAGTTTTAGGCTAGATTTCTTCTGACACCCAGCAGGGATGTAGAGACTGCAGAAGACAGAGGAATGGAATTTCACAGGCGGGCTTTCTTTCCTCTCCCCACCGCCAAAGGCACTGGAGTCAAACAGGCCCCAGGTGAGTAGACTTAGCAAAAGCACATAAATTGCTGGGAACAGAAGGACTTCAGGATCTCATCCTGGCACACAGTGCTTCTGACATTCTGAAATGCCTTAGTCACAGATATTGTTCAACTAGAATTATCGTCAGGGAGAACTGCAGGACAGGTTTCTAGAATCCATTGTATGGTACCATTAATTTATACTTCATCTATCTACACCTATATCTACATGCATATCCACACCTACACTCTCAGATCACACCCCCATTCTTTCACCCTCCCCTTTTCTTGTTCCCTATATCTACTCACATTCACTTTTGAACATGTCAACCCATTTCTATAACTATATCCAAACATATCTTTAGCCACATCTATCCATCTCTATAGTTGATAAATATCTACATCTTTACTTACCTATATCTTTAGTAATATCCGAATCTTCATATATATAAGAGCTAAACCAATTTGAGTGAACCAACAAAAAAACAACGGAAGTGTCCACACTACATGATAAAACAGCAGGATTTGAAAAGCTATTTTATAATAAAACAAATAAATATAAATGTTAATCCAAATCTTATTTCAAGAACTGTTTACACATGAAATAAAGAACAAGAAAATCCGGAACACAGTTCAGATCTAGTGGAATCTACCTGAAAACCAGTGGTGGGGAGATCCAGGAAGTTTAGACATATTGTTGAAAGGAAAATTCTTCATTTGAATTTTCAATCCTGATTAATGAGATGAAACTCAGGACAAAGAGAATTAAAAGTTTACTATAAATATGTCAAAGTAGCAACACATTGATGGGCTGATCTCTGAAGATCAGCAATGGCTTCAAGGTAGGGACAGCTTTTATAAGTAACCCTTATAGGTCCACTTCAGCAAAAGAAATCAGGCTCCTGCATCTCAATTCTTCCCCAAGGTAGCAAGAACTTGACAGTTTGCAGGTAGGGGTATGGGACAAAGAGAAGGTAATACAAAAGCTGCTGACTTGGCATCTCCTTCCCCACCAGAACCTCCCCCTATACTGGTTGATGAGCAGGACTGGGGACAATGGGAACTAAATCAACATAAATTTCAACAATATATTGAGTTTGAAGTGACCACAACTGATCTATTCAGCCAGTGACTAGATACATAGAACAGAAGCTCCAGAGAGAGCTCAGAGCAAGAGCTAGAGATTTAGGAATAATTTCCATAGAAGTGATAGTTGGAGCCAGTCCTTAGTCAATTAACAAGCATTTGTTAAGTACCTACTAGGTGCTAGGTGCTAGGGGCTGGGGATATAAAGAAAGGCCAGAAATCAATCTCTATTCTCAAGGAGCTCAGGGTTTAATGGGGGAGAGAAAATGCAAACAAGATACATGAAGATAAAAATGGACAAAATCTCAGAGGGAAGGCAGTAGGATTAAGAACTGGGAAAGGCTTCTTATAGAAGGTGGGATGTAGGCTGAGCCTGGAAGTAAACCAGGGGAACCAAGAGGCGGAGCTGAGGAGGGAGAGAATTCCAGGGACAGTCATTGAAAATTTTACTTATTTACATACATACATACATATATATGGATATGTATAGGTGTGTGTACATATACACACACATACACACACAGACACACATATGTGTATATATATATATATATATATTTATGTCTAATGGTAGCCATCTCTAGGGCAGGGGTTGGGAAGGGAAGAAAAAAAAGAAAAAGGAAAAAGAAAAAGAAAAAAAGGAAAAAAGAAATTTACATGTTAACTTTATTAAATATTTAAAAGGAATAGCAAGTCGTACATAGTAAATTGGCAGTTTCATGTTCAATTATACTATAAATTACACTGTATTATGGAAATGCTTGCTTTATCCCTAAATTAAAAATAAAATAGATACAAATTTTAAAAAAAGAAAATGTTTAGAGTCAGGAGATATAGTTTGAGGAATAGTGAGACATGTTTGAGGATTCTTGAGGATCTTGTTTGAGGAATAGTAAGAAGTGTCACTGGATTGTGGAGTAGATGTATGTGTGTGTGTATCATCAGAGGACAGAAAGATGTAAAAGACTGGAAAGATAGGAAGGAGTCAAGTTAGAAAGGGCTTTACAAGTCACAGAGAGAATTTTACATTTTTGTTGTTGGAGCTCTGAGAGCAGATGAAATCTCCAGAAGAGACTGAAGAGGTAAGAACAAAGTACATCTGTAGTACCATCAGTATCTCTGTGATTCTGAAGTATGAGCTTAACATTCAAACTTATTACTACTGATACAGTTTAAAATATTTTATGCCAAACATCTACCATCAAGTGCTTCATACCTATTGCGTCCTAAAAAAGAAATGTACGAATGTTATGAGAGCCAATAATTTCCCACAGTGATCAGCCATAACTCTTAAACCACATGGAAGGAAGACTGAAATCCACTAAATTTTAATGATGCATGAAGTGTAAAAACATCAGGGAAATCCATTATGACAACCATCATTTACAGGCAGTGTGGCATAGTGAAGAGAGAGCCAGCCTTGGAATAAGACCTGGGTTTAGGTCTTGCCTCTGTGTGACCTGGACAAGTCATTGGGTAGTCTGCGAGTTACAGAAGAGGGCAATTCTACATTGGCAGAGGGAGTTTCCTTATGGGGAGCTCCCAGTATGAATGGAACCACAGGTCCAGGCCAAAAATTAAAAGTAACTGTACTTTATCCATTCATGATTGAGAAGTCTTTTCCATGCATCATACTTAACAGATTAGCTGAACATAAGTAGTTTGCAGGAAAGTTAATGTAAACTCCCTTCCAGTGGGGGGATGAGCTTGATGACTCATGACCCTTAAGTAGCTTTTGAAATACCAAGAATGCCATCATTCTATGCTGTTTTGTGTTTGTGGACTTAACAATGACTAAACTGCTATTTGTGGAAAATTTCAAAAGTCCCCCCCACCTTTTGTGGGGGACTTACTGGGAAGGAATGATGATCCTAGGCATAGACAGAGACAGAGAGCTCCAATGCATGGCCTATGACCAATGGCATCAAATAAGGCTGAATTCCTTCACCTTTACTACTCTACTTTTCAGCAACAATGGTCTATAATTAGTCTTACAAGATGGTGGCTAAGATATGGGTAAGTGCAGATAAAGGAGAAGCCTGTTAATTTCCTAATGCTTTGATAGCAAACTCAAAAGGCTAATGGTGAGTAGTTAAGGTCTCCTATAAATCGAAAGCTGCACTTCTAAGGCTTAATGAAAACACAATCTTCTTTATGAACCTAAAGTGCACATGACCCCCAGCAAGACTGTTGAATCATTTTTCCAAGTCTGAGTTGTATTTCTGTCTGATTGTTATTCTGCTGCCCAGATCACCCATGTGCAATAGTTGTTACCCTGCTAAATGGATAGCCATGAAAACCATCTGTTTTCTTGGTAGGATTGCTCCTGGGAAGGATACCCTTGAAGGAAAAAAAATAGTTATTAAGCAGGTGAAAGCAGGTGCTGCATGGACAGTTGACAAAGCACTGGTGATAGACTCTGGAGTTATAATCAACAGCACCCCTTAAATAAGTGTCATCCCATAGCGGTCCTAATATGGCTTTATGAGACATGGACTTGGAACCATTATCATAGCATAAAGTGGAGCCCTGTTTTGCTGTTATCATAGCAGGATTCAAGTTAATCCAATAGGTGTTTATTAAGCACCTCTAGTGTAAGCCCATGTACTGTGCCATGGTATAGGGAACCTTTGGAAGGAGCTTCCTGTATTTTCTGGAAGACCATGAACCATAATTAATGTACTTCATTAATGTGCCAGTTGACAAAGCATGATGGACTCTGGAGTTACAATCAGCAGCACCCCATAAACAAATGCCATGGTCTTTCCTTCCTTCCTTCCTTCCTTCCTTCCTTCCTTCCTTCCTTCCTTCTTTCTTCTTCCTGAAGCCATTTGGGGTTAAATGACTTGCCCAAGATAACACAGCTAGTGTCTGAGGTCAGGTTTGAATTCGGGTCCTCCTGACTTCAGGGCCAGTGCTCTATTCACAGCACCACCTAGCTGCCCTTTTTTGGGGGGAGGCAAACAGGATTAAATGACCTGCCCAAGGCCACACAACTGGTGTCTGAGGGCTGAACGGTTACTTCTGAAGATTGTCCGTGTTTCTGCGGCTGTAACAGGTTCCCTTACTTGGTACACAGTTAGCAAGGCCATGACTTTAGGGGGGCTGTTCCCCTGAGTGTGAAACCTTGGCTGTGGGACAGCACTTTGTTCCTCCAGCACTGCTCCCCTTGATTCGATGTCCACAGCTTTGTTTTGTGTAGTTGAGATGAATGAGTGAAGCATTTATTAAACACTTGCTTTGGTTATTATTGTTCAGTCATTTCAGGTGTATCTGACTCTTTGTGACCCAATCTGGGTTTTCTTCGCAAAGATACCAGAATGCTTTGCCATTTCCTTCTCCAGCTCATTTTACAGATGAGGAAACTGAGGCAAACAGGGTTAACTGACTTGCCTAGGGTCACACAGCTCCTAAGTGTCTGAGGCCAGATTTGAACTCAGGGAAAATGAGTCTTTCTGACTCCACATCTGGCACTCTACTGCACTACCTAGCTGTCCCCAAATAAGATACTAGAACCCTCCAGAACGGAGCTCTGTAGCCATCCCTGAGGTAGGAAATGACCATGCTATTAATGAATACAGAGTCCCTCAAAATGAACTTAGGTGGCTTGGTGTATAGAGCACTAATGTGATACTCGTAGAGCACCTTGTAAACTTTAAAGCATTAAATAAATCCTAGTTATTATTATTATTATTATTATTGTCATATTACTAATGCAATGTCCAGACCATCCAATGCCAGCGGCCAGAGAGTGTTCCACGTGCTGAGTCACATAGCACAGAGTGGCCCCGTTATTTGAAGATTGTATAACGTTTCCTGATGAAAATATCAAGTCTGGGGACACGTGCCTGAATTTACAGGTGCTGGGGTCTGATCCTTCTTGCATCCTATTGGCTCTCCTCCAGAGCTCCTGTTAGATGACCTTATCCAAACAAACACAAAATCTTCATCTTTGTGATCAGAGTGGATTCCCTCAGAGTCTTCAATGTGACCCCACCCTGCCAAAAGCTAAGAGCAGAGGATAGGTATGGGAATCCTTTGGTCTAACCGGAAACCCAAAGTAATTTGTTAAATTTCCTAACGATATCACATTCGACTTCCCACATTATACCTTTTGTAACCTTTCGACAAAAATACAATTTAGATAAATCACAGCTTTGGAAGTACCTGCAGCTAAGAAATACAATAAGGCAGATTATAGGGTTTTTCACGAACGTCATCCCCAAAGAGTTAGAGCCAAATTATTGAAAACCTGTAGGGGGAAATAAAACTCAGGGCTGCATTTATCTGTAATTTTATTTGTTCCAAAGCCAGCCTGACTACAGAAAAAAACATAGGCCTGATGTAGAATACAGGGTTTTCTCAGGAGTTAGATGCTGAACTGGGTCTGGACTCTCTGAGCTAACCCTGGTAATTAGCATATGCATCATAGCCCAACAACAATGTGTCATGATTACACAGTGCATATATAAATTAACAGGAATTAGCTGGTAAGCTCAGGCCTTTATACTACTCACGACTGGATCAGAAAGTCACTTTTGTTCATTTAACAAACATTCATTAAGTCTGCTATTGTGAGACGCCTTGAAGGTTTCGTTCCACATCCTCTGACTAACTGCAGCCCCAAAAGAGACCTTCTACTTCAACCTTTAAAACAATGCCTTATACATAGTAGGGACTTAATACATTTTTTGGCTGAATAAGAATAAGAAAATAAGGGGCAGGTAGGTGGCACAGTGGGTAGAGCACCAGCCCTGGAGTCAAGAGGACCTGAGTTCAAATCCAGCCTCAGACACTTGACACTTCCTAGCTGTGTGACCCTGGGCAGGTCGCTTAACCCCATTGCCTAGCCAAAAAAAAAAAAAAAAGAAAAGAAAAGAAAAGAAGATATGGATCAAGATTTTTTTTTTGGCCTAGAACATAGTAGGTGCTTAATAAATTCTAGTGGACTGACTGACAAATGAAGGAACATCTTGAATGTGCATCAAGCCAGAGAGTCCGGAGCCTAGCCCATATCAGTCAAGTGCAGGGTCTTTTTGTGTGTCATAGACCCTTTTGGCTGTCTAGTGAAACCTATGAATCCTCATCTCAGAATAATGTTTTTAAATGCATAAAATAAAACAGGATTACAAAGGAAACTTATTATGCTTAAATATAGTTATCTAATTTTTTTTTTTTAACGTTCAGGGATACCAGGTGAAGAGCCCCTGCTGTAGTGTGAATAGGTGAAATGTTGCCTCTATGATAGATTTCTCTTTGACTAACCAGCTCCAGCAGTTATGAAGCCCACTAAGATTCCCAGACCTTTCACACAATTGCTATCTAACCATGCCTTCCCCATCTTGATTTTGTGAAGGTGGTTTCTCTTTTGATTCAAGCCAAGATTCCAGCCTATTTAGATTTTTTTTTTGGAAATCTGACATTCTTGCCTAACACGTTAGCTTTCCCTCCTAGCTGTGCATCATCTGAAAATTTGATGAGTATGTCATCTATACCTTTATCCAAGTCTTTGATAAAAAATCTTCAATAGCTCAGCGCCAAGCACGGATTTCTGGGGCACCTCCCTTGGATACCTTTAAGGCTGACCTCCCATGATTAACACTTTGTCTTTAATTTCCACCAATCAGTGGTGACCCTGCCTAATCATCATCTAATCATCTTTTAACACCATAGCTACACCTTTTCTATAAAAATAGCAGGAAACATTTCATCAAATGCTTCACTAAAATGTAGGTCAAATAGAATGACCTCATTCTCTTGATCTACCAGCTTAGTCATCTTGAAAAAAAAAAGAAATAAAATTATCTCAACTAGTTCTGAAATCCACACTGGCTCTCTGTGATCTGTATTTCTTTTCCTAGATGTTCCCTATCCATATCCTCCATAATATGGTCTCAGATTTTGTCAG
This sequence comes from Vombatus ursinus, assembly GCF_900497805.2. Taxonomy (NCBI): domain Eukaryota; kingdom Metazoa; phylum Chordata; class Mammalia; order Diprotodontia; family Vombatidae; genus Vombatus; species Vombatus ursinus. The sequence continues at coordinate 5,292,105 of NW_020945237.1, read as the reverse complement.
GGACTGAATTTAACACCACAGGACCAGAGTTTGTAAGCTTTTTTCTTTTCTTTTTTTAAAGTAAAAATTGGCAGAACATTTGTGCTTTTCCGGATTGGGGTGGTTGTTGTTGTTTCAGTTGTTTCAGTTGTGTCTGACTCTCCATGACCTCATTTGGGATTTTCTTGGCAAAGATACTGGAGTGGTTTGCCATCTCCTTCTCCAGCTCATTTTAGAGATGAGGAAACTGAGGCAAACAGGGTGAAGTGCCTGGTTCAGGGTCACATGGCTAGTAAATGTCTGAGGCCAGATTTGAACTCAGGAAGATGAGTCTTCCTGGTTTAAAGTCCAGTACTCTATCCACCATTACCACCTAACTGCCCAAGAGCTTTGTTCCTGTTTCCTTATTGATCTTGGACATCGATTCTCATTAGTCGTTTTTGCTCTGGTCTTTCTGGTCCATAGAAGAAAAGCAAGTAAGAACTGAGCCATTCTTCCCTTTCTCCATCCTATCTTATTTACCCTGGACAGTGGTCCTCTCCTTTCTTTGATCTTCTCTTTTCCCTTAGGTGCAGGGTGGGAAGAGAGTTTGAGTACCTTCTTGATAACCTTGGCTCTCCTTCCTAGCCTGACCTCACTCTGAGATTTAGTCATCCTGACCTTATTCATACCAGACCAGACAAAGTTTTGATATTCATCCTCTATTCGTTTTTCAGTTCTGGGATCTTCTTCTATACTCATCTTTAAAAATCTGATTTGGTTGGTGAGTTCCCTGTGCGTCCACATTCGTCTTTTCTTCATTATTGGAAAGGTTTTTCTTTGTGGCTTCTGAACTTCATTCTTGAGAGGTTTCATCTTGCTTGGGCTGACTTTGCTGTAGAATTTTAGGTCTAGTGGTCCCCCACCTCACACTCATGGTAAATATTTTCATATATTTAATTGTATCCCAGATCTTGGCTAAAATTTGACCCTCAGTCCATTTAAAGAATTTAAGTCCTTTGGAGGACGAGAAAGATTTTATTGTAATTTGATCTTTCTTATACCTTGGTACTATAACGTCTCACCATTCTGTACTTCCATTCAAATTAATTCGATTTATTAACATGTATTAAATCCTTACCATGTACCTAATGAGGGCAGATAGATGGCACAGTTGATAGTGTGCTGGGTGTGGAGTCAGAAAGGCCTGAGTTCAAATCCAGTCTCAATAGCTGTGTGGCCCTGGGCAGTCCTTAACCCTTTTTGCCTCAGTTTCCTTAACTGTAAAATAAGTTGGAGGAGGAAATGGCAAATCACTGCAGTATCTTTGCCAAGAAAACCCAGATAGGGTCACAAAGAGTTAGATACAACTGAAGTGACTGGATAACAGCCAAAAGTACCTAGCATAAGGGGCAGCTAGGTGGCACAGTGGATAGAGCACCAGCCCTGGAGTCAGGAGGACCTGAGTTCAAATCAGTCCTCAGACACTTGACACTTACTAGTTGTGTGACCCTGGGCAAGTCACTTAATCCCATTGCCTAGCCAAAACCCCTCCACCCCTCAAAAAAGTACCTAGCATTGTTCTAGATCCTGGAGGGCAGAGGGGGGAAAAATGACACAGTTTCTGGAGGTGTTTAAATTCAACTGGAGTTGGGGTTAGGAAGAAGGAATAGGAAATAATATGTACAGAGGATCACAAATTTAAAACTGAAAGGCCATCCAGTCAACCCCCCCCCCCCCCATTTTACGGATGAAGAAATGAGGCCTAGAGATGTTAATGACACAAAGGTATTAAACACTCAAAGGTATTAAATAATTTTGGGATCCAGATCTTGTAACTTCAAAGCTAGCATTCTTTCCAGTATGCCATTCAGGAGGTGGTATGTTGACTTTGGGGAACACCTAATGGTGCAATTTAGATGGAAAATAGAATATGTGAAGAGGATTATTGTGAAGCAAATTTAGAAAAAAGGATAAATGCCAGATAAAGAATTTATATATTTTCTCTTATCAGCACTAAGGAGTCCCTGAAAGGATTTGTGTGTGGTCAAACTTGTCCCTTTGGAAGATTAACTTGATAGATAAACGAAGAAGATCGGATTAAAGAGGGGGAAAGATGGGAAGCTGGGAGACTGGATGGGAAGGTATTATAATAGATCAATATGTGAGGTGGGGTGAGGGCTTAAATAAGGTTGGAATGAGAGGAGGGTTGAGAACATTGGACACGTCCAATGTTGGAAATATTTTAAAAAATTTTTTATTGACTGAATATTTGTTACAAGGGATTTGTTTTCTCTATTTTCTTTTTCTAGTTTGGGTGGGGAGACGGTAGGATCCAAAGAAAATAAGTACTTGTTTCTTAATAAAATAAAATTTTATTTAGAAATTAAAACAAAAAATATGAGCTTAAGTTTCAAGCCTGGGTTAATGGGATTATGATGTTTTCTTCCATGGAGATAAGGATTTTTTTTTTTGGATGCCAAGGTCCATGAAGACTTCTTTTTCTGATTTCATTCTAAGCTCCTCTCTTTCTTTTCTAATTCCTGCTGTGTCTAGTGTGTCTACAGAACGATGGTAATGACATCATATGATATAGATTTATAACACACTTATAACACAAGCCTTTGCCTAATTGAAGAAATGGTGTTATCTCTTTTCTGAATATAGCTACCTTCTTAGTTTGACATTTCTTTATATATTTCTGTTTTGTTTTGGTTTATTATTAATGAGTTTTGTGTGCTTGAATGTGCCATCATCTCCCACTCTCCACTAGCTCCTTGAGATAATTTCTTGTGCTTTCCCTTCCAATCTAATCCAATCTAACTAGCATTTATTAAATGTCAACTCTACGTGAGGTACTATGGTATGGGCTCAGAAGACAAAGAAAAAGGAAAAGTCCCTGCTCTCAAGGGACTTACATTCTACTGAGAGGGCAGGGATACAGATAAGTGTACAGCTAGGTTCCTTTTCATGTAAATAACTGAAGTGGTCCCTTGTATTCAAATTTGCACCATTCGAAGCTATAATTCTGTGCAATATAGTCGTTAATTCCAACCCCCTGGAAATATGTGGTTTGAATTTGAATACTTCAGTTACCACTGGTGATTCATTATTTGCACTAATGAAGACCTAGTTGTATATATATGATAATATGAAATTTATTAAAAACACTAATAACTAGGGGGAATCATGGGATACAGAAAATGAGCCAAGTTTTGAAATAAGCTAGTGATTTGAAGAGGTGAAGGTAAGAAGGAACTGCTACGCTAGCATGGAGTATAAATGGTGAAAGGACATAGAGACATAGAGGTTAGGTATGTTTTCCTGACGGGTATGGGTCTGGGAAACACCTCCCCCTCCCAACTCTCCTTGAATTTTCCCTTATGGTCAGCCTCTGACTTTCTCCTGAGGCATGGATCCATCCCAGTAATGCTTTCAACTGGCCTTTCATGGTGGCCTACATTGATTGGGTAATCTCCCAATTCTCTGTTACCTCTAACCTAGCCCAGCCCTTCATTGTCTGTTACCTGGGACTTCCCTCAGTTATTTCCCACCCTTGATTCCATCTAGACCCCGTTGTCCCTTGGACACTTGGTCCAGGTCCCTGGTGTTCTCCCTACCTCACAGTCACCCCAGCCTACTGGCCACTCCCATCCAGATCTCCTAAACCACAACGTAGCTAGGTCCCAGAAAAAGGAAGGTTGATTGAAAGATAGAATGTGTCAAGGAGAGGAATGGGAAGTAAGAGTGAAAAGGTAGGTTGAAGCTATATTGTGAATGGCTTTATAAGCTGGACAGTTTCTATTTTATCCCAGAGGCCTTAGAGAGCCATTGAAGTTTTTTTGAGCATGAGAAGTGACATGGTCCAACATATACTTTAGAAGGAAGATTTTGGAAGCTGTAGAGAGGATGGACTGGAGAAAGGAGAGGTAGAAAGCTGGGAGTTCATTTAGAAAGCTATGACAATAGGAAAGACCAGCAGTCGTAGGAACATGAACCCGTGTTGTGGTCATGTCAGTGGAGAGAAGTAGATGGATACTAGAGACGCTATGGAGGTAAAATTGAAGGGACTTTGACTTCATATTTCCTACAGTGCCTGGCACTGTGACTTATCAATAATGATACTTGATGAACTCTGGCTGATTGATTTCTAATGGTAGGATGGTCTCAAAGGGAAACAGAAAATCTTTATCATTTTAGTATTGAAAGGTTTGTTTCTGACCAGCACAATACAGGACTTGCCTACATGGTATTTGGAAACTACAGGCAATTTTCAATAATCTACTGAGCCTTGCACATTTGCAATGACCAAGAATGCTAAATAGACTTGCTTAAAATAAAGGATTTGGGGTTAGACTGCAGGCATTGCATCCTGAGATACAAGGCTCTCAGGAAATTTCTTTTTTAAGAGCAAAGGGACTTCGTGTCTGGCAATCATGGAGAAATAAAACTGAAAGCTATCTGCTATTTTAGGAGTTGTAAGGTGGGCATAGTCTTTTATTTTCTTCCCTCCCAATCCATAGCAGACCTGATTAAGTATGTTTAAATATAACCAAGTCATGGAAGGTTTAAAGAAAATCTGTCTATGTATCTATCTGTAGACACATATGCGCATATATATATTCATGAAAAATACATCCATGTATGTGTATATATGCACATATATAGTATGTATGTACATATATATATACACATATACATATACATATGCACAAAGGAACAAAATGAACACTTCATGAAAGTGTTACAAGGATGACGTAGGCTTTTATAATTATACCGAGAGAAAAGCTTTATATGATGATGGCCTTCATATTGAGATTAGTAAAACAATTCATGTCAACTGCTTTAAAGAGATGTATAAGGAGGAACTATCGTTTTAGGTTATTTTACTTACAAGCAACAGGGGACCCAGCATCCAGGCTAATCAAAACTCCTGACACAATGAACTTTTAAGAATGCATTTGTGACCTTCTCGACAAAACACAGACATTTGCCCAATGGAGCAGAAGGCAAGATTCCCTCAAACAAACAAACAAAGATCCCCCCAAAAACGTTAAAAGGAGCGTGAGCAATGAAGCAGTTGGAAAAATGGAAGAGAAAACATGAGTGGCTTGCATTTTATCTTGCCAAGATCAACAAACTTGATTGAATGAATTAAAAAAAAAAATTCTTAGAGAATTTGAAAGCTGCAACAGAACAGCAAGACGAGACAAAATAAAACAACCAAAAAACCCAGAAACAAAACACAGGGAAAAGGGCATCTAAAAAATAAACTGGATAATTCCTGAATATTTCTGAATAATTAATAAAGGGAGATAGCGAGGGTCCACTGATGCCTTGTGATAATCTGATAGAGTAGAAACTGTATGATGGATTACAAAGGATAATTTGTCTCATTTTCAAACATTTCTTCTTTGATGGTTGATGGGCTATTTCAGGGCAAGTATTCTGTGGCCAGGGAAGCAACAAAGAATAGTGCATTTGTAAGTTATCTGTGTACAGGTAATAACTAAAACTGTACGTGCTCCCTTAAAGAGGGATGAAAGCAGAGGGCTCAAGATTTCCTCGGAGGTCTGCTATGCTTTAACAGAGTGCCAGCCTTGGAATCAGGAAGACATGAGCCACTTATTACCCGTGTGTCCCTGGACCAATCACTAAATCTCTAAGGATAATCTCAGCCTCAGTTTCTTCATCTCTAAAATAGGGATAAAAAAAATTCTTACCTTAACGGTTGTTGTAAGGATCAAATGAGATAATGTATGTAGCATGCCTTGTAAATATTAAAACACTTCATAAATGTTGCATTTTTTATTTTATTGCTATTATTCATGATTTTTCACTATCATTTTTATCATCATCATCATCATCATCATTATTATTATTATTATAATACAGATAATGGTAGACTGGTTGAGACTGGAAAGACACAAAAGGTAGGAAGAAGGGAAATAGGAAGGAATGAATTTTGGAGATGCTACTTTGAATGCCATAGAGCCCTGACTTTCTTTAGTATACATATCGTATTTTTAATAAATTAGGCCTGTGATTTCATTGGTTTAGGCAAACTTTTTTTTTTTTTGTGAGGCACTTGGGGTTAAGTGACTTGCCCAGGGTCACACAGCTAGTATGTGTTATATGTCTGAGGCTTGATTTAAACGTAGGTTCTCCTGACTCCTGTGCCACCTAGCTCCCTCTAGGTAAACTTTCGGTGAGGAAATGCCTTCTACCAATGCAAATTGACGATTGGTCTTCAAAGCACAATCTTGGAACGGGGTTTTCTTAGCCTACTTTGTGTCATGGACCCCTCCAACTGTCTGATGAAGTCTGTGGATCCCTTCTCAGAATCAGTTTTTAAATAATTAAAGGAAAGGCTCCATTTCAGCTAGAGGTTAGTGAAACAAAGATGTAATATTTTTGCCTTCCCTGTTTACAGACCTCATGAAATCTATCCACAGACCCATTTGTCAGTGGAACCCAAGGGAAGAATCCCTCTTAGAGAGTTACTTGGGACCCTGAGAGGTTAATTGCCTTGCCCATAGCCAGAGTATTTTTGAGAGGTGAAATTTGAATACGTAGCTTTCTGATTCTGAACCCTGTTCTCTATCTACTACCTCTGACATAAAATTTATATTAAAAGAAAGATTTAATAACTGGTATTAGGCATTTCATAAACTTTGTTAAAAAGAAAAAAGAGGGCTAAGATTTTCTAAAAGAATGGGACTGACATAATTTATTCTCTGACTTCACACTTCCAATACACAAGAACCCTGGTTTACACCCCTAGTGAGCCTTGTGTCAGATCCAGAGTTCAAATTTCTAATTTGTTCTCGTATATAGACTAACTCAGAATGTCCTCTTGGAGGAGGAAGGTTTTAAACTTTATTACCGCTCTCTATCTCTATCTGCAAAACAAATGTAGCCAGAAAAATGAGAAGAAATGATTTTAAAATGGTTGACAAATATAAACAGTTATAGAAATCCTTCATGCTAGAGAGATTGATAATATATAGCAGCTTGGCTGAGAAACTCCTCGTGAAAAGTTGGCTTTTGCAAGAATGTGTCTCCTTATTTTATACTTATGTCTCCTGAGTTCAATGAAGAGTTAAGAGTACTTTATGCCTCCCTTCCTCCCAAGGATCTCAAAATCATTTACAACCATTAATTAAGCTTCCCAACAGTCCTGTGAAGTAGGTATTATCATGGCCATTTTGCAAATCAGAAATCCGAGGACTGGGGGTTTACACGGCTTTTATAAAGGCAAGTGGTCTCAGTGATAGGAGATCTGGGAATAAAGCCAGTCTCTTGCGTCTGTGTGCAACTCCCTAGATTATATTCTGATGCTGGCAGACGGTTAAAAATACTCTCTCCATGGGCCTCCTTTTATTTTTCCTCTGTGTACTTTCTCCCTTGGGAAGAAAGAGGGAAGGAAGGAGAGAGAGAAAAAGACTTATCAAGGAGTATAGGATGGTAGCAGCCATTCCAAAAATCAGTCCACACAGGAAAACTTTGCCTGCCTGCCTGCAGGGACTCTCATCCACATTCTGGTTGCTCATTCATAGGGGTGTAGGGCAAGGTAAAATGTTTGGTGTGGGGGGTGCAACGTTGGAAATGAATGGAAATAAATGTAGAGTTTCCTTGGAGGGTGTAGAGAAGTGTGCTCTGGTAGCATTGAGCTCTGTGCCCTCTGCTGCCTGATCCCCACAAGTTGATCCCTTCCCTTCAGTCACTGTTGTTCATCTTTCTTTCGAAGAGGACCAGTGCCATCATAGGGTGATGTCTTGACTTCTGTGTATATTGGATTTGAGTGAGGCAGAGTCGGACAGTCGGCAGCCTCACTTTCTCTTCTAGAGTCATTGAAGTCCAGTGGCAAGACAAAAGTCACGATGACTGGTGATGGTCAAAGATGAAGTCTTGGCATCTCTGATGTCTGACCAAGCTCTAAGTGGCTCCACAGAGCAAATTTTTCTCATCTGCCCATTCTGTGAGGGGAAATCTTCACATGTTTTGGGTAGACACCCCCTCAACTCACCCCAGGGTCTGAGGCCCTTCTGTCAGTTACCCTCAACATGGTTTAGCTCATCTAAACGCGCCTAGACAGTTTTATGTGGGTGTGGAGACTGCACATGCTCTACCTTCTTGGAGCCCCAGGTGAGAGTTGGGGAAAGGTGGACACCAAATGTGGGTGAGCAGTCCTGGAAAGGGCTCTGAAGCCTATATAGAGCTTAAATTCTAGGCACTTAGCAACATAAAAACATTTTCTCTGCCCTTGAGAAATTATAATCTAGTAGGTAAGATAAGATATGTAGATAAATATAAAAAGCAGCATTTGTTAAGTATGTAAGGGAGATAAAAAGTGTTAGAAGAATACCCAGGAAAGAGATCACATTTCTGGGAGGGGAAGTTCTGGAAGGAATTCATGGAGGAAGTGACATTGGAGCTGGACCTTGAAGGATAGATAGAATTTCCACATGTGAGGGTGGTAATGAAGAAGCTATTCTAGACATAGTAAGTGAATGGCACAGAAGTGGAAAAACACAAGGACTGATGGGTAGTGTCTTTTGATCTGAATAATGTATAGGAATGCCAAGGGAAGTAGTGTGATACAAGGTTGAGAGAAGGATTTAGATGGTCGAATGCCAGGCTGGAGGGGGGGTGGTAAAGAAAGGGAGAGGGAGAGGGAAATGGAGAGAGAGAGACAGAGGAAGAAGAAGGAGGAGGAGGAGGAGAAGAAGAAGGAGGAGGAGGAGAAGGAGAAGAAGAAGAAGAAGAAGAAGAAGAAGAAGAAGAAGAAGAAGAAGAAGAAGAAGAAGAAGAAAGGAGGAGGGGGAGAGAGAGAGAGAGAGAGAGAGAGAGAGAGAGAGAGAGAGAGAGATTGATTGAGATTGAGATTGAGATTGAGATTTAAAAATCATCCACCTAGAATGACAGCTGAAGCCATGCAGATGGGTGAATTCACCAAGGAAGACGCTGTAGAGAGAGAATTGAAGGCCAAGGACAGACCCTTGTGGAATGCCTACCTTTCAAGAGATGGAGGAGGAAGAGGAACCAGTGAGAGAGACACGGAAGGAGCCGTCAGAGGGATAGCAAAACAGCTATGAAAATGTCACATGATGCTCACAGAGGTCTCAAGAAGGAAAAAGTAATAAACAGAATGAGATATTTACAGAGAGGTCAAGGAGGATGAAGACTGAGAAAAGGCCACTCCATTTGTCAATTAGTGATCTTTGAGAAAGCAGTTTCAACAGAGCGGTGGGTGTGGGAGATAGATGGCAAGGGCCTGTGGAGAGAGCGAGAAATTAGAGTCAATGTGTATTAACCATTTTGTTAAAGAGTTAGAGAAAGAGAAGACAGAATGCCACACTCATGAAGGTAGTGATGTCAAGGGAAAGTTATTTTAGGATAATTGAAGGATACCTGAGTATAATTACAGGGAGCAAGGAACGAATGCATATAAAGAGGGAGTTTGAAGTTGTAAGATGCAGAGATGAATCTGGTCATTTAAAGAGCAATGTCCAGAAGGAGGAGGGGAGGAAATGGAATCCAGGGAACACAGGTGGAGGGATCAGCTTTGGTAAGGAATCAGCATCTCTTTTACTAAAGGCACAAGGGTAATCAAGAAAAAAAATGGAACCATGGAGGTTGCTGGAGCCTTGAGTTGTGATGGTTTTTAGGCCTCAATGGCCCTTCAGAAGAACCACCTTTGAACCTGTCACATCCTAATTATGCCAAGCCCTGTATCTCTCTTCCTAGCTCATGTCATAATCATAGATTTAGAGTTGGAAGGGTACCTAGAGAACATCTGTTGTTATTGCTGTTCAGTCGTTTTTCAGTCATGTCTGAGTCTTCATGATCCCATTTGAGGTTGTCTTGGCAAAGATAGTGGAGTGGTTTGTCATTTCCTTATCTGGCTCATTTTACAGATGAGAAAACTGAGGCAAACAGGGTAAAGTGACTTGCCCAGGGTCACACAGCTGGTAAGTGTCTGAGGCCAGATTTGAACTCACAAAGATGAGTCTTCCTGGTTCTAGGCCTGGCACTCTGTGCACTTTGGCACCACCTAGCTGCCCTAGAGATCATCTAGCTCATCTTCTTTATTTAACAGGTTAACTGAAGCTCAAAGTTTAAGTGACTCATTCAAAGTCACACAGCTAGTAGTGTCTTATGCACGAAACACTTCTGGGTTTTTTGTCTCCTCAGGGCAACTTACTGAGGCAGGCAAGGACCATGGATTTGACCAGGAAGAACCAGGTTGGCTTCCCATCTTTGATGCCACAGGCAGTGAGTTGCTAGGTATCCGTCGACAAATCAGATAAGGTAAATAAGCACAGAACGTGGGATTTACTAGAAAAGGCAAGTATGTGCAGGGCAAAAACAACTGGTACATTAATGAGCCTTTTGGGTCTCAGAGAGATCCCCCAAAACCCAGAGGACTGTGTTTTTTTTTGAACTATCACAACTCCTTAGACACAGAAAGAAGGGAAGGGTAAAAACACCTGGAGGTATATCTATCCCTCATCCATGAATCTTGATCTCATGTGATATTTTCTTTATTTTAGCTTTTATTGTAACATATCTCCTTACAGAGTTTAGCCACTTTGGGAGTGGAAGATGGTCAGTTCTGAGATGATAAAAGTCTTCTCTAAGGTAGTGAAGCCTAGGAATGAAAATTAAAGTCTTCCTTTTTGGTGTGTGTGTGTGTGTGTGTGTGTGTGTGTGTGTGTGGAGAGAGAGAGAGAGAAGGAGAGGGAGAGGGAGAGGGAGAATGATCCTGTTTCTGTCTTTGCTACCTAATTTCTTGACTGAGCACACCTTCACATTAGCACTGAGTCAAACATTTTATGTAGTGCGGATCCAGCATTAACAGTATTACCCCAGACACAGGTTCTAGCTGGTGCCTCATACTTTTGTGTGTGCATAGTACATTTCTATATTGGGGAATATATCTGGAGAATCCAACTCTGTCATAATTATCCAACTGGTGATTTGTCTTTTCTTTTTCCCTGAGAACTGAGTTGTGACACTGAGTCCAGAAAAATAGAATTTTGCTCTTCTTATTCCCCACCCTGCTCTCTGGGGACAACCTAGGGAGGATACTCATTCTGGGAGTCGTGCAAGAGTGAGACAGGTGGTGTTCTTTGTAAGGCAGTCATTTATTCCCCTCGGAGGTAGACTTAGCACATCAAAGCATTCGGTGTGGGCCAATAAATAACTATTGAGGACCAATGACTTCTTCTCTGACAACTGACCCTGCCTGGATTTAAATTGGTGTCCATGAAGCAAATGGTATGGCACTGTATCACACAGAGCTATCAGAAGCTCTCCCTTTGAAGAGCAAACATATTTCCAAGCTTCATGCCACTATGGCCCTAGTTAATCAACTCCCTGGTGCTTCTCTTTATGACCTGAGGCTGTGCAGGAGTTGGTATAACAAAGCTGGCTTCTCAGAGGGGCTGTAATTTTATTCGAAGTTTTCCTGCTTTGCTTGAGTTTTCTGTTTCTTAATATTTATGAATGATGCCATTAACTTGATGGCAGATTTGGAAACAACCAAGCAAAGTAAAAATTGTAATTTGATGCAGCGTGTGTCCCTGGTCCAACTCTCCCAGCATCCCAGATGACAACAATAATAACAATAATACTCCATTTCCAATTTTAGATCAGCACACACACAAAGAGTCTGAGAAATGGGAAATCATGTGACTCCTGACCATGAGATGAAGTATGGGCTTGGGTCACTGGATGGAAAGGCAAATAACCTGGAATTCTCGAATTCTGGCTCTGTCATTGATTACTATAAACTCTGACAATTTGTCTTAGAGGGAAATCAGTGAGGAAACTCCTACCAGTAGAGACTGGCAACTGGTCTTTGACTGACAGTCTTAGAAGAGGGATTCTTAACTTTATTTGTATCATGGTCTCTTCTGGTAGCCTGGAGAAGCCCAAGGACCCCTTCTTGGAGTAATGTTTTTGAATAATTGAAGGAAATGCTAAATTTCAGGTAGAGAAAATAAAATATAATTTTTTCCTCTCCCGTCACAGATCCCTCTAAATCTATCGGTGGACTCCAGATTTAGAACCCCTGATCTGGAGGATGCAGCAGCTAGGGGTGCTGACTGAATTCTTGGTAGTTGATATGGTTATATTGGAATCTGTCTTTTGGACATTTTCCAAATATGAGAGATGGTGTGGTAGAGTGAATTGAAAGGCCTTAGAGGCAGGCCTTGATTTGAATCCTGTATTTTACACTTATTAGCTCTTTGGTCATGGCAGTGCATCTTGGTTTTCTTTTCAACCTCAGTTTCCTCATCTGTAAATTGGTGATATTAACATCTTGTAGTAATAGCTACTCACAGGGTTGTTGTAATACTGAAATAAGATGATGGAAAGTACTTTGCAAACTTTAGAATGTGGGCTTGGTGTCCATGAAGCAAATGGTATGTCACTGTATCACACAGCTATCAAAAGCTCTCCCTTTATTAATATCTTGTAGCAGTAGCCACCTCATGGGGTTGTTGTGATACTGAAATAAGATAATGGAAAGTGCTTTACAAACTTTAGAGACCTATAAAATGCCAGACAATAATATTCAGCCGTATAAACTCAGTAGGTGTTTAACGAATGCTTTTTGAATGAAGGAATGACCTAGAACGGGCGATGTTTCGTGATGTTTAGTTTCCACTGCCGATGCTTCGCATTCCTGATGGTTCTACTTGGGAGGGTGAAAAAAACAAAACAAAACAAACATTTTTGTGCAATGAAGAAAATTAGCTGAAGGGGCTTTTCCCTTCTCTCAGGCATAAAAGTTTTGGACCAGAGTGAAGTAAACTAATAATCCCACCTTCCCCCCAAAATTAGAGACCCACTGTTTTGCACGTAAAGACATGGCCCAAATGTGCTTAATATACTCCCAGGGAGGACTGAATCCAGCCAGCTGTAACACAGCGAATTTAATAAAATAAAACTAAGTTATCTTATCAAGGCTCCTGCTGCTTTTCTATAATATAAAAATGAAAATGGGTTTAATTTGGTGTTCGTGTAATCGAACTCATTACTTACATCCAAACGTGGCATGCATTGTTTTCCCTGGATGTTATATTGTGGCTGGTTCTTGTCTTCTGAAGGGAGGGAAGCTGTTCACTTGCTAGGAGCCCACTGACTCATTTGGTTCACTGAGATGCCATATAAGACAACACAGAAGAAGCAATTTACGCAATGTTAATTTAACCAAATGACCCCACAATGGCTGAAATGAGTTGATGGCATCTAACAAGTGAACAGTTGATAGCACCCTCTTGTTCACGGTGCTGGATGTCTCCAGGAAATACAGATGCTCTGAAGGGATACTTAAGCTAGTTCTTCATTCGACTTCTGGAGCAAGTAAGACTCCAAGGCCTGTGTTCTTGTTACTTAACTTTTCTTGACGGAATTCACATTGGACATCTTGGAGAGTTCATGTATTTTATTACTTTTAGAAGGCATAGATTTTCCCCTATGTCGTGAGAAGCTGGGTATTTGTAGCAGATAGCACAGTGGAGTCAAGAAGATCTGGGTTTGAATTCCACCTCTGACATTTGCTAGCAGCATGGCCTTGGGCAAACCACTATCCTTCCCACTGCTTAGTTATGTCCCCAGTGCTAATTACTATGGTAACTTTCTCATAGGGTTGTTATGGGTCTGAAGTGAGACAACACATGCATTGTTGGTACAATGTAATGATATTATTCCTTTTGTTCTGTTGCTTGTTTGGTACTTTTCAAGTTCCTTACTTGTATGCTGCAGAGATTTCTACAGTAGTTTCGGCAGTTATTAAATAAATCATTTTGAAGACCCCTCATCTGTGGCCTGAAACCATGCTTCCGAAACTGGGAATGTTATCATGGGTTTTTCCAATACCGAAAAATGGGCAGCTTCTTGTTTATAGCATTTTTTTAAGGATAAGTAGACTTGAAAGATGAACATGATGTTGACTATGATATAGTAGAATGTAAGCATCTTGAGGGCAGGGACTGGCTCTTGTTTCTGTAGCTAGAGTGTTTTCAGTCAATCAACCAATCAATCAACAAGTATTTTAAGTACCTACCATGTACCAAAGGCACTGTGGCACTAAGGCACTGTGGAGACAAAGCCAAACTTGAAAGAACCCCTGCCCTCAAGGAACCTCCATTCTTTCAGGAGAGACAAGTATATGCAGAATAAATACATAATATTTATGAAACAAAAATTACATCTAAATAAATATTATGTTTATAATAAATCCTCTAAATAACTGCTTGTCAAATTAAATCAAATCAAGTCCTAGAATGACCATAGATTGATCTATTCCAAACTCTTCTTGGTGAATTAGTCACCTTTATGGGTCAATGCATAGATTCTAAAGAATGAGAATACTTTCGTAGAATCTATAACAAAATCATGGCATTGTTCTCAGAAAAAAAAAATACTCAAAACCTAAACCAGTCAGCAAGGAAATGGAAAACTCTGTAACGAGAAATTAAAAACGGTTATTCCAGTCCTGTGGGTTGCCCCTGCTGCGCTCAGCACCTTGTGGGAGTGAATAGAAATAGAACAGCTCTTTAGAAAAATCTCCCTGCCTTCTACTTGCCCCTCCTATATGTCCAATGAGTGCTGTAACCTATGAATTTGTAAAAGCCTGTCCTTCAAAACACAGTTGAGAAAATTGGGCTAAAGGTATTACACATCTGGGTGATTTCTCAATATGCCACACTTGGGCTTTCAAATACAGTACACAGTCATCTTCCTAGTCTTTTCACTACTTATAATAACATTACCAGCCCTACTAGCTGGTGCTAATGTTATCAAAAGAACAATCAATATTCTACTCAAATTCCAGAGCCCCAGCACTTAATCCTAAATCACCCTCCCTGAGAGAAAGTCCTGGACAGTAGTTATAATAAATGACATTTTTAGAAGCAATCAAAAAATCATCTCCATGATCTTCTACTGAGTTATTTCCTTATAATTGAAAAGCTGGAGGCTATTGGAGTTTCTGGTTTGTGTTTTTTTTCCAGGTGAAAATATAAAGATCTTTGTGAGATGTGTGTGTGTGTGTCTGTGTGTGTGTGTGTGTGCGCGCGCGAGTGCGCGTGTATATGTGTGAATGCAAAGGAATGTTATTCAGAAAATCCAAGTGATTGCTCCCGAATTTCTCTTCTTTGATTGTGGGTTTAGATTCAACAAATATTCATCAAACTCTTGTTCTGTGTCTAGCACTATGCTAAAGTACTCAGGAGTAGAAAACATGGTACCTTCCTTGAGGAATTTATGGTCTAATTGGGGAAGACACATATGCACAGATGATACTGTGTAGAAAGCAATATATAATCAATGATCACATTAGCATTTTCACTGTAAATAAAACCAGAAGACTTAAAGAAACTATATTGACGTGGAAGCAGAGGTCAGAGAGGCAAATAAAGGAATTGGTGCAGGTAGGTTTCATTGTGTACCCAAAGGCAACCAGAGAGATGATGTCATAGGACAGCCACACTTAATTTGTCTTGTCAGAGCCAAAAAAATGATTTCCATGTTGATGATTGCAGCTCACAGTCCAACATAACTTCAAGAGGATAATAAAATAGAGAGAAATTCTTGTAAGGACCAGACAAGCTCCTTAAGACTTTTCCAACAGGAGTCTTGATGGTCTGCAATTAGATTACAAATTTGGGCACAAGGAAAGACTGAAAAAAAAGTGGTGAGAAATATGGTTCACTGTCAAAAAGTAGAAGAGGTCAAAGCTTGTAGGTTATTCGGAAACCTCACATAATGAATGTGCTCTTTAAGGAGAGAGTGTGCTGGATGTGGGAAATAGCTAGCATTTATATAATATTTTAAGGTTTGTAAAGCACTTTGCAAATATTATCTCCCTTGATCCTCACAACAACTTGGGGAGGTAGGTGCTAGGTGATGTAATGCGGAAGAGTGCTCATGACTTGGAGTTAGGAAGATCTGAGTTCAGATCCTGACTATTTAATAGCTGTGAAAATAAATTAAGCTAGTTTACTAGCTGTGTGTCCCCTGGGAAGTCACTTAACTTCTTTCTGACTCAGTTTCCTTATCTATAAAATGGTGATAATAAAAGTATCTTTCTCTCAGGATTGTTGTAAAGTGCTTAGCATTGTACCTGGCATATATTAGACTGTATAGCAATAGTAATTCTCCTCCTCCTCCTCCTCTTTCTTCTTTTTTTTTTCTCCATCTCCTCTTTTTCTTTTTCCTCTTCCTCCTCCTCCTCCTCCTTCTTCTCCTGGTGTCAGGAAGTCCTGAGTTCAGATACATCCTTAGATATTTATTAACCCTGTGATCCTGGGCAAGTCACTTAACCTTTATCTGCCTTAGTTTCCTCATCTATGGAATGGGAATAATAATGGCACCTACCTTCCAGGGCTGTTGTGATGATCAAATGAAATAATATTTGTAAAGCGTTTTGCAAATCTTATTTCTCCTTCAAGAATTTGTAATTTCATCAGTTTAAAGACTCTAGCTAGCATCACAGATCTCAAACCCTCTCTAAATTAGAAGATGTTCGTTGAGAGTTCCTGTGGCCAGAGCAGGGGTGGGGAACCTGTGGCCTCAGAGGCCCCATATGGCCTTCTACAGGTCCTCCCGTGTGGCCCTTGGACTGAATCCAACTTCACCTTTAGGGTTAAAAGTTTGAATTCAGTCAAAGAGCTGCACTTGAGCACCTAGAAGACCACACGTGGCCTTGAGGCTACAGGTTCCCCATCCCTGGGCCAGAATCATCATTCTGCAGCCTACCTGCTGATGAATCTCTAAACTTAGCTAGATTGGCCCTGGGCGAAAGATAGGCATACTAATGCCAAGCCTATATTTAAAACCTTTCCACCTTGGTAGGGCCTGCTAGAGCTTATCTTCTGTAGCAAATGCTTCATTCAGCAATTCTCTATCGTCCATCAGATGATTTGTTTTTAGTGGTCTTGGGTCTCAATGACTGTTCCATCAAATCCAGTATTCACTGTTAGGTGATGTGGCCTTGGAGAACCCAGGGTCACCTTCATGTCACAATGAGGCATTGGAATAGGCCACAGTGGCAGTCATGAATACTACTTCATTTATGATCACAATAAACCCCCGTCCAAGACACAGTAGTTTTCCTAATAACTTTGAAGGAGTTCACCCTCCAGGTATTAAAAAACAAAACAAAACAAAACAGAACAAAAAACCCAACAACCACCACTACCCAAACTTAAGGCTGGAGGAAGGTTTTATTTGACACACTCCAAAGGCAATGATGTTTCTGTTTTGCTATATCAATAATTCAATAAAGACAAAACTTTTATCAGCTCTTAAAACAAGTGCAAAGATATTGGCAAATTGACTCGGAATAAACACATTGTCCTCAAGCGTTTCAAAAGTCATTTTAGGGAGAAGTTTTACATCCAAGGTTTTACAAAATGTTAACTTAGAGGACACACTGGGTGTTCCTCACTGGGGTGGGGAAAACTAATGTTTCAGAAGACCCTTGCCCTCCCTTCTACAGACCATTGCCTCCATGGAATGGCGCCATGCCCCTGAACGTCAGAGGCAAATTCAGCAGTCTGACGTGTCACATTATGAAATAATTGTCATTCAGTTCAAGAGAATCTTTACTGCTATGTTTGACTCTATTTGGCAAAATGCAAATTTAGAAAATCACTTCTAATCTATACTCTGACAGGTCAGTGTTGTTAGAAATTAGTGAGGTTTTTTTTCCCCCACCAGAGCAGCAACTGCTTCATTCAGCAATTCTCTGTCGTCCATCAGATGACTTGTCTTTAGTGGTCTTGAGTCTCAATGATTGTTCCATCAAATCCAGTATTCACTCTTAGGAGATTCTATCTCATTCTTTTCAGGGGGGTAAAAATAATCTATCAAATACTCATGCACAATATTGTTTTTTCAAATGTGTTTACCAATGTGACTACTCTCCTTGAGGGGGAGTTTTCATTGAGTCATATGTTTTCATTGAGTCATAAAATCATGATTCTGGCAAAGACTGGCTTAGCTAGTCAGCCGTTGGTCTTAAAATGATCTGAGAGTTGTAGTGGACTGCAAGCAAAACATGAGTTAATCATGTAGCCAAGAAAACAAACATGACCAATCTTAGGCTCCTTTAAGAAAGGCATAGTGTGTAGCAATAAGGTGATAGTCTTACTATACCTGGCTCTGATTCAACATCTGAAATATTATGTTCAGTTCAGGGCACGAAACTTTAGGAAGGGCACTGATAACCTGGAAAGTGCCCAGAGAAAGGCAATCAGAATGATAAAGGGTTTTAAATTCATGCATGCCTTGTTAGTATCATTTGAAGAAACTGGAGGTGGTTAGCCAGAAGAAGAAATGATTGCGTGTGTGTGTGTGTGTGTGTGTGTGTGTGTGTGAAAGGTGGGGAGTGACAGATGTATTCAAGTCTTTGAAGGATTTTCTTCTGAAAGAATTGGCTTTCTTTTGTTGTGCCTTATAAAGCAGAACCAGGAACAGCAGGTAGATGTTTCAGAAGAAGAACCAATTTAGTTTTTGATATAAGGGAATACTAATTAGAGCTGTCCAAAGTGGAATTTGGTGCCTTAGGAGGCAGTGGGTTTCCCTTCATTAGACTTCTTCAGACAGGGTTTAGCTGAACATTTAATAAGTATGGTGAAGCAGAGATTCTCTTTTGGTGAATTGATTGAACTAGATGACCTCAGAGGTCTCTTCCAAGTGGTACATTCCATAATCTTATAATTCTGTGATTCTTTGAACTGTACACGTTCTGCATGGGGAAGACAAGACCTAGAGAAGGAATAAGAGCTATCTTCACGGATTTGGAGAGAAGTATGTCATATGAAAGAAAGTCTAGAATTCCTCTGCATGGCCCCAGATGGCAGAACTAGGAACCATGGCTGGAAGAATTGTAGAAAAGTAGGTTTAAAATGTATGTAAAAAGAAAACTCTGTAATAGGTAGAGCTATACAAAGTTGGGATGGACTGTTCCAGGACATAGTAGATTTCCCTTCCCTGGAGGCCCTCATGCAAAGACTAGGCCATTTACTTGTTGAGGCATTGTAGAGAGTATTTAAAGATATAGTAAATAGAGAAATTTCAGGTATGGGCTATTGAGGCATCTTCCAACTCTCAGAGTTGAAATGGCCCTTCTGGGCTATTTGGCTATCTCATCCAAACCTGTTTTCCTTCCTTCCTTCCTTCCTTCCTTCCTTCCTTCCTTCCTTCCTTC
>NW_020945237.1:5233778-5272906 GCF_900497805.2 Vombatus ursinus | reverse complement strand
CTTCCTTCCTTCCTTCCTTCCTTCCTTCCTTCCTTCCTTCCTTCCTTTCTTTCTTTCTTTCTTTCTTTCTTTCTTTCTTCCTTTCTTTCCCCTCTTCCCCTACCCTTAGCACACAGAAGACATTCAATAAATGTTGACTTGTGTCATTAATACTACTCCTCATTGATGCATAACAAATCCACTTAAAATCCATTATCGCACTTCATTTAATTCCTTATAAATTCCTGACAGCATGATTAAAGCATACAGGTGTACCACTGAGTTTTGTTAAATTAAGCCTATATAACTCTTAACTGGAACTAGAGGAAATACTCTTCTGTTTTGGTTACCACACATAGGAGTCAACCAAGGTGCTTTTTAATGAGGATCCTATGAAGCATCTAACATCGTGCTTATTTTCAGTGTGAAGTGATAATTAAGTTGACCATACCTGTGATACAACACATACTCCAATTTATCAATTGGATTCATTGCCATATATTTACAATCTGCTGAAGTTAAGAGTTGCTATTTCCCCTCCACTTTTCACACTGAAAATAGGTTGGGTTTGTGTTCTTGCAAAGCCAATCCCTAGTCAATCAATCAATCAATCAATCATTCAACCAATCAGTCAACAAGTATTTAAGTGCTAACTATGTGCCAGGCACTGTGCTAAGTGTTGGGGACCAAAGGACCAAAAAACCCCACTATCCAGGTTCTCAATGAGGCTTATGTACATATAAGATACCTACAGATTAGCAAGGTGCAGTGTCACAGGTGGTATAGGTCCAGTGCTAGATTCTGGAGTCAGGAAGACCTGAGTTCAAACCAAGATTCAGATACTTCCTAGCTGTGTGAGCCTGGGCAAGGCACTTAACCTCTGTCTGCCTCAATTTTCTCATCCTGTTCCAGAAACAGCAAGTTTTTGCAAAGGCTAAAAGAACAAAATGGAACCAAGATGGGCTTATTGCAGTTGAGAGAAATGAGAGAAGAGCCACAGCCTCCCCTGAAAGTCAGCTTTGTTTTATAATTAGCTGATGCTATGGGTGTAATTTCAGTTTTCCTTTCTTGATATTTAAAAAAAATATTAAAATCAATGTCAGAGCAAAAGAAAAAGTAATAACCTAATCTTTACTTTATTTCTGGTTGGTTTTGTTCAGATTTCTGAACTTGCCATTGTCATTTTTGAATATCATAGTTTATATTTTGACTTTAAGAAAGCCCAAGAAGGGCCCACTGTATTCAGTGGCATATATATATAAAACAATGGCATATATATATAATAGATACATATACACACATACATACACATAAACACACATATAGATAGATAAGTAGATATACACATAGAGATATATACACACATATACATATATGTTATCTATACACACATACACATATACATACATACAGATAGATAGCAATTCATGGTTTGCAAACAGCTTTAGAAATATTACTCATTTATCATGTAATGTGCTAAGTCCTGAGAAAGATGCAAAAATTAAATAATAGATAGTGACTATATTCATGGAGCTCATTTCTAGTAGACAAGAGTGGCATACATATAAATTGTTTTTTTGTATAGAAATAAGACAGAATTGATACATGATGAGTTAGGACAAGGCCTAAAGGAGGACTAAACCAGATGCTAAGGGAAATCTAAGGAGTGAAATGTCCGGGAAAGCTTCATGGAGGCGGGGGCATTTCTGATTGGTCTTTAAGGAACTGTAGGGTTTTAACAAGTGGCAAGGTAAGGGAGCCATGAGCAAAGGTACAGAGAAAGGGTGTTACAGGATGGTGCAGGATGTGCTAAGAAATACACTTTGACTATCCAGTGCAGATGAAGAGAAGTGGTGTGAGAAAGGTAGGGAGGAGCCAAATGATGCCACCCTACTGAGTTTGAATTTTATTTGATAGATGGTAGGGAAGCCATCAAAAGGTTTTGAACAGAGCCACGTTGTGATGGGATGTACATATATAAGAAAGATGAACTTGTCCACAATATAAGGAATAGATTGCTGGGTGAGGGAATGGAGTATATATGATGTGTCAGGAATCCATTACAATTTTTCAGATGAGTGAAAATGAGAACTGAGCCTAGGGTGAGGGCCATGGAAATAGAGAAAAAGGGACAAATGAGTAAGACATTACAGGGATTTAACACTAAGTTTTGTTAGATGTGGGGAGTAAGGAGAAGGAAGGGGTTTAAGATTACCCCAGAGTTTCCAACAAGCAAATTGGGAAAATGATTACTGAAGGAAATGAGGAAGGCAGAGGGGGGAAGGGATGAGTTTGGGAAAAGACAAAGAATTTGGGGTTTGGATGCTTTGAATTTGGGCTGCTGGGAGGTCACTTGGGTAGACTATTCCATCATCCATTTTGGAAAACTCAGGGATGGTGATAGATTTGGGAGTCAGCTGGACTAGTCAGTTCATTATTGAAATGATAATCAAAGTTGTAGGAGTGAATGAAGCTACCACGGGAAAAATTGTAGAGAAAAAATAAAAAGGTCCAAGGATGGAAAGTTAGGGAGAATCATCATGAAAAGGATATATGAGAAGGAGTCAGTGAAGAGAGAGGAGAAGTAGTGATCAATGAAGTGGGAAAAACAGGAAAATGTATTATCCCCAAAACCCAGGGAGGAGGGTATATCTAGCAGCGAGGAAAAGGGCAATTACCAGTGCCTAGCTGCAAAGTAAATAAGGACATGTATTGAGAAAAGGCTTTAGATTTGGTGATGAGGTCATGGATGACTTTTGAGAGAGAAGCTGTAATAAAGTATTGGGGACAGGCTCTGGGGGCTAAGAAATATGTCTGGTGAGGAAATGATGATCCTGAGTTTTAGTTTTGTTATTGTTGAGTTGTTTCAGTTGTGTCCGACTCTCTGTGACCCCATTTGAGGTTTTCTTAGCAAAGATACTGAAGTGGTTTGTTATTTCCTTCTCCAGTTCATTTTACAGATGATGAAATTGAGACAAACAGTGCCTTTCCCAGGATCACACAAGCTACTGCCTGAGGCAGGATTTGAACTCAGGAAGATGAGTCTTCCTGACTCCAGGCCCCAACTCTCTATCTTCTACACTACCTAGCTGGGTTCTAGACTACTTTTTAAAGAAGTTTGTGAGTGCATAGGAGAAGAGAGACGGAACTGTAAGGCAGAGGGAAAAGGCTTTTGTCATTGGTTTTTTTAAGATTAGGGACACATAAGCCTGTTTGTAAGAAAATGGAAAGCAGCCAGTGAAGATGGGGATGGGGGAAGGGATAGGTGATGAGAAATGTGGGAGGACATGGAATCAAAGGCGATGTAGAACAATTAGGCTTGAAGAGGAATATTACTCTCCACTCATACGATCCCTACGGTTTTTGTATGCACCTTTCTTTTCAAGGTGTCCCATGGACTCTCCTTAAGACCTACTTATCTTTTTCTCTCTAATGCCATTACAAAGGTCTGTACATTTCCTTGTTGGACAAAACTACTAAAATAAGCATACTGGAATCCTTCTGATTGCTGCATTACCACCTGGCTGCCTCCTTCTTCTTGACTGTCTGAATTGACGGACGGTGGGGCGGGGAAGCTAGGTAGATAGAGCACTGGCCCTGGAATCAGGAGAACCTGAGTTCAAATCCAGCCTCAGACACTTACCAGCTGTGTGACTCTGTGCAAGAAACTTCATCCCAATTGTCTTCAGGAAGAAAGAAAGAAAGGAAGGAAAGAAGGAGGAAAGAAAGAAAGGAAGGAAGGAAGAGGAAGAAAGCTGGTGGGGAACTAAATTGATGGGTTGGTACCAGCCATATGCACAAAGTAATCGATGTATGTATTTTCCACTTTAAGACAGTCTTGATACTTTCTTTTACCCATTGGCCCATTGGAATTATTTTTCATTTGATTCTTTCCTTTCCATGGATTTACTAAGACACAATGTGGCAGAATAGAAAGCATACCAGACCAGGAGTTAGGAGATCTAGGTTTGGGTCCTACCTCCAACATATTAGTTTCGTGATGAGGAGTGAGTCATTAAATCTTCTTGAGCATGAGTTTCTTCCTCTATAAAAATCTCACAGGTCTATGAGGTACGTGCAATATACTTGTGAGTTGCTGTTATTACTGCTAGCCCACTGCTAGATGGGTTTCTGGGTATACAGTTTCAATTATATCAATGTCTAAAGTAGAAATAGAAACCTTTCTAAAATCATTCGCCAAATTTCCCCTTGCATAGGCTTCTAGGTTTGTTAAGTATCCATGTAGCCATATTGTCGATAAAAGCTGTGTGTCTGTTTCCCATTTGAATTTTACCATTGGAAGCCAAAGTGCTAGCTACTAAAGGGAGCACAATATAAATTTCTAGCTTTTTGTATGATCAATAAGACCTTTCTTCCTTAATTTAATAAATGTCTCTTGTTTTGCATTCAGAAAATGTTCTATGGTATCCTTGACCAAGAAAAGTTAGGGTGGTAGGAAGCAGCCCTGACCATGGGATATTTAAAGCAAAGAGCTGAGATAAAAATGATGTCTGTAGATGAAAATTATTGACAGAAACATAACTTTGTCATATGGAAGTTACAGAGATATCAGAGGATCCAGGACTTTATGGGAGTTTTGGCACTGGGGAAGAATTTAGTGGTGAAGAGTGAAAACTAACCCCCTCCCCCACCCCTCACCAAAATAAACAAAAAAAACCTCTACTACTAGGAAGGATAGTATGGGCCACCATCCTCAATGGTCCATCTACTGACTTTGGTGTCCCAAAGAGAGTGAGTCTTTGGGCTTGGTAGTGTTAGGCAGATAATCTACAGTTGGGCTGGTGTGATGGTGGGAGAAAGTGGGCCTTGGGAGAGAAAACCACACTAACAATGCGACCCCTGTGATTGGTGATAGCCCAGGGCTAGAAAGTAATGGCGGGACTATTAGGGAGATGTCACCAGCATGGGGGAGAGATATTGTGAAGCTCTGAGTACTAGCTATAATAGAAGAATGTTCTATTCTCTAATCCAAAGTCCCAGCCTGGTTATTGCACTGAGAAATATCCTTGAGTTTGAGAATTATTCATGTCCTGTTTCTTGCTGAGAATACACTGAGTTCTTTAGGCAAAAAGGGAGATTGCTGTGTAATCCCAATCTCTCTCTTTCTTCCTCAAAACTTGCCATTCCCCGTACCCAAGGTACTAAAATGAAAACTGTTTAAGCAGATGAGATGGGTGTTTTTGCCATGTTCTAGAATGTCATGACCTTTTTCAGGCTTAATATACACTTTCAGGCATAAACAGAACTACTCTTGCTTATAACTTATTATTAAGGAGGCATCATATTAGAGGAAAGATTACCAGATTTAATATCAAGACCTGCTTTCAAATCCTACCCCTCTCAGTTACTAACTGAGGAAACATGGCAAGTCTTTGAACCTCAAAGAGCCTACATTTCGATAAAATGGGGACAATGATACCTAGAGTCCTTGACCTTGCAAGGGTATTATGAGGATCCACAAAACAATGTATGTACAATAATTTTTAAAGAACCATATAGATGTCAACTATTGTTACTATATTATGGCAAACTAGGAAGATGAAGAGGGATGCCTCTAAGCTTTTTTCAATTCAGTTGAGTTTAGTTAAACAAGTATTTTTGGAGCATTTCTCATGGGGGAAGGGATACAGAAATGTAACACAGTCTATGCCTCTAGAGTCCGTAAAAAGCAAACAATTCAATTTAATTGAATAAACAGGTCTTATGAGCCTACTGTGTGTGAGCTTTATTATGTTAAAGATGGATTAATAATTATTTGCTTTGCAAAATAGGAGTTCTTTAAATAGATAAGTCTCAATTTTTTTAAAGGCACATTTTGGAATGTTTATATTATTTATTGCCTGACAAATCTTTACTTCTTAATTTTTTAGTATAAGGTGGATATGTGCTGGTAATTACAGTGCAGTGCTTTTGTAACATTGATATTGGCGACAGCATTAATACCTGCCTCATGGGTTGTGTCCTATCTGGTTTTTGCTGTACATATCTGTCATGTTCTGGGAAGATCTTTTGACCCAAATTAACTAAATTATGTAATAATGAACTGTCTTATAACAAGATTGGAAATATATGCCCCCAAGGCATGGCCATGTGCAAATTCTTACTGGGCTCTCATCTGAATGGGGGGGGAGGGGAGATTTTTGAGGGCACAAGGACTCTGGTGATTGGTCCAGAGTGAAAGGAATCATGGAGATGCATCTTGGTTTCCCAGACAACCACAGTCCTCATGCATGTGAGAAAATTATCTGAGTAGTTTTAATTATCCAATTTAAGTTGTTGTGGCTTTGCATGATTTCATCTTCCAGTTGTTACCTTAGATTTACTTGTGCTTATATACATTGTGTACTTATGTGAGTGCATTGTTTCTCCAGTAGAGGGTAAGGTCCTTGAGGGCAGGTATGCCTTTAAAAGTTTTTGTCCTTGAGTCTCTACCTCCTCTAGCAGTGCCTTGCATAAATATTATGTCTAAAAGTGTTTAATTAACATTTATGAAATTGAAATTAAGTTAGACATAAATGCATCTTGATCTAAATTGCCTTAGTAATAAAAGAAAAGAAAAGGTTTTTCTAAATGTTTAGTCCAAGGGTCCTCTTTATTTTGATTAAGTAGGATTATAATAAAACTTGAGAGCTGGAAGATCTTGAGTCAAAATCTCTCATTTCATGAAGGTAGGCATTGAGGCCTAGATAACCAAAATGACTTGCTCAAAGTCAGAGGGATAGTAAATGCAAGACATGACATCAGGTGTTCTTCCTGCCGCCTCTCAGACAAGTCATACTCCCCTCTACAGAAGCTGCTGAGACCAACAAAGGAGAAAGATTTCTGTTGTCCTATGGCGGGAGATAAACTGATCTGAGCTCTAGGGCTGTCTTTCCCAGCATACACAAAGAGACGAATTTTAGCTTCCTTAGGAACACAGGGCCTGCCATTACAAGCAGAGAGCAGCAGATTACTTGTGGAAAACAAAGAGCCTCATTTCATAGTTGATTATATATAAACTCCAAGATAACAGAATTTTAATACATGTTGTTTTCCATATTTGTATTTGATTGAATTCTTTCCGTCTCTTGCTTTTTATTGACCTGTCTGGCTCATTTGGTTGAGAATAACAAAATACCACTTCAAGGGAAATGACAGGCGATGCATGGTCTATTAGAATAAATTTTCAATATTAGCCATTAACAGATAATCCATAATGTATATTGACAGGCCTCCATGGGTGTAGCTCCACATCTACAGGCATCAATATGTATGTTTGCTCTTAAAATGTTTTCTTTCCGTAGCATTGATATTCCCATTTCCCAAGCACATGTTCATTGTAGTCTGTTTGGTCTGCCTAGCAATTTATTCCGAGGCATTTGATGAATGGCTCATCAGATCATTCACATTGTTTATCACTACAATACAGCAGTAGAATGAGGCCCTGGGTTAATTTACAACAACTCTTCGTATTGATTTGGACAATGGCTTCTGGCTAACAAGGGCTCTAGGCTGCCTTGCATTTACGTGGAACTTGCTCTTCCTTTGAATATTATAGAAGGAGAAATAGGATACAGTATTTGCAACAAAGAATGAACAGGCCAGCAAGGAAAACATGCAAACAAACAAACACCAAGTAAGATGAAAATAGGGGTTTTCGATAACATTGATCAGTTTGACAAGTGGATTTCCCTCTAACCCTAACCCTCTGCTAATATTATTGTTCAGTCAACAAATATTTACTAAGTACTTAAGACACACTGGGTGCTTGGGATATAAAGATAAAAATTAAACAGTCCTCACCATCAAAGAAATTTTGTCATAATAGGGAGACATCCTATTATAACAGGATTCCTCATCTGTAAAATGAGCTGGAGAAGGAAATGGCAAACCACTCTAGTATCTTGGCCAGGAAAAGCCCAAATGGGGTCATGGAGAGTCAGACATGACTGAAACAACTGAACAACGAAAGAATGAGGAAATGGTGCTCACAACTTGCATCATATAAGAGATGCCACTTGAGCTAAATCTTCGAAGGGAGCTAAAGATACTAAGTGGCAGAGAGGAAGAGGAAGATAATCAGGACCAAATATTTATGTAATGCTTTTTACTTTATTTTTAAAAGTCCTTGTAAACTGTTTAGACTTTAGCATCCTCAAGTCATCTGTAAAATATGATGACGAATGACTCACACACCACAACGTATGCCTACTAGTGCCCAATGGGTGCTCATGAACAAGTTGCAAAGGTAAGCTAAAGCCCAACTTTTGTGGATGTTTTCTAAAAAAAAACACAGGGAATGATTTATGACAAACCTAAAGCATACACTGATATTTTTCTTTATCATCCACCATCCCTGTGCAGAAAATATCCAAGTATCTAGATACACTCTACCTTTCCCTTAATTTTTTAAAAAAAAAAAGGCATTTTAATGTGTATATGTGTGTGTGTGTGTGTGTGTGTGTGTGTGTTACTAAAAGGTAAAAAAAATATTCTTTGGATCATAGATTTAGAGTGGGAAGGGATCTTATAGATCTTATATATATATAGAAGAAGATCTTATAGATCTTATATAATCTCATTTTAGAAATGAGGAAATGAAGTCCAGAGAGGGGAATTGACTTGCCCCATATTACACAGATATTAAGTGTCAAAGGTAGAATTTGACCCAATGTCCTCTAACTCCACATCCAGGCTCTATCAGACATTTTGTTGCATTTGTTACCCAAATCCTTATTTTCCCTGGTTATATTCAAATTTTTACTTGACAGAATCTGTTTTGAAAAAAAAAAACCCGCTCTTTTGGAAGGAAGGGAATATAAATATTATATTGGCTCTGAATAGAAGTTTTCTCCCTTTCTCCAAATGCTGACAGATTTTAATTGGATGAATGACCCTGCATTCATAATCTGGCTTTATTTCATGATGGAGAGGTGAGAGAGTTGAATCCTTTCTGCTTTTCAATTAAAATAGCTCTGTCTCATATAGTACATCGATGAGATTGATCTTTTAAACTGATATATGAAAAATGAAAGAATAATTCTCAATGTATATATGTGAATTGTTAGTGAAATTGTTCCTTGGAAAGTATTTACAGAATTGTGTCATAAAAGTCTTTTTTGATCTATGGTTGATGGAGATGTAAATTGGTTCAGCCATTTTGGAAAGCAATTTTGAATTATGCAAAAAATGTGACTAAAGTGTCCATACCTTTTGACCAAGAGATTATAGGTCATTGACAAAAAGAAAGGTCTCATTTACACCAAAATGTTCATACCAGTGCATTTTTCAGTTGGAAAAAAAAGAAACAAAATATTTATCTATCCAGTGGAAATTGGCCAAAGAAGTAGTGGAAATGAATGTAATGGAATATTACTGTGTTAGATGAACAGCAAGGCACCCTGTGCTATCGTCCACAGGGACATGAAGAGCTGGACATGAATGAACATGTTTCAGGCACTGTTCTAAGTTCTGGAGTTACAAATAAGAACAATAAATATAATCCCTGTTCTTGAGGAGCTTACAATCCAATGAGGGCAGATAATTGATAAAAGAAAGCTGAAAAAGTGAGTGAGGGGGAGACCAGGCATAGGGACATGATGTCTTATGAAGTCAAAACAAAGCTGAGCTACCGATAAAAAATGGAGAGTTGCCTAGATAGTTCTGAAGTTTCAGAGCCTTCTCTAAATGAAGGCTTTGGGAAGAATTTACTGCTCCAACCTCCAGTCCTCTAATCAAAGGAAAGAGAGGCGACTGGGGAAGTTGAGAAGGTGTTGGGTATGAAAAACTGAACCAATCTGCATGGTGATGGATTTCAGCTGATTGGCTTATCTTAGGGGAGGAATGATATTCTGTGGAGTCAAAACCAAGTTGAGCTGCTGAGGGAAAATGGAGAGTTGCAACTGGAACTCAATGACACAATATCTTAATGATCAAATTTGACCCCAAAGATGAGCTATAAGAAGGCATCCCCCTTACATCTTTGTAGAGGTGGGGTACCAGGGATATGGAATATATCTGCATATAGTGCCATATGGATTTTTCATTATTGCTGATTTTTTTCTTCCTCCTTATTTTTTTTAATCATAAATAATTACTCTATGAGAGAGTGGTGGTAGTGATAGATATTGTGGGAAATGGACCTGATACAAAAACAAAAGATGCCAAAAAATTTCTTTAGAAAAGAAGTTTTTTTTTTTTCCCTCAGCATCCCTACTAATGGGAGGTAAGCATCTTGATTACTCAATAATTATGAAAGGCATATGTAAGAAAGTGTAAGCATGGAATGGGGGGAGAGGATAGTCATTGAACTAATTAATCAATTTATCCTATTCCTTTTAAAGTAAGTGATTATATAATATGCCCTGTTACTTTAATCAGGTGAGAGAACATGCCTCAATCAATCAAATACTTTAGGTTATGAATAAAAAGTCCTTGAAAGCCATTGGATAAACTGGAGTGATGAGAAATCTGTTCAGATTAGTTGAGGTATTTAGTCATGCTCTGTGGGTCTTGTATAAAATAACAGACCAATTCAGAAAGCAAGATTCAAGTAAGAGGGGAGAGAGCACCATTCTAGCCAAGCCCCTGAGGAGTCTTGAAGTGGGGGTAGGTGGAGAGAATCTTAGCTTTAGCTTTGAGCTTCTCCTCCAGCTGGATGGGGACTTTCTGAGCTTCTGTGGATATGGAGGAATTTAGACTTCCCATCTTTCCATAAGCATCTTAACATTATCCCTGGGGCAGTAGCATTTATCAGTAGTATCTTCATTGGGAGCCAAAAACAGATTGGATGTGATGGGCAAAAGCAGTTACAAGAAGCCCAGCAGAAGAGCTACATCATTCTTAAAGGAAGTTTCCTGAGTACCTAGCAAAGGGGAGCGAAGGACATCTTGTAATAAGGAACTCAGAGTTACCCCATCTCCATATGTGGTCTCTAAACCTGAGTCTATTTCCCCCGGACTCTGTATGCACTTGTGGGAGAGAGTGTCACATACATTAGAGGGATGTTTTGTACCACCCTGGTAAATACCTGTTTTTAAAAGATAATTAAGTTTGGGTAACTAACTGATATCAACTGATAATCAATGAATGAAACACACTAGTAGGGGCTCATGTACGATTGCCTTTGAAAGACACTCCTTGACCCTAGAGCAAACCCCGAGACTCTGAGGAGTTTTGGGGACCAACTTGCCTATTGAGTTGAGTTTGGTAGCCCTAAAGTCTACATGCACTACAGAATAATGAAATACTTCAAGTAATTTATCAGAAATAGCTTCATTTAGGTTTAGTTATAATACCTGCCGATAATCAACATGACATAAGACTAAGGGAACACGGGCATTTTGGAACAGCCCTGTGATCCGAGTGTTAGCTGGAAGCCATCAGGAAGGGAGGCCATCTGTTTCTCCCAGAAGAAAAATCACAACAGCCAACTGTAGAGGCAGCCAAAAAGAAGCAGCGCAGAATTAGATTCTACACTGGCAAGGTGGAGTCCCTCGTTTACTTTAATTCTAGCAACTTGTCTATTTTCAACACAGGTGTGGTAGCTACCAGACAAAAAGCCAAATAATCTTCAAAAACTTTTCCAAATAATTCAGCATGTTTTTACAGAAAGCAGACAATAATATCTGTAGTATTTGTTAATTATAGATTCACTTTGTCAGGATAAAAACAGTCAATCTCATTTCCCCAACTTAGTACGGTTTCTTGGGAAGCCAGTACTCTGAGTATCCCTCCCCTTCTACTTTTCATGAGTTGATTTCAGCATGGGGCATGGGAATTGACGTTAGGACATGGTGGGTGCTTGCCCATGCTCCACCTACGGGAGCACACAGTCGGGCTAGGAGTCAAATATTAATATTTGTCCTTGCTTCAAAGCCTTTTCATAGACACGGACAATGTAGTAGAGAGAATTGGATATTACTGACTCTCTCAAAAACTACTTCTGTATCTTGGAAGAAGTCACACTTCTGCCTTTTTGCTCATCTATAGAATGAAAAGATGGGACTAGTTCATAGGATCCTAGAGATAGAACTTGGAGGGACCCCAGAGGGCCTCTAGTCCTAAGGCTACTTTCTGCTCCAAGATTCAAGGGTTCTTTTTCCTTTGGTCCTTAGAATAAAGTTATGAGCGAGGCAGTTTCCTCAAGAGGAAACACGAAGTAAGCAAGTATGTTTTCAGTTTCAGTTTCACCCACCCATCCCCACCGAGCTCCATTTTCCCCCATTGGTGAGAACTGCCCCTCTCCCCACTACCCCAGATTAGCACAGTGTCTTCATACTGTTTTGTTTTTGTCGTTGTATTCCAAGTGCCTAACACATAGTAGATACTTCAGAAACGATTGTGGAATGGAAAGGGAGCATATACATAGCGGATAGAGTCCTGGGCTTGGAGTCAGGAAGACTTGAGTTCAAATCCAGCCTTGGACACTTATTAGTTTTGTGACCCTGGGCAAGTCACTTAATCTCCCTTGTATTTAGTTCCTTATCTGTAAAATGGGGGAGTTAGATCAGCTGGCTGTCTCTAAAGTCTCTTCCTGCTCTAAATCTATGGTCCCGTGGTCACTAAGGTGGTCTAAATCTATGGTCCTACGGTTCCAAGATAATCACTTATTATTCTTTGTATAAGGTTGGACCTAACCAGCTGTCAGGGACTTTAGAGGGCATCTAACCCTAATGCCCTTATTTTACACATGAAGAAACTGAGACCCAGAGAGGTTAAAAAACTTGCCAAAGTAACACAGGTAGTGATTAGCACAGATAGAATTTGAACCCAGGTCCTCTGACCCTAAAACCAGCACTGGGTACACTTTGCAAATTAGGACACTGAGGCACAGAGAGGTCAGTCAATTGTTCAAGTACACAGAGCAAATTAATGGCAGAGTTGGAAATGGAACCTAACTAGAGCTTTGGACTCATTCTAATCAAAGGACTTTTTGCCAAATACACTTTCTTCCCTGATTCACCTTTGGGGGTCATTGCTTGGGGACAAAATGGCTGGAACATGGGAAAATTGAGATTTTTAAAAAATGACAATATACGCAGCAACTTATTTCACTTATTGTAATTAAATCATTTCTGTAATTTTCTGTAGAGGTTTTTGAAATTACAAGATAATTTATTAAAGATCATTTAAGGAGAGGATAATAGACAGTTAATGTCTAGGGAAAGGGGAATTAGCATAGGGGAAGAGCTAGGCTATATTTTCACAGTTGCCATTGAATTCAATTGTCATAACTGCTCCAGAAATTACATTTGTTTAAAAAGAAGGCATAAAGCAAGTTGAATGCTTATAGGTACTACATACATTTGAATGACATTGTGTTAAGAAGTTCCACTAACAAGAATCTCGAGTGTAGTTTGCCTGAATTTGAAATGGTCCCAATATCAAGAGGCCATTCCTTTTTTGCCATGGCAAGATGCTTGGGCTAGTTCTTTTCCCTGACATCTGTGGGAGGCTTAGACAAAAGGCCTCACAAAGAACTTTCCTATGGATTCATTTATTAGGTGTTAACATTTTTCTTTGAGCCTTTTTTTTTTTTTGGAGGGGGAGGGGATTTACTTAAGCTGTAATTAACGTCAGTTTGGCAAGAAATCTTGCCTGCTTTTGTTAAAATGCAGGAGGTTTAATTTTAAAATGCACTATTTTTATATCTAAATTATTGTTCATGTTCCCTGCTCTACCTCTGGCTCTGTGTCTCTGGAAACCTTAAACGATATCCAGTAACATATTTGCTGTTTTGTGTGGTGGGGAAAGACACAAGGGGCCTACGGTCAAAATGAAAAGAACAAGACGTCTGGTTGGAATGTCCATGAAAAGACAAATTTTCTTGAAAGCAACGTTCAAAACCGCTAGCTAGGGTGCCCAACACACAGGTGTTTAGACACAATCAGTGTGATTTGAGCCTGGGATTGCAATTCTCACGATTATGCTAGTCACAATAATACTAATAAAGTGGATGCTCAGTGTGTCTTGGACCCCTTTAATTTCTCCAAGGATGGAATAGTTTTAAACATTCAATCACTCACTCAACAATGCACTCCCACATCACCTCTTTTTCTGGTATGACTTTAGAAAGCAACAAAGAAGTGTAACTAGAATAATCAAATGAGATTAAGAAGAAAAGCTTATCCTTAAAATTAGGAAAATTCTGAAAATGACAGAGAATAAAATACAGTAAATGGAAAATAAGAGGGAAGCTCCCCTTGGGGTATTTAAATATTAGAAATTACAGGAACAAAAGAAACTCTCACCGGTCTTGTATTTGCATAAGTTCTCCTCTCTTCAGTGTGGACGTTCTCAGTCCTGAAGTTAGGAGGAAGGACCTGGGTTCATAGTCCAGCTGGGTTCTGCTACTTCCTACCTGTGTGACCTTGGGCAAGTCACTTTAACCTCAGTGGACCTCAATTCTCTTATCTCTAAAATGGTGGACTAGATGATCCTTGAGGCTTCTTCTGCTCTGAGAATTTTAGTTATGTTTTCAGCATGTAAATTATTAAGTGTTAAAATCTTTTTAACAAAAACAAAAATACATAAAACCCTTAAATTTATACATAAATAAAAACTTAAACAAAAGAAAGTATTTATTCAACATTTATTGAATGTCCACTGAGGGAAAGGCACCGGCTTCCATTAACGTACAATCTAATGGTAGAGTAATGAATGTGTATGGCAGAAGAAAGGAAGGCATACGTATAGATGGAATCATAGCATTGCAGAGGCCTCCATAGTGAAGCATAGAGTCAAGAATCAGGAAAACCTGAGTTCAAATCCAGCCTCAGACTACTTACTTGCTGTGTGACCCAGGGCAAATCATTTAACTTCTATTTGCCTCAGTTTGATCAACTGAAAAATGGGGATAATATTAGCATCTGGCACTCAGAGTTATTGTGTGGATCAGATGAAATACTATTTGTAGAAAGTACTTAGCACAGTATCTGGCACATAGAAAGTACTATAAAAATGCTTATTCCTTTCCTGTCCATTAGTCAGTTCCGCTGACATTAAAATGAAAAAAAAAAGTATCAAATACTTTTAATGATTATTGTTTTATGGTATAATTTGGCATTTGGAATTGATATATGGAGAATGGATGAGCCAGAGGGAATAATCCATGCCAATACTGACATTTTCTAGCTTCAATGACTCCCCAGTGCTTTTAGGACAAAATAAAACCCCCTCTGTTTAGTATTTAAAGGCCTTACCAATCAGGCTCCAGTCCGACAAATAGAGTGATTTTTTGTTCCCATCTCTCATGCACCACTTGTTCCAGACACCCTGGCCCATTTGTTGGCCCCATACATACAGCATTTCATCTTCTCATTTCCCTACCCTAGTATGGATGTCCCACATTCCTAGAATGGGCTCCGTCTTAACTTCAGCTTCTAAGACTCCCTGGTTGCCTTCACAGCTCAGTTCAAGGGCCTTGGCTAACAGAAGCTTTTCCAGAGCTTCCTCAGTGGTAGTCTGGTCACTTTGACTCATTGCAATTACTCTGTAATCTACATAGACACACACACACACACATACACACACGTACAGAGAGAGAAAGAGACACAGAGACAGAGACAGAGAGAGAGAGAGACACACACACAGAGACAGAGAGAGAGAAAGAATGAGTTTTTGCTTCTCCGTGGCTTTCCTCTAGTAGAACATAAGCTCTTTGGGGGAAGGGATTGATTTCCATTGCCTTCATCTCGTATTCCTAACACCCATCAAAGCACCATAGCAGCATGTGATTATAAATGATGAATTGTGTGGAATGGTGGTGCTATTGACTGAAATTGGAAAGGCAAGAGCAGATTTTGGTGGGAAGACAATGAGTACTGATGCTTTGGCGTCAACAATATGATCTAGTCATGCCTCGCTGTCTTTAATTGGAGCATTGCATTTAGTTAATGGTGACTAGAAGGATTCTTCAGTAACTATGTGGCAAAGTAGAGTGAGCTCTGGGCCTGGAATTCAAGAAGACTCAACTTCCTGAGTTCAAATCTGGCGTCAGATGCTTAATAGATGTGTGACCTTGGACAAGTCACTTAACCCTGTTTGCCTCAGTTTCCTTATCTGCAAAATGAATTAAAGAAGAAAATGACAAACCATTCTAGTATCTTTGCCAAGAAAACCCCAAATGGGGTCACAAAGAGTCAGACATGACTGAACAACAACAGAAGGATTTTTACGTTTTCCAGGTTACATCAGAGGAGCTCACCTTCCAGTTTACAGCTATTGTCTTAGACCATTCCTCGTAGAAGAAAAGGATATTGAATCCTCTGGTATGCAATTCCTTTGGCTCTTGCCAGTTTGACTACTAGGAAACTGACTCATGCCATAGACCATTTTTCTTAAGATTTTTATTCTAAATTGTCCCTTGAAATTGGAGCTTGTTGTAGAAAACAGCAATTGATGATATTGCCTTTGCAAATAACACACATTAAAAATGACAAACCGTTCTCTAAAGGCTGTGAAGGGCAATGATTCTCAAATTAGTAAAAGAGGTTTGAGACAGATGAGATCAGCTGTTTTATCCTGGAGATTTATGTTTCCAGAACTGTTAACAGTCTCTTTACCAGAGGCGATGATTCCAGCAGCAAAGTAAGCATTTAGCTGCAGAGAAGAAAAGCAAAACTAGGGAGAAGACAGATGGGCTTGGAAAAGATGTCCTCTTCTAAGATATATTCCATATGCTCCTCCAAGAATTGTTCCAGGGAAGATTTTTCTTCCTGCTTTGTCCCAAAAATAAATATTTCTTCAAAAAAAAGTGATGGGGGGGGGGGAGAGGTAGGAGGATGCAATTTACCCACTATTGCAAGCTGTTTCCTGTATGGGACATTCCATTTCCCACCTCCGTGCATTTGCCCAAGTAGGATGAGTCTGGAAGGTACTCCCTCCTTACCTCTACTTTGACTTCCTTCAGAGCATAGCTCAGGTGATACCACCTACAGAAGGCATTTCCTGATTCCTGCCACTTTTCCTCCTTCTTCAGATTACTTTGTATTAACTTGCATCTCTTATCATTTCAGTCGTCTCCGACTAGTGGTGACCCCATGTAGAGTTTTCTTGGCAGAGATGCTGGAGTGGTTTGCCATTTCTTTCTCTGGGTCATTTGACAGATGAGGAAACTGAGACAAACAGGGTGAAGTGACTTGCGCAGGTCACACAGCTAGTAAGTTTCGGAGGTCGGATTTAAACTCAGGTCTTCCTGATTCCATGTTCCAGGGCTCTATCCACTGTGCCATCTAGCTGCCCCACCTTGCATCTACATTGCACTTACTTACTAGTGCACATGTTTCTTTAGTAACTAGAATAGTGCCTGGCATATAATGGGCACTTAATAAGGATATATTAAATTGAATAGTGCATTGACATAAGGGAGACTTTTGTTAACAGCTACCTAAGGAATGTAATCTGTTTACAAATCAATCACTCCCTACACCAAAATTTCTCTTGGAAAGGCAAATGTGTGATTTGGAAATATGTTTCAGCTGGAGAAGAACCCTAACATCATTAGCAATCCCCCAGAGCCACATCAGATCATTAACAAGGATTTTCTCAATTAACTACTAAATCACCAATTAAATAACAGTAGATATCTACAGCAAATAAAAAGGCTATTGATTTTAATTCAGTCGAAATCCTGTAATGATGGATATTAATCACTCGCAGCCATTTAACTTCAAAATATGATTATCACCACCAGTTAAACATGATAAATGAAGAGTAGGAAAAGTGAAATGGCTTCCATCCAGATGAAATGCCAAGATTTAGAACTGCAATGTTATAGTGTGGAGTTGAAGTTTTTTTTAATATATTTTAAATGTAGATTTAAAAAAAGAAACACATATATGCATTTTTTTTAAAAGCTACTATTGCAGTTTAGACTTGGAATAATTAAAATTTCTTGGAGGTACAGTACCAGAGCACATGGAAGGAATACTTTTAAGTGAACAAATGTTCAATAAGATTGAAGAAGTATTGCTTCCAAATTATGTAAACATGTACAAAGCCATACATATAGGAACTCCCCTTTGACTCAATAATACGATTAAACTAACATTCATTAAGCACCTACTATGTGAAAGGTTTCTTGGAGTAGGCTCTGGAATACTTACATGCCCAAACTTGACTGTATCTGTGATCTCATTGATGTGAACACTTTCTCCATCGGTGTACAATGTAATCCAACCACGACTTCTTATCATGGGTGAATTTTGCCCCTATCATCTTGAAAATCCTGTCCAGAGTTCAACAAGTATGCTAGAGTTCTCTTGACATTACACGGGCACCAACCTAGTACATAGGTCATCCATCTACTTTGCCTCATACTCACTGTTTAACTTGACTACTCACTTTTCCATTCATGCATCCTTTTGATGATATCTTTTGCAGGCCTTTTTGCTTGAAATTTATTGTTGGTAACATTCTGCAACCCATTCCTACTCCTTCCCTGTTTTCTCTCCATTACCATATAAGTAATGTCCAATATTGATTCCTCAAAGATTGAGGTATTTAAAGATTCACAGCCTTACAGTATCACTAGAAAAGTATTGGTGTTTAAAAGGTATTTTTTTTTTCCGGAAGAAGCTTGGGGTAAATGAAAAAGCTCTACAATCCCCCCAAACATTCAGTTCTGTTTGAATAGGCTGGGTGGCTGGCTGTCTATTGCTATGAGTATGACTCACAAAAGAACTGAAAATATAAGCTGAGGCTATGGAATAAGGGAAGTGATAGCACCTTATTCCCTCTGGGGAAATGCCATGTAGCCACTGCTGTTCAGTGGGGAAGCATCAGAGAGCTGCTCATCCCAGGCAACAGTGATTGTCAGTGCAACCTAGAGAACACATGCATGGAGGACAGCAATAAATATATACCAACAGAAAAAGCGTAGCCCAATGATATCACCAGAAGAGCAGATGCCATTAGTATTTCTGTGGGGAAGTAAGAAATGGAAATTAAAGGCAAGTGGATGTTCCAGCAGTCATGACACCCTAAAAATACGAGATGCTTTGGTTATACACATGCCATGATTGTACTTGTTCCTTATGTGAGTCTTCTCCCCCACTGACGTCATACTGGCCTTGTACATGCAAATTCCTTGGCCACATAAGTATTTTCTCCTACTGATTTTGTGCTCCTGGGGCATTGTATACCTGTGTGCAAGAGAGGAATTTCTTATATTATTTATTTTGATGGGCTAGTTAATTCTGTGCCTTTGGCCATGCACTACAATATCCTCTAGTTTGGCAGGTAAAAGAACCATTGTGGAGTGGGAAAGCATTAGCTGTGGTTTTGAATGGAGGCTGTCTCAGAAGGTGTCTTCATATTGTAGTGGCTTTGAGGGGGTACATAATTATAGGGGTTGGGGGGAAGGAGAGGACTGCACAGATAAGCAATAAGCACAGGGGAATCTTATAACTGTTTACCTTTCAGTGAATTTTGTAGTTAGAAACACAAAGATGAAAATGAAACAGTTTTTGATGTTAAGGTGTTTATCATTTAAGTTCTAATACCCTCTGTAATAGAGGGGATAAGACACGTATACAGAAAACAAAAAACATGGTACCAGCTACCATTGGACGTTGTGATTTGTGAAATATAATTAATAAAAAAACCCCACTAAAAACAGAGTAAGACAATCATTACCTTTTTTAAATTCCTTCCTTTCCCACCCTCCACCCCTAGCCCCATTCTTAGAATTACTCAAATAAGAAGACAGGATCAAGTTCTATTTAGATCTGTTTCTCTCAGTCTGCTTATCAAAGACAGTCTTGCCAAAAAGTTTAGAATAAGTCAACCAGCCCACCACTTTTTATTTTATTTTATTTTTACCAGATGGTGACATTTTTCCTTGACAATCATAGCCATTATGTATCTGATCATACATCTGCCAGAGAACATTGGCAACCTGAAAAAGTACAGTACTGGTCTTGTAGTTCATAATTTAGTTTTATTTAAAATTATAATGACTCAGTCATAAGCTCTTGAATTTT
Source organism: Vombatus ursinus (assembly GCF_900497805.2). Classification (NCBI taxonomy): domain Eukaryota; kingdom Metazoa; phylum Chordata; class Mammalia; order Diprotodontia; family Vombatidae; genus Vombatus; species Vombatus ursinus. The sequence goes on along the minus strand of NW_020945237.1, from coordinate 5,252,942 downwards.
AAAGTTTTTTTTTCTTGGGGGTGTAGTGGGGAGTCTGAACTTATGATCTAATCCGTACAGAGAAATCCCAATGTGGAAAGTTCTTCCCCCAATGCAAATTTCCAACTCATCTTTAAATCTTAGCACATTATCTGGGGGCACTTAATTTTAAAAACCACAATTGAACAAATGTTTTCCTGTTTTGATTTTGCCTAGTTTTCTCAACTGGACTGAGTGGTTCATCCTCATATTTCTGATTTTTCTAGGGGATGGCTTTCATTTGCATTATATTTTTACATTAAATTAAATTATATTTTATTTATTACAGTTTTCCTTCTAATCTATTTTTTTTGTCAATGCCAGACAATAGTACTAATGCTTTTTATCTAAATTTAATTATATGATTGTGGATAAATTAGGAGACTCAGTGTTGGACATGCCATCAGTTATAGCTAAGGACCCAAATGACTGGAAAATACAGAGAACTTTGGAGTCAAAAGACCTAGGCTAAAGCCCTGTCCCTGCCACTCACTCTCCTTTGGATGGTGAGCAAGCCCTTCAAACTCTGCAAGCCTCAGTTTCCCAGCCTGAAGATGGAGACAATCATAATTACACTGCCTATCTCATAGGGGTGTGGCCAGGAAAACATTTTGTAATAGCATCGTAGAAGGTTTTGATACTAACTCACCTGTAGCAATCTCACAGATGAGGGTGTTAGTATGGGTTGCAAGGTAAGAGTAATAGTTTTCAGGTGTTCTCAGGGACAAATTAAACCAAAGTCTTCCACCTCAGCCTGTTACTTGACTTATTATTGTGAGTTTCTCAAGGGCTATAACAGTTTTTTGCCTTTTTGTATCCTTAGTACTTAGCATAGTGCCTGGCACAAGGCAGACACTTAATAAATGCTTATTGACATACTTATTACATTATTCAATCTCTCACCTTGGGTTCAAATGCCTTCAGAGAATATGCTCTGATATGTCACAACATTTTTCTCATTAATTAATTTCAAGCCCCCACCCCTGTTTATAAAAATTGGAGAAATATCTTTCCCTATCAGCTTTCTCTCCTGTCTCAGTCTCAAACTCTGGTTTTAAAGGCTTAGACAAACATTGGTATCACTGGCTATATACTTTAGTAAGCGTAACAAATAATGTAATTGGTTGTGAGAAAGATCACCACCAGTCACCTTTAACCAATGGTTGCAACCGTTGACTCATTCAAAAACAGTGGAGCCACAATTGAGTTCCATCAGGATTGTAGTCAGTGTCTTGGGAATTTTTTCAGGAAGTCTTCTCTGTAGAATAAGGGTTAAATTCAGTCTTCTCAGAAGGATGAAAGTTAACTCTTATAATCTCCTCATGTATCAGTGGTAGTTAATTGATCAAGTCTCCTCAGCAACGATCTTTTTTTTTTTTATCTTCTCTCTGTCTCTTTCACAGATGCTTTCAAAGATGGCAGTTTAACTGTCACTCATTCAGTCAATCAAACAACCAATCAACGAGAATTTCTATGTGGCAGAGACATTGTGTTGGCACTGGGAAATACAATGAATAGACAATTCCTACTTAGAAGGAGCTTACTTTATAATGTGGGGAAGCAAGAAGGATATGTGTAAGTATAGATGGAATTCTTCAATATTCTATCCCGTTTCACAAAGGTATATCTTAACAGGAACCAAATTCTCTCTAAAAAGGTGAATTTTAGCTGAGGTTATAGTATGAGGTAAAACATCAGTGTGGGTAATTATCATTACTGAGTGGTCACCAGGGATACATACTTAGACTTTCACTACCAAAGGCTAAAGTGTCAGCAATATTTCATTTCCTCTTGTTGATTATAATCAGTTATTATGGTGATAATTACATCTACAAAAGAAATTAGAGAAGCCCAAGGTCAAACTTGAAATTGTGTTTCTATAATTCCATGACCCTCTACAGAAGTTGAAGAGAGGGTGACGTACTATAGATGTGACACCATTCTTTGTTCTGAATAATTGGTAACATTGTTCCTGTCTCCTCACTTGACCTTCTGGCTTTCTCATGGCTTGTGTTCTGTTGGTACATTTCAAGAAGTAGTATGTACAGTAGATAACTTCAGAGGTTATGAGATACTCTTTTCCTCTTACTTTATCTAACAAAGAATTTCTAGGTCACCTAAAAATATACCTTTAATTTCCTTTGTAAATTTTAAACATTTCCTTACATATGTTAGATACATAGTTTTGATCTGCATATTTATCACAGATTTTGTCTCAGGCTGGTAGTTTTCTTGAAGTTATATCATGTTATATTTATAAGTTTTAATATAATCAAGCACATCTACCTTAGCAATTCCTTGTATTTATATTGTGACAAAAAATTTGAGGCTTCATTGATAAGTACTGCTGCCCATTGAATTATCAATGATGTAGAGATATGATAAAAACCGGTTTATTATGCTTAGAGCATAACTTCTCTGTATACAAAAATCAGTGAGCCCTGAGCAGCAGCTTAAACTACCTTGTGTAGGTTTTGGTTACATGGGCAGGATCTGCACCAGGGAGTTTTATAGAAAGCAGAAGGAGAAGGTAATGATTTGCACATCAAAGACCAGATTGTAGAAGGGGGAAAATGTGTATCAAGTGAGATAGGATACTAACTGGAGCTGTAGCTGATATCTCAAGCTAGAATTTGCAAATTAACCATTTCACACTGGGGAGATAGTTTAATATTCCAGCTTGATTTTGTAGGTTCTAGCTTGTTATGTGACTTTCTCATCTTAAGTAAATGGCAGTAAGAAAGTTAAGCCAGAAATTCTCTTAATACAATATAAAACAGTAATGAGAGGAAGGGTAGCATTGCGGATAGAAAGGTGGCCTTGGAGTCAGGATGAAATGGGTTCCAGTATCATCTCAATGGAGATGACAAACCACTCCAGTATCTTTGCCAAGAAAACACCAAAGGGGTCACGAAGAGCCAGACAAGACTGAAAGATGACCAAACAACTACAAACAAAATCATCTCAATACAGCTGATTCCCAGATTTATATAGATAGCCCTAGCCTCTCTCCTGAATTAGTGCCTGGCACAAAGTAGGTACTTAAAAAATGTTTATTGATGATTAACTTAATGAATTAAGCATCAGAGCATAAGTGATAGGAAAGAGTTCCCCTCTATTCACAAAAGCACAATTTCCATAGATTAACACTCCATCACTGGGGAAGTAGAGTCTTATAGGGAATCTACGGTCTCCTCTGATGAGCGTCACTTCCTTCCTCCCCTTCTCTTTTCACAGGAGAGGAGTCATTGGACTGCTTTTTAGCTTCACAGGGCCAGGTGCCATTTTTAGCAATCCTGTGATGTAATACTCTCCTCTTCTTCCTCCTCTTTCTTCTCTTCTTCCTCTTTCTCTTCCATCTCTTCTTCCTTCTCTTTCTCCTGTTCCTTTTTCTCGTCCTTCTTCTCCTTCTCCTTCTTCTTCTCCTTCTCCCCATTTGAGGTTGGCAAAGGTACTGGAATTATTTGCTATTTCCTTTGCCAGCTCATTTTACAGATGAGGAAACTGAGGCAAGCAGGGTTAAGTGACATACCCAGGGTCACACAACTAGTGTTTGAGGTCATCTGGAACTGAGAAAGATGAGTCTTCCTGACTCCAGGCCTGGTGCTCTATCCACTGCTCCATCTAGAGCCCCTTTAGTGAAAATATAGATGCAATTTCTTTCACTATCCAAATTCATGAACCCCCTGAAATCTGTCTATAGATGCCTTGGGTCCATGAACCCCAGGTTTAGAACCATTGGTCTAAATCCACTTAAGCTATTCTGTACTGGAAGAAAAGTGAATGGGTTAGATCGTGGTCTCCTTGAGGGCAGGAGCTATCTTTTGTCTTTCTTCTTTTCCCCAGTGCTTAAAACAGTTCCTGACGAGTAGTAGGTGCTCAATAAATTGACTGCTAGGTGGTACAGTAGACAGAACACTGGGCATGGAGTTAGGAAGACCTGAGTTCAGATCTATTCTCAGACTCTTATTTAGCTCTATGACCTTGAACCACATCACTTAACCTCTGTCTGCCTCAGTCTCCTCAACTGTAAAGTGGGGATAATAGCATCTGCCTCTCATGGTTGTGAGGATCAAATGAGATAATATTTGTAAAGCACCTAGCACAGTGCCTGGAATATAGTATGTGCTTAATAAATGCTTTTCCCTCCCCCTTCCCTTTAATAAATCCTTATTGATTGATTGATTGGAAAGAATAGACCAGGGGTGGGGAACCTTTGGCCTCGAGGCCACATGTGGTCCTCTAGGTCCTTGGGTACTGCCTTTTGACTGAGTCCAAATTTCACAGAACAAATCCCCTTAATAAAAGGATTTGTTCTGTAAAACTTGGACTCAGTCAAAAGACTGTACCCATGGACTTAGAGGGCCACACGTGGCCTCAAGGCTGCAGGTTCCCCACCCCTGGAATAGACAAAGAATTCTGATGGAGACATAGAGTAATGAAAAATGATAAACATAAATTATTGCAAAGCAAGTTGGATTGGTTATATTAATGCCTAATACTACATTTATAATTAGTCATTTCAAAAAGTGCAACCTGAGTTTCTATGTGGTCCTTTCTGAGTAATGTTGTCTTATCTAAGCATCAAAGAGCTACAATTGCACTGTTTCCCGAAGGAAGCCTCAGACTCTGTGACTCAGAGTCATTTGTTTTTCTCTGTTTGAAGCCCCTTCATTATGTAAATTATTTTGGAATGTTATTTTTATCATCAAAATGGACACATTTTAACTATGATGGGTTATTCATAAAGTCACTCAAGGTCCTAGCTTTTGATTCTCTGAAAGCTCAGCCTGACGCATTCAGGATTCTTGTGGAGATACTCAGGTCACTGATAATATTGGCTGCCTTGTTTTTTACAGGACTTACCTTTCAAAGATGTCAAGGCACATTTAATTTGATGCTCACCACAACCCACTGAGGGCAGGTGTTACTCTTTTGATGTGTGAAGTAGACAGAAGGTAATCAGAGTGTCTCTTCATACAGTTACTGAGAAATGGGCATGATCAGATGGAATGACCTGTTAGGCAGAAAACAGTCTCTGGATTGTACCATGATCTCCTTTTTCTCTTACCTTGCTATAGAGTAGAATACAGATGCTTCCTAATTGTTCAGGTTCAACCTTTGTGGGCTGTAGGGATCTTTTGTAGAGTTTGAGAGTAAACTCATTTGCATGTGGATGGGAAGTTGTTTTTACCTGGCAGCTGCTTGGAGCAGACCCGAGTTCAAAACTAGCTCTAGACACTTAGTAGCTGTGTGACCCTGGGTAAGTCACTGAACCTCTTTGTGATTCAGTTTCCTCATCTGTAAAATGGAGATAATAACAGCACCTACCTCCTTGGGTTGTTGCGAGGATCAAATGACTTAACATATGTAAAATGTTTTGCAAACCGTAAAAATTTTTTAAAATTCTAACGATTATTATTGTTGTTATTGTTGTTAGCTATTATATGGCAGCTTTTCAGTTACATTGAAGGCTGAATTCAGACTTGTGCATGGATAGCTCAATTCCTCTCCCCCCTTCCCTATGGACGGGCCCTTGTGGAGGAAAACAAGACAACAGCAACCTTGTTATCAGAACATGCTGTTTGACTGATGGACACCTGGGCTCCCCCACCTCCTATTATGCTACAGACTGAACAATATAATCTGACTGAATTTCTTCCTTTTCTTCTGTAAACTGATGAACAAAACCAGACTCAATTGCCTCTATCCTGCTTTGAATGAACACACACACACACACACACACACACACACACACACACACACACAACCTTGCTGCATAAGGCACTCTTTACCTGTCCTTGACTCTACAAATATTGTAATGAATTCAAAGGAAGAACTTTTCAGATCAACTTTCTGTGAGGTCAGATTCTATCCCATTGGTCCATCCAAATGCTACAGAATTCTGCTGATTGGTTGTGTACTCTGGGCAGGCTTGAAAAAATTATCTAAGCCAAATCAATACCCTAGGAATTAGAAGATGCTACCAAGAAGCAGGCTTGCTTAGCATGCTAATAAATTTGTTTTCAATTTGACAACTCACTTTTTTTTTTTTTGACTTCCCTCTCATGCAGACCTTCCGGTGGGTGAGGTCCTGCCTGGGTTTTCTAGGAACTCAGATGGAGAAATTCTCCAACTCTCTCACGGACTTGTGTTTGAACTGGGTAGACCCAGGGGTGACTTAGCTCTTTGCCCCCACCCAGTTCTTAATCTTGGAGCTTCTGACATTAATTTGAACCTGGGTTTTCAGTTGCTTCCTTGCTAATAGATCCAGGCAAAAAACAACTTTGAAGTTTAATCTTAACAGAACTGAATATTAAAGTAACCAAATCAATATCAACTATATTCATGAATGAGTATAGTCTCCTTACACACCCCTGTGAGGGAGAGGTTCAGGGTCCTCCAGACTCATGACTCTAACCATGAAATCACATGCTTAGTGAAGCTCTGTATCTGTTGGGTACTGCTGTATGAACTAGGTGAAAGACCACTGGCTTTTTCTGTTTGTCTTTTCATGCTGGACTCTGCAACCTCTCTCTGCTTATCTTCCCATCATGCAGTTTCCATGTAGGTCCCTTACTGTTTGGGTCTCCATGCCACCTGACTTGTCTTTCTCAGAAGGAATGACATAGTGGATAGAATGATGGTTGTTTTTGTTTAGTCATTACAGTCTGGCTCTCCATGACTCCGTTTGGGATTTTCTTGGCAGAGATGCTAGAGTGGTTTGCCATTTCCTTTTCCAGCTCATTTTACAGATGAAGAAACTGAGACAAACAGGGTTAAGTGACTTGCCCAGGGTCACACAGCTAGTAAGTGTCTGAAGCCAGATTTGAACTCAGGAAGATGAGTATTTCTGACTCCAGGCCCAACACTCTATCTGCTGCATCACCTAGCTGTCCTAGAATGATGGACTTGGAGTCAAAAAGACCTGAGCTTGAATCTTGCCAGAGATAGTTGACAACTATGTGACCAGGAACAAGTCACTTTAACTCAACTCAGTTTTCCTACCTGTAAAGTAGATACAACAATACCACTTATGTCACAGGGTTATTGTGAGTATCAAATTAAATTTCCTATATATGTATATATCAAATTAAATTTCATATATATATAAACACACATACATACACACACACATATACACAACCACACCCACACGCACACATTTATACACATATACATTTATACATCATATATATTTATATATGATTCTCATATATGCTTCATATATACACATTTTTATTTCATGGTTGCAATGTATCATATATGCAGTGCTTTGCAACCATGACGTTCATAATACACACATAGATATATATATATATGTGTGCATATATGCGTGTACATATATATGAATTTCATGTATATGAAGTATATAATACACACATAGATATATGTATATATGTGCATGTGTTACTTTGCATGTGTGACATACATATGTAATATGTTAATCATGGCCATTACTTTTCCATGGGGGAGTCGAAATAGGGAGAAAGGTTGGTGAGAATTTCTTCCTGGTCATTTCACCGAGAGGAGGGCAAAAACATAGAGGGAAAGTTTCTTCTTGCTGTTTCGTAGAAAGAAGGGTTGAAGCCTTCTTCCTCAGTGGCTGTCAAGATCAACCCTTTTTCTGGCTCTTTCATGACGGGAAGGCGAGAGTACCACTCTTCAGCGATCCTTCCCTTCACCTCCCCTCCAAAAGCACATTGCAGTCTTAGCGAGTCTCTTTCCTTCCTATTGAGAACTAAGCTACGCAAAAGGCCCAAACTTGGAGAAGCTCTGGGCTCCATGTGTTACTTCTTTGGATTCTTACTGCCAACATTTAATTCATGCCTAGCTCTTGAAATGAGAGAAATTTAAAAAGTGGGGTGGTGTGAGCAGGTTTGGGCTCAACTTATAGACGTCTGTGCTAGAAAAATGGACAGTCAATGGATACGGCCCATGTGTTCCACTGGTAGATAAACTTATAAAGTCAAAGGAAAATGAGGAAGACCCTCCAACGGGGAGGATGGAAACCCTACCTTCTTCCCACTGTATTGAACTAATGGGAGGACGTGGACAGTAATAGTGGTTGTGGTTTGTTCTTTGTTCTTAAAGAGGACCATGACGTTAGGGAGGTGATGCCATGACTTGCAATTGATTTTGATTTGAGTGAGGGAGGGCTGTGCAAGGTCACCAGTCTCACTTTCTCCCCTAGAGCCATCTGGGTTCAGTGGCCAAGTATAGATCAGGACGACTGGAGATGGCCAGGATGCAGCGGCAGACCTTTGCCTTTTTAGGCTAAGGTCTTCTCAGGTTCTCACTTTGAGTGAGGCAACACCCATTCAGTGAATAGGCCTTTTAAAGAAGTGAGTCAAGGGATGGCTCCTTTAATAATAATAAAAAAAAATCAAATTGAGAGGGGAGGACCCTCAGGGTTGCTGGCCAAAACAGAAACAGTTACTATTTATATTCACTCTCGGCCAGGAAGACCCAAAAATAGCCATTATGTGGTGCCACACAGGATAGGGAGGCAGGGATGAAGTGTGGTATGAAACCTTGCAGTGCACATTCACAGATAATAATAATAACAATAATAATAATAATAATAATAATAATAGCAGCTAATATTTATCTAGTGCCTAGCATGTTCTAGGCACTATAATGAGGGCTTTTATAGGTCTTATCTCATTTGATCTTCACCAAAACCCTGGGAGGTAGGTATTATTATTATCCCCATTTTATGGATGAGGAAACTGAGTCGAGCAGAAATTAAATGATTTGCTCAGGGTCTCATAGCTATTAAGCATCTGAGAGTGGATTTAAACTCAGGTCTTTCTGACTCCAGGCCTCATGCTCTATCCACTGAACCACTCAGCTACCCCCCAGAGATTCTTTAACCTGGGGTACATAAACTTGTTGAAAAAATTTTTATAATAATATTTTGATATTATTAGTTTTCTTTGTAATCCTGTGTATTTTATTTTATGCATTTAAAAACGTTATTCCACAAAAGAGTCCCTAGGCTTCATTAGACTGCCTGAGGGATCTATGATGCCAAAAATAGTAATGAATCCCTGACATGAATGAAAACAGATCTACTTGAGCCTTTGAATATGCAAGAACAGAACAGGTTTTCTCAGGGAAACCTGCCATTGAAAATATGCAGTTCAGATGTATCCTGCCCTACAGGAAAATAGAAGGGGAAAGAGGATGAGAGAAGGGAGGGAAATAAAAGGGAGGGCAGATTAGGGGAAGGAGCATTCAGAATGCACACCATCTTGGGGTGGGGGGAGGGTTGAGATGGGAAGAAAATTTGGAACTCAAAATTTTGTGGCAGTGAATGTTGAAAACTAAAAATAAATAAATTAATGAGAAAAAAAAGAAACTATGCAGTTCAGGGGGTGGATCCTAATATTTTGATTCAACAGATATTTATTAAACTTTATTATTTACAGAGCATTGTAGGAGGTATTGTAGGTCAATGTCATGTTTAGGTAAGACATACCTCCTAGCTTCATGGAACTTATCATCTGCAAGGGTGGAAAACCTGCAGTCTCGAGGCCACATGTGGCCTTCTAGGTCCTCAAGTGTGGCCTTTTGACTGAGTCCAAGTTTTACAGAACAAATCCTTTTATTAAGGGATCTTGTTCTGTGAAGTTTGGGTTTGGGTTTGGGTTGAGGCTTTTGCCTCAAGAATTGTGCTAACATTTCCCACTGGCAGGATCAGGGGAGACTTGTTAGGTATGTGATGTTTTAATTGGTCTTTAAAGCATAAGGTGGTATTTCAGAATCTGGGAATAATATTTTCCAGATATATGGACCACTGATAAAAAACGTGGAGGTAGAAAAGTATAGGACATGTATGGATAATAGTGGGTAATTCTATTAGGCAGAAGTACAGAGTGTATAAAGGGTATTTTTTTAATTGTGTGTCGGGCCAAAATTTTGTTGTTGCATCTTTATCCTGTCTTCCAAATTGGTTTCTCTTCTTTGAATGAGTTGTAATCCAGTCTAATTTCTGTCTTGTAATTATTCAAATCAGAAAGAGAGTATCAAAGGAATTGCTCTGCTTTGAATTCTTTTGTACTGAGCCCTTAGATAAACAACAAACAAATGCCTCCACATTAAACATGCGGCTCCAGGATAACAGAATCTCAGAAGTTATTTAGTCCAACTATACCTGAAGAGACAGCTTCTCCACAACATCCTTGATAAGGGCTCTGCTCAAAGACCTCCAGTGCTGGGAATATACTACTCTGCCTTCCCAAGCCTTGAAGATTTGAGTGGAATGCAGACAGTCAGTTCTATTTTTGGATAACTTCAATTATTAGGAAGTTTTTTCTCTCCTCATATCAAGTTAGAATCTGCCTTCTGGAAACTTTCATCCATTGTACCTTGTTTTACCCATTCTGGAACCAAACAAAACAAGTCTGATCTCTCCTTCACTTGACAGCCCTTCAAGTACTTGAAGATAACTATCATATTCCCCCTACATTTTATCTTCTTCTGACTCTTTGTTATTGGCATATTTGGTTTCCACTATATTCCAGATTTATTCTGATTGGCTGTTATCTCCCATGTCCTAGATGCTGTGCCTTTCTGAATGTAGCTTAAATTTGCACATGGCGACTGCCATCCCACTCTGTTGACTTAAGTGGACTGGAAGTCCACTAAAACTTCTGGATAATTTTCACGCTTACTCTTGTTTAGCTGTGCCTTCCCAATCCTGTACATCTGTAGCTGATTTTTTGAACTGCAAAGTAGGAGCTTTTTATCCTTACTAAATTATATCTGATTATGTCCAGCCACTCATTCCAGCCTGTTATTTAATTTTTTTCTTTTTCAATCTGGAGTCTTATTGTCCAATGGTTTAGCTGTCTCTCCACATTTTGGATCATATGAAAATATGATAAGCCTTCATCTAACACTTGATAAAAATATTTAACAGAATAGTCCAAAGGACAAGTCCCTATGGCAATATATTACAAGAACACTACTTGTATATGGTGCGTATGCGTATGATTATGTATGTATGTGATGGTCACAGACTAATATGCTGCTAAATTGAATCTATCCTTTCAAGAATCTCAAGATTATTTTCCAATCTGAAATTTAGTTACTTTGTGTTACATCCATTTCCAAGAGGGAGGATGTTCCCACTAGAATGAAATCAAAGGTTTTTGATGTCTTGCAATATTGTGTTACATCAACTTTTCCAAACACTTTTCTAAAGTCTATCTTTTTTAATTTGACATGCTAGGAAATTCACATCTTTTGGAATTCTCAACAGATTCTTTAATTTTTTTTTGGACAGTTTGTATTGGGTTGAATGACACTTAGACATCTGGATGAAAATGAATCAATCTAGTCAATTTAGGTGCGGTATTGCCTTCATATCACATATCTGACTATTCCCCTAAATAGCCATGTAGATACATCCTTTACTTTCCAAACAACATTGCAAAGAGATCTAAAGAAATAGAAGTTACTTCTTTTTATCAGTCATTTTATGACAGATGAAAATCATTTGGTAGGGGTGGGGAGGGCAAAGCCAAGATGGCAGAGAAAAGGCAGTGACTCACCTGAGCTCTCCCCAAAACTCGTCCAAACACTTTCACATAATGCCATAAAATGATTCCTGGAGCAGCAGAACTCACAAAAGGACAGGGTGAAATAATTTTCCAGCCAAAGACAACTTAGAAAGAGGCAGCGGCTTCTGGAGCTCTCAGCCTGCAGACGGTAAGGGGGTCGAATAACTAGTCAGAAAGAGATTAAGGGGTCTCTTTGCTAGCACTGAGGCAGGACTCTGTTGCTTTGTCCATACTTGGACCTGAGTTGCAATCCTGGGTGGCAGTCCCAGGGTGAGGAGGAGTACTAGCACACCAGAGCTCGAGGCAGCAGTGGAGAGGGGACCCTCCTTGCAGTTCCGGGGCAGAAAAGAGTGCTTGTGATCCCTCACAAACCAGAGCACAGACCAGGAGAGTAGTAAGCACACCTCTCCTTAGATCATACCACCTTGGAAGATCTGAAAACTTACAGGTCCTTAGAAGTATCTCTGAAAACAGCTGCACAAAACCCCTGAAGCTTGGGACAGTGCACTGTCCACTCTGGAAGTTTTTACTGTTTTTTTCATGTAACTGGGGAAAAATAATGAGTAAATTATAAAAAAAGAAAGAAAGAAAATAATTTGGTATATTTTTAAGACACTTTGTAGCATTTACTATGTCACAGACATTTTCCCTGAGAAACCTATGAAGAGAGTGGTGATAGCTATTAAAAGAATGATTAACTGATATTCATGACATTTTCCTTATGTCCATTTTGTACATTTGCTTTGAAACTATATAGTGAGTTTATGTTATGATTTAAAAGAATTTCCTTTAGAAACTAATTTTCTGGCTTGCAAATTATTGATTACTTCTTGGAATAATTGGTTTGGGAATCAGTAAAGTGGTATCACAATTATAAGTTCGAGGATACAAGTCCTATGCATGATGTAGATAACCTTGCCCTTGAATATCGTGTTTTATTCAAATGTTAGATTATATGGAACAGAAATTTTATATGTGTGTGTTAACATAATATTTGATCCAAATTCCATCCACAGCAAGGTCTTATCTGCCAGACTAAGGAAAAAGTGATTATCTCTCAAAGTTCCATGCATGTCTTTGCAGTATTTTTGAAGTAAATGTAACCACCATGGGAAGAGAGGTGATTTCCAATAATAAGTTAAGATTGGTATCATCTATGTACCATCCATGAATTTCTGATATGAGTGCTAAAACATCCAAATAGCTATGTCTAGGCTTGCACAGAAAATCCTTTCATTTATTCAGATATTTAATAGGGTATGAGAGCTGGTTGGAACTCTAGAAATTGATCAGATCATTCAATGCCTTCGTTTTAAAGAGGAAGAAATTGAGGCATTAACTGTCTTTCCCAGGGTCACCTTGGTAGTTAGTGGCAAAGCTTGAACTCAAATCCAGGTCCCTTTATCTTTTCATTATATCACATTGGTTTCCATATCATTTAACCAGACCAAAAGGGAAAGGAGATTTTGCTAGTAGCAAAATTAACGGATTCACATTCCTTCTTTTTCTTTCCTCTGGTAGAAGTATTAATAATCACTGAAGTTGAAGGAAAAAACAAAAGTTCTAGATAGAAAGATAATTGATGAGATATAGAATGTAGTGGGAGCAAAGTGGATGGTGATACTGTAGAAGAGAAGAAATGGAGGAAAGGAAGTTGTGAATGAACCCAAATTGGGGTCTAGTCTTAATATTGTTTAGGTAGTAGTAACTCCCAGTAATTGACTCCAATGTCTAAAATGCCACTTGAGTAAGATGAATGATTTACTTAATCATACTGTTCAAATCCTACATAGGGTGGCAAGGTGAACCAGAAGTTTCATTGGGAAAACCTCCTTTACTTCTAGAGAATGGACCTATGTTTCTGAGACATTCTGTGACAATATGTCCTCCATTAGTCTATGGAATGTGGCACAGATAAGAGAGGTCCTATAAAGGAGACTACCCAGTGTCTCCCCTTGGTACCAAGATGTGCATTCTATAACCTTGGGACTGTAGATGGTGGCACATGAGAAAACGTATTAAAGTTCCTTAGCTATGAAGACATCAGTCATTTCATCCATGACAGCTTTTTCATGAATAAATTATTGAAAAGGTATATTAATGAAAAGGGTTTTGTGCTTTGTAAGAATCACATTGTAATTAATCTAAAAAGACACTGTCTAAATGTTTAATGCAGTAAAGTGGAAACTGTTACATGATATTTGCATTCATTTTTTAAATGATCTGTCTCCTGATATTTACAATGATGATTAAAATACACTTATAAAATATGTATCATCAAAGTCTGATGATCTGTTAATATTTTCATATCCATTCTTAAAGTTGAAAATTGAATTTATTACTTTTTCCTGTTAACAGTCACCAACAGAAATAATACCCATAGAGGGGGGACAATCCATTCTAACAAGTATTAATGTGTCAATGGAACCATAATCTTGTTCATGCGATTGATAAAGATTGCACTTAACTAGTCTGACTCTTAGACAACAGACATCATACAAAGTTCAAGTCCATCACTGGATCTGTCATTGAAACTTGGTAGAAAAGTGTAATTCAATTTGCCTAGTATGTCTATCACGTGCCAGACATCATACCAGGTGCTTGGGATATCAAGAGAAAAAACATAAGCCAGCCATTGTCCTCAAGAAGTTTGTATTCTACTAGAGGGAATGATCAAGCCCACAGATAAATGAATGTAAATGATCTACAAAATAAAACAAATTATGGGAAGAGGATTAACAATTCAGGGAACCAGAAGGGTCTTGTATAGAAAGCAGCACTTGAACTGGACCTTGAAGACAGAGAGTGAGACAGAGGTGAGGAGGAAGAGCATTCCAGGTAAGAGAGGCAGCTTCCACAAAGGCACAAAGGTGGTAAATGGAATATCAGAGAGAGAGGACAGGAAGTAGACCACTTCAATAGGAACTCAGAATGTGTGAGAGGGAATCAATGTGAAACAAATCTGAAAAGATAGTTTGGAGTCAGATTTTGAAGGATTTAATACCTTAAATAAAAGAGTTTATACTTTATCCTATCTATAAGAAGGAGGCGATGAAACTTTCTGAGAAGGTGAGACATGGGTCAGACCTGTGCTTTGGGAATATCAATATGGTAGCTCTGTGGAGGCGAGAGTGAAGACAGAGAGACCAATTAGGAGTCTATTGTATGAGTCCATGTAAGAACTGACGAGAATCTGAATGTGGATTGTCACTATCTGTGTGGACAGAAGAGGATGAATGAAAAAATATTATGGTGGTGGAAATGACAAAACTTGCAACTGATTTAGCATGGTGGACAGGATGACGAAACGGGAAAATGATTAAGGATGACTGGGTTATAAACTACAGAATTGTGGTACCTTCGACAGAAGTAGGAAAGCAAGGCAAAGGGTTAAGGTTGGGAAAAACATAAGGAGTTCCATTTTGGACATGTTAACTTTGATGTGCTTGTGGTACATAAAATCACAGTTAATGGGTATGGCATGGCTGATGAACCAACACGGTGATTTACCTATAGTTACAGAGTGGTTAACTGTCAAATAGCATTTGATTACAAGGCCAGTCTTCTAGTCAATCCTCTCACATTGCTTCTTTGTGTTTACCAAGCGTACAGATGCCTAAAGACATATCTCGAATAACTCATTTCCTGAGTTCCTTAAAGAATTCTGTACTTTTAGAAGAGGCTAGAACCAAATTAGTATACATGTGAGAGCTTCAAGGACACTTTATAATGAATTATGTGATCTTATTTTATTAGAAACTTTGCCTTCAGTTACAGGTAAGGTAGAAAATCAGCTACATTTTGTCTAACTTAATTTTCAAAGTGCAGCAATGTAAGTCTGATAGGTCGGTAGCCGTATTTGTAAATTAAAGATTACTTTAATCTTCAGTGACAGAGATTTATGAAATATTGCTTTAAACTTGTGCTTCATGCGCTAAAGCAAATTGAATTTATTTTACAGACAAAAGCAATTTGAGAAAAGCCATAGATTACTTTGGCCACTGAAGGGTATAAATTATCCTTAACTAAATTTTGTCAGTCTTGTACGTTGAGCTACTTAGATAAAACATGCTTTTGACATTTATTACAGAATGATACCTTCTCTTCAACTCTTGCTGTCTGTGAAGTTGGGCATGGAATGAATCATTAAGGGAATTAGTAAGCCTTCTCTTGACATAAATAGCATTATCCAAGGATGAGGAAATTTTGACTTATTTTTCTAAGTATATTATTGTGAAAAGGAACATGAACATATTACATTGAATTTGAGGGATGCCACCTAAGTATCTATTTTGGTAAGAAAAATCATTCTTAAAACTTAAGGTTTTTAGTGCATGTTCCAGTGGGAGCTAATACTATGGTGCATTGAGGGAAGTAAATTATTCCTTTGGCAAATAATTCTTGCTTATGGGAAGAAAAAAATATCATTTCTTTGGCATGTGGGCTATTCTGTGAATACTGTGCAAATGCTGACACACTTAAGATTCTTCTCCTGGTTAAAAA
Source organism: Vombatus ursinus (assembly GCF_900497805.2). NCBI lineage: Eukaryota > Metazoa > Chordata > Mammalia > Diprotodontia > Vombatidae > Vombatus > Vombatus ursinus. The sequence continues at coordinate 5,236,851 of NW_020945237.1, read as the reverse complement.
AAAAAACAGAACAAAACAAAACAATGCACCCATTATGTATGAGGAATTGTACTGGGAGTGAAGTATTGGTTCTGGTTCTTGAAGATCTTATGATAAAGTAGAAGAGGAAGGCCAGGTAGAAACATATGGCTATAGATACTGCAATGATATGGTAAAGACAAATATAACCAGCTCCACATTAGTTCTTCAATAGATCCACGAACTATGTAGGTGCTCCTTCCAGTAATTCAGATTGCAACCCATACGTGCCTGCTCATTCTTGCTGATTTTTGTCCATTTTTTCCTATATGTTGTCTGCAACAGTTTTACTCAAAAAACTGGCAGCCTCCCTCTGGAGCACTTGACATTACATGGAAATTCAACCCGTGAAATTGATACTTAATAATACAGAAGGCAGGAAAGATGAAGCAATGGTTGGATTGATTCCTGAGTGATTAGAACTAGATAACATTATTCAGTAATATTAACAATTAAACGTTTAAAAAAATCAGGTTACATCTACACAGCCATGTTCCAAAGCATTTAATAAATTTGGCACTGCTGAAAAATGGAAGTAATTTCATCTCCACAATTCCATTTGGCACTATCAAATGATTCTCTCTTTAGAAATAGATATGGTTTTTATTAGTGGAAATGACATATTTTGCAACCACACTGAAAGGACCATAGGACTTTTCAATCTAACCCACAGTTAAATTTCCTATATGTATTATCTCCTGACCCTGTATAGTAAGTATTTAGTAAATGCTTTCTCACGTATTCATGTATTCCTTCATTCATTTGCTCAATAGGCCTTGGGGAGTCTGCATAGCAGCTAATTGTATTTATCCATTCGTTAATCTATTCATCTCTATATTATGCACTAATCATTTAATAAGCATTTACTAAGCACTTATTATATATAAGGCATTGTGCCAGATGCTAGGTATTCAAAAAGAAAAAAAAAGGAAACTCCTTCCTTCAAAGAGCTTTCATTTTTGGGGAGACACATGCCCATCTATATGTGTGTAGTAAACATATATGTAGCTGGTATTGCATTTGCAAAATAAATAGAAGATAATTAAGGTTATTTTTTTTTTTTGCTTAGTGGCTGGCACATAGTAGGTCCTTAATAAATATTTGTTGACTGACCATAGTGAAAAAGATCCCCATATCCAAAGGACCTAGAGGAGGTGAATTATACTTCCATTGGGATAAGTCTAGGACGTTGGGGTTAAAATACCTTCAGTGGCACAAAGTTTAGGAAATTTTTAATGAGTGTTTGTGTTAAACTAACTACACAATGTGCAGTGTGTTCTACTGCACATTGCCTTTAGAAATAAAATTTTTCTATCATAAGTTAATAAGATGTCTTTTCAAAACCACCATAAAAACCAAACCCCAGTGGATAGAAGCAAAGATTAGGAGCCTTGGGTTATTTTGTCCTCTGAGACACATTTAATTGTTCTATTCATCATGAGATTCACTGGCTGACTGGTTTGGGGTAGGCTGACGGGTAAAAGGCTCTTGTGTGATTACCGATGCTGTGTGTGGTTATTAGGATCGAAGAAGTGTATGCTCTAGCTACAAAGGCAGCAGATGGTGCTCACAAGTTGGTCCCTAACTTTAATTGAAATATTTTGTTTAAAATCCTTTACTTAGACTAACTTATTATCTTAAGAGACTTAGATGCATTTTGGCAGGAAGAGAATCATGCCCGTGTAGCTCTGTCCTTAGCTTTACTAACTAATAAGCCTCAAATGCTCCCTTTTACCCAGAGGAGTGCTAGCTTTAAGACTTCAGTGTGGAGTGTGTATCTCTCCCTCTGCTACTCTGGGAAAGTAGTTTGGTATCATGGAAAAACCACTAGCTGGGGAGTCAGAGGTCCTGGATTCCAATTCCTCCTCTTGCACTCACTTCTTGATAGATCTTGGGTAAGCCACATGGTTCCCTTGGTTTGTTTCCCTTTCTGCAAAATGAGGAGTTTGTCCTAGATGGCCTCTAATGCCCAGCCATAGATCTTTCAAAGTCCTAGATTTATAAACGCAGACCCCAGGACTTGAACATGTGTTCAATTGGCCAGATTCAGACCTAGTTTAAGGGGAGGATAATCCTCCAGCCATTTTCAAACAGACTCGGGGGATATAGCTTGCCAGAAGGATAGTGGAGCATTAAGTTTATTTGAAGTGAGATTGCAAGGTAGAAAATAAAGCTTTTTCCCATGGGAGAATTTCCAGTTGACCCTGCCAATGGTTCCTCTGTACCTGAAATATCTTGAAATATCCTTTTTTCCCCTAGGACCTGAACTGGCTCTTATAGGGAAAAATCTCTGTGCAAATAATAGTTGGAATCCTAGTAAATATGCCTTGATATGCCTCTTCCTTCCCTTTCCCCCTCAGGGGATATCCTATTTGGTAGATTTCTTAATCCTTAAAGGTTTCCGGCACTCAATGAGTTTACAGATTTTCTTCTTGTGTTTGTCAATCTAGGTGACACAGTGGAGAGACTGCTGGATTTGGACTTAGAAGACCTGAATTAGAATCACTCTTCCCACTACAATGTGAACTCTTCATATTAAACTTGGGGCAGCTGGGTAGCACGGTGAATAGAAGACTCATCTTCCTAAATTCAAATCTGGCCTCATATATTTAGTATCTGACCCTGGGCAAGTCACTTAACCCTCTTTGCCTCATTTCCCTCATCTGTAAAATGAGCTGGAGAAGAAAATGGCAAACCACTCCAGTACCATTTCCAAGGAAACCCCAAACGGGGTCATGGAGAGTCAGACAAGACTAAAAATGATTGAACACACCTTAGATAGCCATTACACTCCTCCAAACTAAAGTTTTTTTCTTAGGGAGTGTGGCCTCCTTAATGTCTTCCCTGGCTCATTTCTCCTTCGATGTCTTCGCTTCTGCTCTTCCTCATTTCTAAAAAAGCTCTAACATTATAGCTGTGATTCCCTCCACAAGTTTATGCAAATTTCATCTAGACTGGTTTGCAAATCAGGCCCTAAAAATTGAATCAATCAATCTATCTATCTATCTATCTATCTATCTATCTATCTATCTATCTATCTATCTATCTATCTATC
>NW_020945237.1:5184785-5233768 GCF_900497805.2 Vombatus ursinus | reverse complement strand
ATCTATCTATCTATCTATCTATCTATCTATCTATCTATCTATCTATCCATCTATCTAAGTATCTATCTATCTATCTATGTCTCTGTGTGTGTGTATGTGTGTGTGTAGTATATATTGTTTTTATGGATTTGAAAAATAATAGGAAATTGTGTCTCCCCCTCCCCAATTATTTGGAGGTGAAATTTACAGCAACTTCAACTATTTGGAGCACAGTGACTTAACCTAGACATCAACGACAACAAGCTAGAGACTCCTGAATTTTAATGGAAAAATGGTCATAAAGATCATGCATTTTATCCCTTAGGAGAGGGTACGGAGTAAACCCTTTTGAATGTCTTATTTTACACTCAGACACATGTATGACAGATGTGCTGATTGAAGGCAGCAGCAAGGACATGCAGGATGAAAACTGACAATAAAGGAAGAGTATCGAAAAACTGTAAAAAAAGCGGTTATAACGGTTATAAAAGAACAAGAGTTTGGGGTCACTTAGTGCGAAAGGGAATAAATTTGCACAGTCAAAAACTCCTGAGGGCATCAGTTTATAATAGCCTAGTACAGTAATTGATGTTCCTAATGACTCTGAGTCATAATGAATTTCGGAAGATAGAATGATTTTAAGTATGCTCTGTTTAAAAAAAAAATCAAGGTTAAAAAAGTTTTCATCAATAATAGTTCATGCTTAAAGTTTGAGGGTCCAAGGAGTAAACTAGAGTGTTAAGGGAGTTTACTTACGTATAAGACTTCTATGTATAAGGTTTCTATCAAGTAGTCAATTAACAAGCATTTATTTTGTATCTACTATATGCCAGATGAGCAGCTAGGTGGCTCGGTGCATAGAGAGCTGAGACTTAAGTTAGGAAGATTCATCTTGCTGAGTTCAAATCTGGCCTCAGGCACTAACGCGTCACTTTGCCCTGTTGGCCTCAGTTTCCTCATCTGTAAACAGAGCTGGAGAAGGAAATGGCAAACCACTTCAGTATCTTTGCCAAGAAAACCCCAAATGGGGTCATGAAAATTTGGACACGACTGAATGATGACTGAAATGTGCCAGGCACTGGGTTAGGTGCAAGGGATATATGACAAAGATGCCCTCACAGAGCTTACATCCTCTAGGGGAGAATATACATGTACACACATAAGAACATATAGAATAAACACCTGGTAATTTAGAGAATAGGTGCTAATGGTTCAGGGTATGAGGAAAGGGATTATTTAGGATGGTTGTTGGAGCTGAGCTCTGTAGGAGATTAGAGATTTTGTGGAATTGAAGAGGTGGAATTGAAGTGGAGATATTTTCTCTTCAGTTTACCTAGACTGACCCTAAGGGCACAGGGATGCAAGGTGGAGAGTCATTTGGGAGAAACAACAATAAGGACAATTTATTAATTTACATGAATCAATCATCTTTGCCTTAAAATATATAGATAAAAGACATAAATTCTGATTTATTTTACTGAAAACAAGACAGCTTGGTGTTGTGAACTAAGCTCTGGGCTCAGGAGTCAGGAGACTAGTGTTTGAATCCTGTTTGTGGCACTTAGGAACTGTGCGACTGTGGGGAAATCCTTCAGTCTTTTTGAGCCTCAGTTTTCAAATCTGTAAAAAGGAGAGGATGATGCATATGCAACCCTACTTTACAATCCTGCTGTGACAAATGCACTGTGTAAGCCTTTGAGCACTATATCATTGTGAGCTACTGTTTTTATTCCCAAGTAGCTACTGTCCTCTAGCTAAATATAGACTAAGCCAGGGGCAAGCCTGTTGCTCTTGAGATGAATCCAACCACGATGTGGTTAAAGGCACTAGGCTTATGCTGAAATTATCTGAGTATAGCAACAGATGGCCTTCAAAGAGTGCCTTGGGATTTTTCATTTCGATGGGTCAATACCTTGCCTCCCTAGGACCTTTCACTGGAAATGTAATTGCCGTTTATCAAGGCAGTTAGTCATACACAAAGGGTCCCGGAGATGCCAGTTCTGGAAGGTCTGCACTGTATTTTTCCAGCTGCTATCAGCTATATAACTTAGTGACACAAAGGTTTTATCCTTGTTCTGCATTTTTCTTTTTAACCTTGTACAGGGCTCCTGGTGGATTATAGTTATCTTCATAACTCTTTCCTGGGCAACAAATGAAAAAGGTCTAAGGGGCCATTAATACATTTTGATCTTAACAGGAGATTTGCCATTTCAAATACAGAGTGTTCTAAATGAGGCAGCCCCTGCCCCTTTTAACCAAAATTCATTGCAGTCATCCTCAACAGTCTTTGCCTTGGTGGGTGAAACCTACTAAGTCCTGTAGATATTTATCTCATTTTGAATAATTAAAATATTTGATAGACTATCTATAATTTATATTATAAAGATTATAAAAGGTTTTGGACTCCTTCTATATCAGCAATGTGTCTATATAGAAAATCATTACAAATTGGGGAATTCAGCAGTATTTATAATATAATCATGTGAATGAGTAGTCCATTTTCCTCTTAAAAACCCTTCTGTAGTTATTAAAAAAAATTAAACAATGTAACTCAAAACCATGATATGATAATGTCAACCTTCATATTTTGATACCATATATATGTATATATACATACATATATATTTATATACATATACATACATACACACATATATAAATACATACACACACACACACACACATATATATATATATATATATATAATTTTATTGAGACCTATAATTCCAGTGATCTAGGAAACTCCCAGTAAGGAAATTTCCTCTATTAGTTCAGGCCGACAGTTATACCACAATTACTTTCGTTATCTGTCTTGACTTTGCAAAAATGTGCTATTACAAATGGAAATAGGAAAGAAGAATGGATATATTTCATTTACTAGAAATTGTTCTGCCTAATCTTTTATGGGGACACAATATGGATTGGTTAGTTCAGAAGAATGCAGATGTCTCCCTTGGGGAGAGAGAAGGCTTCTAGCCATGCTCCTGAATTTCCCTGACTGGGTAGTCATGAATGAAGAGTGGCCCAGGGTAGAAGAGGAGCTGACAGCTAGGTGACATATTATCAGCGGTATGCTGTGGTTTACCACCTCAAGCCTCTGCCCTTTCTGAGTCAGTGTTGCTGTGTTCACTTTGAAGGCAGAGCCTTTAAAATGAGCTTCCAACTGTTTTGCCAGTACAATGGAGCTCACACCCAACTTCTGCCCTTCAGTGCTGAATGTGCTCCGAAACATATGACAAAAGTTTTACAAATCTCATTTTCTTCTTGGTGCTGGAAATGAAAGGCATTTACTCTGATAACCCTGCTGAGATGGCTTTTGTTGTTATTGCTGTGTCTTTTCAGTCATGCCTGGCTCTGTGTGAGCCCATCTGGGGTTTTCTTGGCAAAGATATTGGAGTGAATTGCCATTTCCTTCTCCAGTTCATTTTACAGATGAGGAAACTGAGGCAAACAGGGTTAGGTGACTTGCCCAGGGTCACACAGCTAGTAAGTGTCTGAGGTCAGATTTAAACTCAGATCCTCTTTACTCCCTGCCCAGGTTCTACCCACTGTATCACCTAAATGCCCAAGGGGCAGTAAAATGGTCCTTAAAGGAAGGGATTAGCTTCAGCCATCAGAGATGAGTATGAGGATGCACCATTTTGAAACTAAGGGATTGAGAAAGAAGGGGGAAGGATGGAAATAAGAAAAAGCTGGAGAATACCCCGGTTTGGCTGAAACAGAATATTCAAGGGGAGTAGTAGGAGATAAATCTGGAAAGGTGGTGTGGAGGAAGATTGCAGAATGTTTTGACTACCACCAATATAAGTTTATACATTATTTTGACAGATAAATAGGGAGCCCCTGGTAGTTTTTTAGGGCAGTGGTATCATCAGAGTGTTGATGTTGGGAAGGTTTTTTAGTCAAAATCAGAACAATGAATTAGAGGGGAAGTAGACTAGACACAGGAAGACTGAGAGGAGGCTAAAAGTAATGATGAAAAATGATACAAGTACAGGCTAAGACATAATCATGCTGGTTGCAGTGAGAGTGGAAAAGAGGGGTGTATTGACAGTATAAGCTATTTATTTAGAAATAAAAGAGAAACTGAACCCTATTTCAGCAGAATTGAAGCTGGATTAAAGAACAGGTATTAAATTTATGCTAATTAGAGCATAAGCTCCTTGAAGGCAGAGCTGTATAAGTGTTAGTTTTCTATCACTGGTATCTAGCATAATCACTTGAGGTAAGAGACAAGGGGCTGCCAAAGAAGGGGAGAATAGACACATTGGAAATGGAACTAAACTTTTGTGCTAGTTAGCAAGGATTAGCCTGTTTCACTTCCAGCTTCAGAAAGAGAAGAGAAGAGAAGAGAGGAGAGAGATAGAGAGAGAGAGAGAGAGAGAGAGAGAGAGGAAGAAGAAGAAAAAAAAGAAGAAGAAGGAGGAGGAGGAAAGAAGGGAAGAATTAAGAAAAGAAGGAAGAAAGAAGAGAAATCAGAAACTTGTAAATCTAGTTAGATTGCATTTCATCTGGCCTACATGATTTTTTTGAAATTTAGTATAGAAAAAAATTTCACCAGGCTTGCCTGAAAAAACAATTAGAAGATGATATCTTATATGCTTCAGGAAATTGCAGATTTGCTTTACTGTCAGAAAAAAATCTACCATCTTAATCCAAATATGTATAGTTTTACATGGAAAAATAACACCAATTATAGGCTGTTTTCATATTTAACACATGCCAGATTTTGGAGAAAAGTACATATTGTCTTCCATTTTATGGGTCATGGGGCCATTGATGTATTACCCAGTCCCATACATTTTCTACTCTTGAAAATAATTAGGTGCCAAACAATGAATATATAATGAGAGATTCCTTTTTACATTGGCTAGTTACTCATGGCTTGACTTAGTAGAAGAAATTTCTTGTGGAGAATTTTAATTTGATCCATAAATAGGAAATTCATATTATGTTTATGATTTTAGTAAAGCATTTGATACAGTATTTTACTAAGTCCAATAAAGTGATTCAGATTATATTGGATTTGAAAACTGCTAAGTGGAACCCCAAAAGACAAGAAAAGATCAGTTTCATGCTGTCAAATTTTTGTGAGAAATTTTTCAACTGAAAAATACCAGCGCTAGAGTTGAGTTCTGGAAAAATGTTATGTAGTAACTGAAAGATACTTAACAAAGGATAGTATTACACAGGCCTAGTTTTGAAGAAATAACTAAAAGAGCTAAATATGTGTCGTTTGACTTCAATGCTATGCTTCTGCAATAAATTAAGAATTTATAAGTAAAGGCGGAGATAATAAATATGGCAATTTGCAAAACTAATTGAAACTCACAAATGGAATAACATATTATAGTTCTAGCTATAGTGTGAATTTTAGGTTATAATACATAAGAAGTCCGCTTTTTTATTCATTGTGATTATTACTCAATGATGAAACAAGTGTTTATTATCATAACAGTTAGCATTTTTTTATTGCTTTAAGGTTTGCAAAGCACTTTACAAATATTATCTCATTTTATTCTCCCAACAACTCTGGGAAATAAGTACTATTATTATTGTCATTTTACAGATGAGGAAATTAAGGCTGAGAGAAGTTAAGTGGCTTACCCAGGGGCACACAGCTAGTAGGTGTCTGAGGCTAGATTTGAAATCAGGTCTTTCTGAGTCCAGCTGCCCTAATTTAATATGAATAACCCACCACTAGGGGTTAGCTACCAGGCAAGCTACCAGAATCTCTTTCTCTCTCTCTACCTTTCCACAAAGGTGATGCATGCGGGGTTAAATGAGAAATGGAAATAAAGGAACCAAAGTATAAACAGCACTTGGGGAGATCTTGAACTCTTTCCCCAGTTGCAGTTTCCAAATGCTTATGGGAAGTTTCCATCTGGATATCGTGTTATATCACCTCAAAATCATAAGAGTACGTGCCATTAGGAGCAGCTAGGTAGAGGAGTACATAGAGTGCCTGGCCCTAAGTTAGGAAGACCTGAGTTCAAATCCAGTCTCAGACACTTACTAACTGTGTGACCTAGGGCAAATTAAAAAAAAAAAAATTTCTATTTGCCTCAGTTTCCCCACCTGTAAAATGGGGATAATGATGATAATACTAATAACACCTACTTCCCAGAGCTGTGAGGATTAAATGATATAATAATTGTAAAACTCTGAACATAGTACCTGGCGTGTAGTGAATACTATATAAATGTTTGTTTTCATTATTGTCATCGTCATCATCATCATCGTCATCTTGGAAGGAGAGGCTTAGAGACAGCAGAAGAGGAGGACAAAGACTAACCCCTGATGGGATGATCCCAATAGTAATAAGTGGTAAGGTACAGGGAGAAGCAACGCCTAGCTCCTAAGAGATTAGGGTGTCGGGTAAATCCAGAGGGGAGTAAAGATTCACAAAGGATGGACAACAAAGAGTGTGAAATGATGCAGGGAGTGCAAGTAGAATGAGAATTCAGAAAAGGCCCCTGGGATTGGTGACTGGGCATTAATACCTGAGTGCAGCCTCGGGGGTGGGGGTGGGGGAGGGTAGAAGACAGATGGGAAGGGGTTATAGAGTCAGAGCTAGAGGTCACTAAGTCCAGCCCTCTCACTTTAGAGATTTTAGAGATGAGAACACAGATATGGTAAGTGACTTGCCCGGGGTCATACAGCTAGGAAAGGTCTGAGGTGGGATTTGAACCCAGGTCTACCTGATTCTCAATCCTGAGCTCCGTGTTCTATACTGTGCTGTTTCTATTGTTTAGTTGTTTTTCAGTCCTATCTGACTCTTCCTGACCCCATTTGAGGTTCTCTTGGCAAACATACTGGAATGATTTGACATTCTCTTCTCCAACTTATTTTTTAATAGCTGAAGAAACTGAGGCAAACAAGATTTTAAGTGATTTGCCCGGGGCCACATAGCTAGTACAAGATTTGAACTCAGGTCTTTCTGACGTCAGGTTCCACTATACCATCAGGCTGCCTGAGTGTTTCCTCTATCATGTGGTAGAGATTCAAAACATGTTTGTTTAATGGAGTTGAATTTAATAGGACTAAGGGCACCATAGCCGTGGAGACATAGGCTCAGGATGATTTCTGGTCTTATTACTCATCAGGCATAGTCGCAAATAGCATGGTCCACTGTGCTGGCTAACATAAAAAGGAACAGTAAGAGAGAAAGAAGCAAAAGTTCCAAAAAAGAGAAATTGTCCAAAAAAGAAGTCCCTTACAAATACAGAGACAACTATTCCATGTCTCTGAGGTACACAGGCATTATCCCATTCAGTCCATCTCCATCTCATGCTCCAAAGCCCCTAACCATGGACTCCTGAAGGAGTAACCATTGTAAAGGAGTAAGACCTCTTCCCTCACACATACAGTAACTGAAAAGTCACTATAATCCATTCTATGCTCAGTCCTCACCTTCAACCAGCAAAACTTCTCTCCACTCCCCTTCCCCCCCTCCCCTCCCCACTCTCCCCTCCTCTCTTCTCCTCTACTCTACTCTCCCCTCCTCTCCTCTTCTCTCTTCTTTCTTCTTTCTCTTTTTCTGTTTCTTTCTCTGTCTCCTCTCTTTTTTCCTCTCACCAGTAGCTATAATTGATCTTTTTTTTAAAATAAATTTTTATTGTTCTTTTGTTTTTAAACCACCTACATTGCCTAATGTATCATTCCCCTTACCTCTCTCAGAGAGCTATCTTTTATAACAAAGGATAAAAAGAGGGCAAAAAAAAAAACAGTTCAGCAAAATGAACATAATGAAAGAGTCTGCCATTCTATTCTGTGTTCTCTACACGTAGTTTCTCACCTCTCTAAAGAAATGGGGGGAGATTTCTTCTCATATCTCTTCTTTGCAGTCCACCTTGCACATAATTTCTCAGTATGCAGTTTCGATATTTTTTTTCTTTCTTACCATTGTTTTCTAAGGTTCCTTTATCCTTCCTTCTCAAGTCTATTCTGCAGTGGTGCCATGTAAGTAGGACTCAAACTTTAAAATATGGCCACCAATTCCTACTAAGAAAGGGTTGGGGAAGGGAGAGATGAACAGTCATCACACAAGGCTAAGCCATCAGGTGTGCTATCAGCTTTGTCCCCATTCTGGTCCAGGCCTATCCCGTCACCTCAGCCATCCAGCCAAATTAACGCTTTGGCTGCCATAGCAGTATTGATTAATAAATAACACAATACAGTCTGAAGTTGTCTTAGCACTGTATAAAAAAGTGAAAATAGAAGTAAATGGGCTCATCTTTGTGGGACATATTAGAAAAATGTGACCAAAGATTACCTGACCTTAGAATTGCTTATAATTAATTATAAGTAATCAGGAAGCCTTCAAGGTGGGAAATAATCATACCTTGACACTGTCTTCATGGATAACTAGTTTGAGATATTGTGCTGAAACATATAGCAGAAGACCATAAAGTGATTGAAATATTTTTTTTTAAATTTACCTGATTTTTTTGTAACAAAAAAAAAAATGGTCTCATGTTATCTTTGCCAGATGTTTTGTCTGAAAACCTGGAATAGTCAATAATCTAACCAGATAGGAAATACTCCTCATGAGTTCTTTCAAGCCCTAACCCTACGACTATAATTTTTTTTATCTTGATGGGATCTAACATTATTTGTAGGAAGATTTCACCAGCGGTTCAAAATTTATTCTTTCTTTTACCCACCTGGAACAGAAGGAACCTCAAAAATATCCTGGACTCGTCCCTTTCTTGATCAGTAACAGAGGCCACTATTTTTAACTGAAGGTCTCCATTTGGACGTCTTTGGAAAATTCTTCAGATAACCACATACGTGTTAGATGTATTCCATTAATGTGAATAAGAGGGGAAGTGTTTTCAATAATTTGAGGAGCTGCGATTCATTGACGAGAGTACTCCTTCCACCTGAGTAGACCATGAGTTTTCCGTGCTTTTGTAGACAAGTGAGTTGTTGTGATTAAAAAAAAGGAAACAAAACAACAACAAAAACCATTAGTTGTTGGCCCACCCTTTGGTGAATCTTTCCAAACTTTTTTGTTGTTCAGTCGTTTCAGTCACGTCCTATTCTCCATGACCCCATTTGAGATTTTCTTGGCAAAGATACTGGAGGGGTTTGCCATTTCCTTCTCCAGCTCATTTTATAGATGAGGAATCTGAGGCAAACAGGGTTAAGTGACTTATCCAGGGTCACACAGCTAGGAAGTGTCTGAGGCCAGATTTGAACTCAGAAAGAAGAGTCTTGGGGCAGCTAGATGGAGCAGTGGATAGAGCACCAGCCCTGGATTCAGAAGGATCTGAGTTCAAATTCGGCCTCAGACCCATAACACTTACTAGCTGTGTGACCCTGGGCAAGTCACTTAACCCCATTGCCCAGCCAAAAAAAAAAAAAAGAAAGAAAGAAAGAAAGAAGAGTCTTCTGACTCCAGGCCTGATACTCTATCTACTATGCTACCTAGCTGCCCGAACTTCTTTAAATTAGTTTAATTTATTTAAATGAATTCTCAGCTAACACACAGTTCACCATTGTAGTAGCCCATATCTGAAGCATTTCCAGCTTGGTGGTAGTTACCAGACCTTGTGTTCCACTTGCACTGTCTTCAGGAGCCCAAGACCACCTTCACGCCAGGATCAAAGGAGGGCTGCAGGGGTGATGCAATCCCTCTACAATCCCAAAATTTTTTCTATAATTGTCAAATACATTAAAAACACTCACGTTAGATAGTTATGGGACACTCCATTCTAGTTTTTGCCTAAGATGCATTTTAAGTAAGTATTACTTTCCTTCCTTATTCTATTTCCTTCAATATTTCCAGAGTCATGGACTCCAACCAAAGTGGCACCATGTAGATGATGAACCAACTTGATATTTTCCTAGCATTTAATGACTTATTTTGTCCCTTAGTATAGTCAAGCCCCATGAAAATTAGCATGCTAAGGCAGAAATCCACTTTGGTTGTTGAAGTAGAATCAGATTTGTCACGATCAGATCAGTTGCTCGGCTTTAGACCAGCAGGTTGGGCAGTCAGTTTTGAAAATTATAATTGTCATTTGTAATTACTAGAAGATATTCAGATGGCCTATAGTACAAATATCAAAAGCACTGTATTTTATTTAGCATGAGTAACTCCTCCTATGGGAATGCCTTCCATGGAATCTGATTGCAACCCACCTGCTCCTTAGTAGATAAATTCTAGGGCATCGTCTTAAGCACAAAGAGCTTAACTGACTTCCCCAGAATCACACTATGTGTCAGAGCCTGAATTTGAACTTTGATCTTTTTTGCCTCCAAGCCCAGCACTTTATTTATGATGCCAAGCTGACTTTATATAGCTAACATAATAATCCTAAAATTAATCCAGTCTGTCCATCCATCCTGTCTTTTGAGACACAGAGGTATACCTAAGGGATAGTAAGTGATAATTAGTTACTTACCAGCTCCTTATGTATTTTCTAGTAGAGTCCCTGGTCAATGTTGACCCTAGAGGCAATTGTAAAGCAAAAAAAAAATATTCTGATGCTTCCTCCACCCCAGTTGTATATCCCTTTCCCTCCTTTGTGGGTATCCCTTTTCCCTTTCCCATCTTTAGGTTTCCATTGCTATTTTTTTGTCTGCATTTTCCTGCTTCTAAAATCTATTTCCCAAGATGCTCATGACTGTCATGTAGACCCTCATGGAATGTGTGGCATCTCCTCAAACACAAGCATCTTTGTCTTCTGAGCATTATCTCTACTTGCAGAATGACAAGCATCCCATTTTGACGGAATGTTAGGCAGATGGGGGTGGGAGGGCTAGAGTGGGAAGAAGGCATTGCCAGCACCCATGAAATCACACCACCTACTTACTCTATATAAGCCTAAGACCAGATCAGTCTGCAACTGGGGGAGATGAACTAAAAATCAGCTGAGATTCTTACTGCTGCTCTTCCTATATGCCATTGGACTAAAGCAAGAGTTGGAGCATTTATATAGGTACTGATTAAAAACAACAACAACAATAACAAAAACCTAATCACTAGTGGACATCCATTCTGTTGAACCTTGACTGTTGGCCTAGACCTTTCAGAGGCTGTACTGCAAAACACCTGTCCTGAATCTGAAAACATTCCCTCGGCATCAGGAGTTTTTTACTTCAGCATCCTTAAGTGAGTCAGATGAATCTTGCCTAAAATTTACAATAATAATTAGGGAGATGTCTAGAGTCTGCTTTGGAATTGTCAAGTCAAATACTGACACAAGTATGGTGATCTTGGCATTGTTTCCAGTTTAATGAAGTTAATTCCATCCCCTGGATCTGGCATTTGGCACCCATAAGATAAATAATTTATACTAACTCCAAAGAAACAGTATGGCATTGTGTAGAGAGTTTTGGCCTTGGAGTAAAAAAGGAACTGGGTTCAAGGCCTGTCTTTGTCATATAATACCTGGAAATTTACCTATCAAGCTCTGTTAGGTCCCTGGGCAGTTCTCTAAGATTAGAAGTTACAGGTGACTTGCTGATCTCCTTTAGTTGAGGGAGTTTCCGCGGTGGGATTTCATCCATCATACATGGATGAAATAACAGTTCTCAATGAAAATTCTAAAGAGCTTGGTGATGATTTGAGACAATGTCATTTATTTATCAATAACAGATGTATGAAACCTTTCTCCTTCTCTTTTCTCCCCCCTCCCTGTTTCCCCTCAACCTGCAACCAGTCTGGCAGGTCAGGGTTTCCCAAGAGGGACGATGGCTGCAGCACTCTACTCTTAAGGTTCTAAGGTAACCCTAGTGGATAGCTATTCCTGTTATCAGTGTAGTCCATGAATCTCCTTGGTGTTTCCCATTAACAATTCAGCCAAGATGACTAAAACCAATATGATATGATATAAATCAATGTGACACAATTATCCTAAGCTAGGCTGCTCCATGGCTATGTATATACAAGTTACAAGCATCTCAGCTGAATGGATTACAACCTGTTGTGTTATACCATTGAAACTGGTATAATGTTGTATTGGACTCTTCCTTTACTTAGAGGACTATTTTTTTCTGATTCCTCAATGGCAACTGTAGTCTTTGGCACCTCCATCTTTAGGATAAGCTTGTTATTTCCACCTGAAGTAATGTTGTGATCTTTTGAAAATACAGAGACTCTTAGCTTTGAATGGGTAAAAGCCTGATCAATTCTGACCCCTCAGGTGGGCTCTGAAATTCTTTGGCAGCAGGTCACAATGCAAATAAGTATCTTCTTTCTTCTTCTTCTCCACCTCCTTGGCAGCATGTGGTAGTACAAAGAGCCTCTCTTTCACCAACCAATTAATGGGTGACAGTACTGAAAATGCTGTCATGGCTTCACTTTGACAGAGGTTTCAGGTTTCTTTTCCTGCTTTCATATTTGACCTTTAGAAACCTCCATCTACATTATTATGAGCAACGAAATTTTCATTGCTTCTGGCTAAGCCATAATCAGACAAATACATTTGTCCAATAATCATAAAACAGGAATAGGGTTCACTTAAGAGCATTTTTGGTGAACTTTTCAAGGCATAGAAGGAAGCCAGTAGGAGAGGACAAAACTAACTGCATGAAAAACATGATAGAATTAGGTAACTTTCTTACAAAGAAAAAATTACTCACTTTTAAAAGTTGGTATGAAATCTGATATGCCGAAATCCAAAACAGCTGACCTGGAAAACAGATCAAAGGTATCTTAAGAATGATAAGATTATTTGAAATTCACAACTAAAAAAAACTGAGATATTGTATTTCAAGGCATCATTAAATAAAATTACCTATACATAATAGAACAAGAAGGCAATGCAAAAAGTAGAAATAATCCAGCAATCGCTTCCTGAAAAAAATCCCAACAGGAAAACTTCCAGAAATAATATTGCCAAAATCTAGTACTTCCATACAAAGGAAAAAGAAATTCAAGCAACCAGAAAGAAATAATTCAGACATTGAGGGATCACAAAGAGAATTACACACTATTTACCAGCTATCACTGAGTAAAGAGCATGGAACGAAATATTCCAAAAGGAAAGACATAATGGTCTATAGCCAAGAATAATTTACTGAGTACCCCAGTAGGAAGAAAGTGAACTTTTAGTGAAATAAATGATTCACAAATTTTAGATAAATAAAAGAAGCTAAATTGGAACTTTTAAATAAAAATACAGTGGTCAAGGAAAAAACCAAAAAGGTAACTGCAGGTGTAGAATCAGAAAGGACTTCATATGGCTGAAATATTTACATGCTATTGGAGGTAGAGTGTTAAGTTCTGAGAGGACTCCAATATCACAAGAGGTCATAGATATAGATAGATGGGACAGAAGACCTAGAAAAGGCTTAGGTATGTTTTAAAGATGATGGAAGAAAAAAAGAAAAGAGGAGAGGAAGGATACATTAGGGGGAAATGACAGAAAAGATACAAGAACTTGTTGATACATATAATTAAATTGTGAAAGTAGAACTATATTTTTAAAAATGGCAGCCAGGTGGCACAGTGGATAGACAGTTGGACATAGAGTTAAGAAGACTTGAGTTCCAATAAACCCTCAGATATGAGCTTTGTGATGCTGGTCAAGCCACTTAACCTCTTTCTGCTCAGTACCCTCATCCATCTATCTCCTAGGGTTGTTGTGTGGATAAAATCAGGTATATTTGCAGTGCTTTGCAAAGCACTATATAAATTTTAGCTATTAAGTGAGTGGAAAAGGTGCTATTTGAACTTAACTTTCATCTAAACTAGTCAAAGAGGGCAAAATGCACATGGAGTTTGACATAAAACTCAATAGCATACAGATAGGAATGAGAAGAGGAAGAAACGGAGCATAAATAGGTGGGAATATTTAGGAAGGAAATCATCATCAATAAAACAAGCCAAAAGCTTAGAGAGGGGATAGTGTAGAGAAGGTTAAAGGGAAAAAGCAGAAAAGGTACCAATTTGAAATATAGAGGGACCAAGGAGCATAGAGAAGAGAGTATAAGAGAATATTATGGAGGAAAATAAACAATTAACTATCATACATAAATATGAATGGGATGAACTCACCCTTAAAATGGAAGAGATTAGCAGAAGAGTTTAAAAAGCAAAAGTCAACAATATATTGTTTATGAGAAATACATTTGAAACATAAAGACTTATATGGAACTAAAATAAGGAGTTGCAACAAAATCTATTATGACTCAACTGAACACAAAACAGTAGGGGTTTTGATTTCAGACAAGATAGCAGCAAAAATAGACTTACTTAAAAGAACTAAACAAGGAAATTATGACAAAAATGAATTGATTTCAATAATTTATGTATATGTGTTAAATGGCATAGCTTCTAAATACTTCAAGGAAACATTCAACAAATTACAAGGAGAAATAGTAAGACCCCAATTTACCCCATCAACTTTAGATAAATCTGACAAAAAATAAAAGAAATTAAGGACCTGAATAAATTTAAGAAGAAAAAAAGAATCATGTATGCTATACTTCTAGTGATTATTGAGTGGAAATAGGAGTATACACATTTTTAGGTATGCATGGTACCTTAGCAAAAATTGATCATACGTTAGGACATAAAACCCCACAAACAAATACAGAAAAGTAGTAATATTATGCATGTCCTTAGTGATCGCAATGTAATAAATGCAACAAAATATTAAGTAAAGTAATAGAGGTCTGCTGAAAAAAATTAGAATTAATTAAAGGCTCAATTCCTTAATCCTCTAGACTGGGGGGGGGGGTCAAGAACAAATAACAGAAATAAGTAATTTCATTAAAGATGACATAAATGAAGCAACATATAAAAATTTTTTGGCTGTAGCCAAAGCAATCCTAAGGGAAACATATGTATGTCTTAACACTTTTAATTACCCAAAAGAGAAAGAGTAGATCACTGAATAGAGGATACAACTAAAATACTAGAAAACCAACACATATAGAAATTCCAATTAAAAATCAAAATAAAAATTTTAAAAATAAAAAGAGAACGACAAAATTGGAAACAAAAACATATTGAATTAATAAATAAAACTAAGAGCTGTTTTTTTAAAATCTAATAAGAGAGATAAAATAGTAGTCAATATATAAAAGTAAAAAAATGAGAATTCACAACAAATACAGATGAAATAAAGGATATTATTAAAAACAATTTGTTCAACCAAATGAAAATAAAGCCAATACTTTAAATGAAATAGATATTTTCAAAAATATAAAATGACCACAAGAAATAAAGAATTTAAAACTACCCCATTTCAGAGGTAGAAATTGAATAAGCCATAAATTAACTTCTAAAAAAAAAAAGTAAGCCTTCAGGAGCAGAGGGATTCACAAGTGAATTCTATTAGAAAAAATTCAACTCACAATTTCAATATTACAGAAACTGTAAAAATAAGAGATCCTACCAATTTCTTTCTATGATGCAGACATAGTCTTAATATATAAATTATTGAGAGTCAAAACAGAAAAAGAAAACTTTACCAATATCCCTAATGAACATGAAAAGATTTTAAATAAAATATTAACCAAGAATCTAAACCAACAAATATTATCACAAAAATATCACAATGATTATATGCTCTACCAGATTGGATTTATACCAAGAAAGCAAGGTTGACTTAATATTATTAAACCAATAAATTCAACTAACCACATTAATAACAAAATCAACAAAATCATATTATTATATCAATAGATGTAGAAAAGGCTTTTGATAAGATATAATGCCTCTATTAAAAAACGAAAAGACAGGAATAAATGACATACCTAAAACCAAGGGCATCTATTATATGTAATAGAGGTAAGCCGTAATCTTTACAATAAAATTAGAAGAGAAACAAGGATGTCTATTGTCATCATTTTTATTTGACATAGTATTAGAGATACTGGTTATAGCAATAGGACAAGCTAAAGAAAACGGGGGAATAACCACAAGTAAAGAAGAAACAAAATTATCACTTTTAGCATATGACATAATGGCATATTTAACCCTAAGGAATCAATCAAAAATTAATTGAAATAATAACTTCAACAAATTTGTAGTATATAAAATAAATCCATACACATATTTGGCATTTCTATATCATGCCAGTAAAACCCAACAAGAAGGGATAAAAAGAGAAATTTCATCTAAAATTACAGTAGAATATACAAAATACTTATGAATTTACATACTATCACACACACATGAACTATATAATAACAAATACAAACAATTGTTTGCAGAAAGACTTAAATAATTGGGAAAATATTAATTGCTTATGAATAGGATGAGTCAGTATGATAAAAAATGATAATGCTTCCTAAATTAATTTATTCAATGCCATATCAGTTCAACTACCAAAAGATTATTTAACTAAAAATGAATCAAATTATATAAAGTGGAAAATAGACAAGAATCTCAAGGAAAATAATGAAAAGAAGTGGAAACTAGTGATTCCAGATCTCAAATAATACTACAAAGCAATAATGTTAAAAACAACTAGATAATGGTTAAAAAATAGAGAAATCACTCAGTGGAACAAATTAGCTACACAACACACAAATGAAAAATATATCCGGTACCTTGTATGTGATAAACACAAAGACTCCAGCTACTGGCATAGGACTATTTGATAAAAACTGTTGGAAAAAGTGTCAAGCATGATGGAAGAAATTAGAGTTAGACCAACACTCCACACCTTATTCCAAAACAAGCTTCAAATGAGTATGTGATCTAGATATAAAAGGTTATATCATAAACAATTAGAGAAACAAAACCAAAAATTACCTCAGATCTCTGGATAGGAGAAAAGTTCTTGACCAAACAAGGTATAGAGACTATCACAGAAAAAAAAATGGATAATTTTGATTGCATGAAATTTAAAAGTTCTGGCACAAACAAATTCAATAAGGCTATGATTAAAAGGGAAACAATTAACTGGAGGAAAATCTTTGCAGCAAGTTTCTCTGATAAAGATTTCATTTCAAAGATATATAATGATTTAGACGAATGAAAGTCATTCATTATTGATAGATGGTCTGAGGATTTGAACAGACAGTTGTCAGCGGAAGAAACTGAGACTATCAGTAACCATATGAAAAAATTATCCAAATCACTACTAATTAGAGAAATGCAAATTAAAGCACTTTTGAGATTTGACATCATATTATCAGGTTGGCAAAAATGACAAAAAAAGGAACATTATGAATCTTTGAGAAACTGTGAGAAAATGGGCTCATTGATGCACTGTTGGTGGACGTATTAGTAGGTACAACCATTTTGGAAAGCAATTTGTAATTATACACAAAACAGTGCAAATCCTTTGACCCAAATATACCACAGCTAGGCCTATATCCCAAAAAGATAAAAAAAAGGGTCGCTATATTATTACTAACTGTGTGACCCTGGGCACACAACCTCTGTTTACCTCCATTTTCTCATCTGTAAAATGGAGATAGTAATAGCACCTACATCCCAGGGTTGTTCTGAGGATCAGATGAGATAATGCTTGTAAAGAGCTTTGTGAATCTTGAAGCACTATATAAATGCTAGCTGTAATTATTGGTATTACTTAATTTACTTAATGGTTGTCACAATGGATAAAACGCTGGGCCCGGAGGTTGGAAGACTCATCTTCCTGAGTTCAAAACTGGCCTCACACACTTACTAGCTATGTGACCCTGGGAAAGTTACTTATTCCTGTTTGTCTTAGTTTCTTCATCTATAAAAAATGAGATGGAGAAGGAAATGGCAAACCACTCCAGTCTCTTCGCCAAGAAAAACCCAAATGGCATCATGAAGTTAGACACTGAAATGATTAAACAACAATGACAAATTACCTAAAGGTTTCAGTTTGTTACAAGAGACCTCTCATGGAATGGGGAAATCTATAAATTTCAGAATTTTAAAACTATAATGGATCCATAAAGCATTGGGGAAAAAATTAAGTCTTTTAACAGAAGAAGGGATTACCTTGACAGGAAGTTTTCAGTCTGCCTTTCTAGGCCTTCAAGTGGAGGTAGGATATATAGTGATGTTCTTTTGAGGTATAGATTAAATGAGATAGCAACTTAAATCCTTTCCAAACTCTAAAAATTGTGATTCTGTAATTTTGAATTCCATGCTTTCAAAATAATGTTTTGGAATCCAGTCTGTGTGGCAGATAGTTCTTCAGAAGAGAGCCACTTGACCAAACAGAAACAGCAGGAGTGCAACACATTACTGTACTGTGTCTTTAAAAATAAAATATGGTATTCAAACCAAATTCCATTTGTCTCCCCTCCAACTTTAAGGTTTGTAAAGAAAGTTGGTGCCAGCTGTCACCTGAAATTTACAGCTAGCTAGGTAATACCATGAAAGCATACTGATTTTGTACAATTAAAAACTTTTTTGCTGTCAAATTGTGACAATAATCCCAGGACTCCTAAAACCTTCAGTAAAAGTGAAAGACAGAAGGGCATGAGGAATGTGATAGATAGCTTGGATTACCCCAAAGAATGTCAATCAAGAAATAAAACATGAAGCCATATGTGAGTCAGACTTTCCCTGGGGCTCATACTCTTATAGGCTCAATCCCTGTTCTGAACCACACACTGTTCACACCGCTTAATTTCTTTTTTACTTTCCCTTTCCTAATCTGGAAAGTTTCTCTCTTTATCATCAATTCATTGAATTTAGATCAAGGAAGAACCTTAGAGATAATCTAATACAAGTAAAGAGTTTAAGTGACTTGACCAAGGTCACACATTTATCAAATAGCAGAGATGGTACTAGAAGCTAGGTTCTCTGGCTCTGAATTGAATGTCTTGATAATGAGTTTCAGAGTTATTGAATTTCAGATAGAAAGGATTTAAGAGCCTTAGGACTTTGTATTTTTTTTTCCTCTAAAGTAGAAGTCTTCTGTCATGAGAAAATAGAAATTAATATCTCATAACTGAATAATCCTTACATTTCAACAGAATTTTTCAACCTTTATCTCTTTTCCCCACTCTATATCTGTCACTGCCACTATTTCTTCATCAAATGGAATGATTCCATCAAAATGATCTCTTTCATTTTCTCCCAGGTGTGGCAGTTCCCAATTCCTTGGGGATGTCTTCTTTATTATTGGTCCCATGTCTGTCACCTTCCACATTTATTATGCCTGGGGCTTTAAGTCAAACTAAATTTTAGATCTAGACAGTTTATTAGCTTTTTCCAATTGTACCTTCCCATAGCTCTGGCTACCCATTCATATCTTCTACTCTGTTCAAAGGCGAATCGGTTTTTAGTTAACGGGGTAAGAGGTGAGAGAAAGAGCTGTTGAACAGTCAGAGGACAGGAAAAAAAAATAGAGTAAGTTTATCTGTTGGTCTTTCCAGCATCCCTAAACTGTCCATCTCCCTTCCTCCCTTACCTATTCTTTAGATGTTCCTGTATATGGTGACAACAAAAACTCCACTTCCCTTCGGACAGCTAAAGAAGAAGCAACAAAAAAGAAAACTGGGAATGGTTATCGATCATTGAAGACATTTCTTCTAATCTTTCCAAATCAGGGATAGCAATGAATAGCATAGCACTATGAAAAAGTCTTCTCAGCTGCATTAATCTCTCCTGACTTCTGATTCCAACTATTAATTATAGCCAGGGATGTTCTGGTAAATGCTTAACAAATGACTCTTTGAAGAAATGTATGCATGACACACTTTTAAGTTTAATCCACATTATTAATATTTTTTCTGTCACTTTTCCAAGTCTAGAAAATAAACAAAACAATAAATCAAATCCTGATTTGTAGCTTTTGCTGATTTCTGAAGTATAAATTTTCACAATCAGTTTGTAATGGCTTCAGCACATCCCTGAATACATCACACTTTTTGTTCTATCATTTCACGTATCTCTGTATCTGGGATGGTAAATTCCTTAAGCATGGCTATTGTTTGTTGAAGTAGATTGAAATCTTAGAGAAGAAGTTTCCCCAAGCTTTGACTTCATCCTTCATTTCTTTTTCTCTGCATATTCTCTCACTCTTGGTGACCTCCCATTGGTTTAATTATCATCCCTATCCAGATGACTAAGACATATATATGCAGTCCTAGCTTCTCCCCTGAGCCACAGTATCAAATCACCAACTGCCTATTGGAGATTTCAAATTCAGTATGTCGAAACAGAACTCATTACCTTTCCCCTGAAACCCAGCCCTCTTCCAGACTTCCCTGTTTCTGATGAAGGTGCCATCATTTTCCCAATCTCCTAGGTTCATAACCTGAGTGTCATTATTAACTTTTCACTCTCCCTTATCCTACATATCCAACTAATTGCCAAATCTGACCACTTCTATCTCCACAACATCTCTCACATCTGACCCCTAATCTCTACTCATGCAGTTACTACCATATTCTCATCACCACTCACCTGAGGCATTTCAGTGGCCTCCTAATTAATCCATTTACCTCAAGTTCCTCTGACAAAGCAAAATGGCTTCCCTTACTATGTGAATACTGTGTTTCCTATGAAGAGAGTCAAGTGATTGTCCCAAGTCCTAAGCTACATTTCTTCTCTCTTTCCTAGCTCTCACTGCCAACCAATTTGACCATGCTTAGGGATAGGGTGGAGGTAGCAGGAACCTGTGTGACTGCAGCTGCCTCTGGTCCATCTCTGCTTGTGCCAAGATGGCTCCACTCTTCTGATACAACTCCTGAGTCCACCCCAGTGCTGGCGTGGCTTGCTATACGCATTGCTTGCGTATGACACAAATTCATGCCCCAAAGGGAGTACAGCTTCGATAATACAATCTTAACATGGGTAAACAGCTAGAGGGCACCATTTGGCTGACTGTCATTTTCCATCTCTCCCCCTCTTCACTTTCAAAAGTCCCTTGTGCTTTCTTTCCAACATAGCCACCCTTCCATCTGCCCTCCTTTAAAGTGTAATGAATCTCAGGAGGCAAACCACGCAGATGAAGCTGGGACAGAATGCCAGTGTGCTGGCACAGAATTTTGGTTTAGGATTGAGAAGTTTCTTCAAGAAATTATCTTTGGCAATAGGTCCCCACATCACCACAGCTTCTGCTGTGAACCACAGAAATAGTCTGTGGGACTCCTCATCACATGAAGAAGCCATAATGCTACTGGGGGAAACATGATGCTAATCTGGGAGAAGACAATATGCCCACAGGGAATGAGCTACCACTGGCAATGGAGAGATACAGGAGAGCAAATGTGGTGCAATGTAAAGAGCATTGACTCAGGAGTCAGGAGACTTGGATTCAACCACTGAACCACTGAATCTATTGCTAAATAACTGTGTGATCTTGGTTAATTGATGACTCTCCTTGAGTGCCAGTGTCCTCATCAGTAAATTAGAATAAATGAAGAGGGACGTGGCTGCTGTGATCTCCGGGGTTCCGCTTGCCTCTAATGCTCAATGATTCTATGGCTGTCAGAGACAGGGAATGGAAAAGTAGGTGAGGAAGGAGCATTTTGCTCTTTAACTAAAGACGTCTCTGTAAGCTCTTTCTTGAAGTTCTCTAATGACCAGCTTTCTTATATCTTCTCCTTAAAATCTGATTTTAGTTATTTGTAGTCAACTTTCTTGCTGATAGCTACTGTTTCAGACTGTAATGGATGATACTCTTGGCTGCCTTCCAGGCAATAAATAGTAACAGAAGTGGGAGAGGGGCAGAGAGTGGGTGAATGAACCATGGTTGTATACTGATGTGGAGTAGTAGATGTTCATCAAATGCTGATTATGAATATAGTAATCTGACATTTATGCTTGTGTGCATTTTAAAAATAAAAATAAAAATCAATGTAACCCATGGCTTAGGAACTCCCAGGCACTGGGCTCACATAGATTGGGTTGGTCTGATCTCAAGACGAACCGCAAAGGATCATATTCTTTTTGGATCATTGTATACCTGCAAAGGGTTTGCTCTTAAAAATCTCTAAATATATATATATATATATATATATATATATATATGTGTGTGTGTGTCAAAAATTCTACACATTTGGATAAAGAGGTCCCCCATATCTCATATAAGCACCATTGCTATATATTTCATATTTAGCATGAGATATATACACATACATACATATGCACATATATGTATGTGTGTATGTGTATACATATGATCTGTTGTATGTTGTGTATAGAAATTCATCCCAGAGAAATTGCAGAAGATGCAATAGATTCATAGAAGCCCATAAACAGGTACAGAAATATAAGGTACCCAAAGGATTCATAGTATCCATAAACAGATATAGAAACCCCATAAACAGATATGGGGAAAAAAAGGTAGTTTCCTTCTGAGGAAACTAAACTTGGTCTTTTAGTTGGGACAACCCTCTGACATTCTGGTGAATCATAGGAACATAGATTTAGAGTTGGGTGGGATTTTAGAAGTTATCTACTTCAACCCTCTCATTTTTCTGATGAAGAAAATGAGGTCCAGAAAAGGTTGGGTGCCGTGTTGAAGTTCACACAGTTAGGGAGTGATAGAGTCAGGCTCTGAATATTGATCTAAAGTCAGATTCCCAAACTGTTTTCAACTAAGTGATACTACTTGATCTCTGTCCCCCCCTTGGAGCCCTAAACAGTCTTCCTCAAAGTCTGATACAGCTAATAGTAACAAAAAATACGGAATTCAAACCCAGTACTCAACTCTGAACATGGCATTCTTTCCACTGTACCAAAAATGTTTTTCCTTTAACTTTTATGATGAATTATTTTTTGGCCATGTTTGAAGTTCTTGCAGGACAAACTAAAGGGAGATGTCTAGCAGATAATTAGAAGCATATGTCTAGTTTTCAGAAAAAAAAGATCCATGCTGAAGATAAATATTTATGAGTCAAAGGTCAAATAGGATACAATTGGTAGCCTTTAGGGGAACAGTTTTAGTAGAGTAGAATGGATGGAGTTCAGTTTGAAAGGTTTTGAGAAAGTAGAGGTAGAGAATGTAGATGATTTTTAAAAAGTTTGGTAGTAAAAGGAAGGAATGTGATGGTTCAGCATTTTGAGGAGATAGCAGGATGAAGATTTTATTTTTTAGACTAGGGAAAACTTTTGCATGCTTATAATTCACAGATGAGAAATTAAATAGAGAGGAAGAAATTCAAGATTCTGAAAAAAGCAGGGGGAATTGAAGAAGTAAGATATTTAAACAAGTAGGAAAGAACAAGACTTAGGATTCAAGCAGTTTATTTATGTGTGCCTCCTCTTTTCCAAGCCATAACTCAGTGAGACAAAAGGGAAGAAGAGAGGATGAATGAAGACACAAAAACAATTTAGATGGAGAAGGAGCTCATGTTGCAGAATTCTCCTCAGTAAAGTAGGAATCAAAGTCATTTTTGAGAGTGTGGGCAGTGATGTTGGTGAGGGATTTGAAGAGAGTGGGAAAAAGTTTAGAACAGATGCTATGAGGACTGGAATAGGGAATCAACTTGTGATGAATAAAAGAATTGCTAAACAATTCTGAGAGACCAGCTGAGGTTAGATTGCATGAATTTGCCATGGAGCCAATTGGCCTTCTTCCATGATTTTTCTCCAGCGAAATGGCAGATTAGGAGCAAGAGAACAGAAAGAATGCAGTTGAATGTATCCAGGGTTAGACAATGGTAAAGCAGGTAAATTTCAAGGAAAAATGATAAGAGATTTTATAGAGCAGCCTTGAAATGGTTGACTATGGGATATGGGAAGGCAAATGAAGCCAGAGGTAGACCAAGAGAGAAAAAAATAGGCCTAAACTGTGGTGATCACAGTGATGAGAAAGAGAAAGATTAGTAGGAGTGATGAAGAGAATTGAATGGGAGGAAAATAGGTCATGTTCAGAAAGGGAAATTTCAGAGTTCAGTATCTTGGAAGTAGAGCCTTTATGTCGAAAGTGGCCCTAGGTGTGGCCATGCTTTTGTGCTCAAAGTTCAAGGGAGATGAAGGCTTTGGGAATCAACGTGAAGGAACTATGAACCCAGACTCTTGCAGGGGTTAGTTGTAACCATGAGAAAGTGAGAAAGGGTGAAAAATAAAACTGTAAAACAAGTGCTGAATTTATCCAGCAATGTGAAGGAAAGGTCAATAGATGATGGCAAGGAAGATGGGAAGAAGGTAGTATAGGCTGTAAAAGAGAAAACCCTTTGAAGAGATAGTTTTTGAAAATGTCCTAGATATGCCAATGGAAAGCAAGGAAAATATCAACCTTTCTGTGTTGGAGGAGTCCTGGCCACCTGTGAAAAAGGTTTTCTAAGAGGAATGGCATGGTCAGGGGAAAGGTAGGATTCGGTTAAGTCAGCTAATAATTATGGAAAGAATGGAGTATGTAGGGGATGTGGATTATAGGGCATCATTGGACATAGTAACCAGGGTTGTTGGAGGAACAGTCAGGAGAAGTGTGAATTTTAAGAGGATTAAGGCTGATCTGACTAGGTATAAGAATGAGAAACCGATAGAAGAGATAAAAGAGGGAAGAGTTGACACAGAAAGTGGTAATTGTAGATAACAGGGATGAAATTGATGGTATATTGAGAGTCAGGCTTGAAGGAAGTATTAGTAATAAGTAGGTGACCATACATCAGGAATTTTCTGGGGTTAGAAGATTTTCTGCTTTGTTATCCTAGGTAAAAGAATAATTATCAAATTATCTAAATTGTCTCATACTTGTTTTGAGCGGGAAGTGTAATGACTTATCCACTCCACTCTGACCATTGCTGCCAGTTTGAGTGGTCAACACTAAGTCATTTTGTAGGGATTTAAAAGGCAACTTTCTGTTGTAAAAAGGGCAAGATTCTTTTGATTCAAAACTGACTCATTCTTTAGAAAAGATACCTTTCCAGTGACCTTTAGCTCTGTCAGAACTGGAAAAGTAGAAGGTATACTATTTCTTCCAGTCCTCAAAAGGGTAAAGTTGAGTTGGGCTTGATCTTATCAAGGAAAAATAAATCACTAGGAACATGAGTTAAATGGAAGTAGTAGGCAGGGCTTAAAGATACAGAATTTCTGAGGTCGTTCTTTCTCTCACATTTCTTTCTGTCCCTGGTGGACTGGTGGGCAGGTCCAGGGCTTTCCTTTCTTTTTCCAGGTGTGAAACAAAGCATAAATCAATGCCTTCTTGGCCCACATCTTTTTTTGGATGACTGAGGAACAGGGACTATCATTGCTGGTTTTTTTTTAACCATATCTGTAGATGTAGTTGTATATATAGATTGGGTAGAACATACCTACATCTATCTCAGACTCTGTGAATATCTTTATCTGTGGAATAAACAGAAGAACTCCTCTTTTGTAAGGCTGAAGAATGATCGGTAGTTCATTGGAGCTCTTTCTCTTTTCTCCACCAACTTTCCTTTCCCCTCAATTCCCTTGCAAGTAGTTGGGAGATTTTCTGGATCTTATGTCAAGGTAGATATAAGTAAACCACAATATTATCCATAATAAAAAGAATTTTTCCTCTTTGCCTAAAGTATTATTTTAATTCTATTTTCTTGTCATTGTTATAGCTATCATTTTTACTACTCTTTCAAGTCATAATGGTTAACAGGGGTAGCCTTGCTTTAGTCCTGATCTTAATGGGAAAGCTTCTAGGATTTCTCCATTCCAAGCAGCACTAGCTCTTAATTTTAAACAAATGTTTTTGAACATATTAATGGAAGATTCTTTCAGTCCTAATTTTTAGTCCTTTTTTAATTACATAAATGAGTGTTATATTTAATCAAAAGCTTTTTCTGTTCTATATAATCCTTTATTTCATTATTTTAATTAAGATGATTTATTATTATATTATATATTATATTATGATTTATTATGCTAATTTATTATCCTAACACCAAACCTTTCTTCTAACCATACCCATTGATCATAAGGAATATGTTTTGTCTCTTTAGTTGTAATTCCTTTGTCGATAATTTATTTAATATTGTTGCCTCAAAACATATTTGTATTTCTATTTCTCTGACTTATCTTTACCTGGCTTGAGAAATAGTACTTTTTTTTTTTTTAGCATTATAGGAGGAATTTAGATGAGCATTTTCTTTCACTATTTTTAAAAACAGTAGATGCAGCATAGAGATTATTCTTCTTAAAGGCTTGATATAATTAACTTCTAATTCTGTCTGTCTCTGAGCATTTTAAAAAATTTTCTCAATTTGTCATCCTCAGATGAATAAATGAATGAAAAAGCATTTACTAAGTGTTTACTATGAGCCCAGAACTATGCTAAGTGCTAGGGATACAAATATAAAAGCAAGATAAATCCTTGACTTCACAGAACATTTGACTAGGGGAAGACCAATTGGAAGGAGGACTGCCCAGCTTGGTTTATAGATGGCTAGGAAGTAGCATGGTGGTCTGGCTCTGGTCAGACTAAGGGGAAAGCTCACCCATCAGGACTCAGGGTCCAAAGGGCAGGTAGATATCTGAATTCCTATGGGAGGCAGAGATGGGCTAGGAAGTGGGCAGCATCATTTCGAGATTGTTAGATCACAAGGCAGTTAGGTGAAACAGCTTATAGAGTGCTGCTAGCCTTGAAGTCAGGAAGGAAACAAGCATTTATTAAGCACTTATTAGGTGCCAGGCACTGTGTGATAAGTACTGGGTATACAAATACAAGCAAAAAGAAAGATACTTCTTGCCCTCAAGGAGATTTTATTCTAATGGGGGCAGATAGCACCCAAAAGGGAGATAAAAAGGCAGGGGCTAAGGGTGCAGTACTTGCTTTAGCAGCAGGATTTTGAATTCCAAACCAGGAAGAGGGTCAAGAGGGGAATGAAGTCTGCCCTGGGCCCCTCCACAAAATGGAGGAGGCTCCAGGAAGAACTGACCAATAGGAGAAAGGGATAGATTTTCCAGAGGGATGTTTCAAATTGAGAAGACTGCAGGGGATGATGGATGTTCTAACTTGAGGAGACTTCAGTTGCTGAAAGAAGTTCCAGGATGAGACAGCATGATCTGGAAGTCTGGGAGCCAGACAGGACTGAAAGAGGAAAAAATGATAAAAAGGAAGGACTGAATTTAAATTCTGCCTCAGAGACTTAGCTGTGAGACTGTGGACAAGTTAGTTAACCTCTCCTAGCCTCACTTTCTTTGTTTGTAAAATGGGGATAGTAATAGTACCTACTTTATAGGGTTGTGAGGAATTGTTAGCTCAGCTGACCAGTCAGTCCACTGCTGAGCTAGGTCAAACAGTTCACTTTCTAGGGACTCCTCTTCACTGTACTCAGCTGTTGCTGCTACCAGCCCTGTGGATCTCTACTACTCAATGTCGTTCAGTGGACCTCAGATAGCTTCTCCAACCTTTAGAAATTCAGTCTCAGCCTGATCTGTTTCTTTTCTGTATAATTGGTCACTTAAGATCAAGAAAGAATAAACACAAAAGAAATAAACAGATGATGTGAGGGACTCTAGGTAGTCCTTGCTGCCCCTCCTCTTAGACTTTTCATCATCATATAATGTTGGGACAAAAAAACAATCAGAAGCTACCTGAGTATGCTCTGAAATTTAGGCAAAGGGCCCTCCCTTACCCATGCTGTAACCTTGTTCACCAAGACTCCAAATGCTGAGTCGAAGCAAAGCAGTGAATATTTTGAGGCAGTTAGGTGGCTCAATAGACAGAGTGCAGGGCCTGAAGCTAGGAAGTATCATCTTCCTGAGTTCAAATCTGACCTCAGACACTTACTAGCTGTATGACCCTGGCAAGTCATTTAAACCTATTTACCTCAGTTTCCTCATCTATAAAATAAGCTGGAGAAGGAAATGGCAAACTACTCCAGTATCTTTGCTAAGAAAGCCCTAAATGAGGTCGTGAAGAGTTGGACATCACTCAACAACAACAAAGAATATTATGCATATATAAAAATAGTCTAGGAAGGGCAATATTTCCACTTAGAACCTCACTGACCAGTACTTCATTACAATATTATTTGTCAATTTTGTTTTTACCACAATGGAGACCTTAGTACTATATCTTATCAAAGTGCATTTAAGTAAGCAGATGTCAAGATAATTGAAGTCCCCTATCATTACAATATAGCTCTTAGTTGCTTGGCTGATTAATGCTCGGGACCAAGGTCAAAGTGGTCATAAGTATAAAGTAACCAGATAGGTCAACAAAGCAGGACCAAAACAAGTGGGAATATAATCTGCGAAGAGGATAATTAGTGTATCTTAAAGACCCGGCTGTGCCACCTGTGTCTTCTGTCAACAGAGCTCACTGACCACTCAACCCTCCCAGTAACACAGTGTGTGCACAGTGGCTTGGGCTTTTGGGAAGTTTGGTTGTCTGAGGTCCACAAGGACCATTCTACGGTTTTAGTCAGAGCATGCTCTGACTTTGGTATTTCCAGTTTCTACATCACTACTGGCAACCTGGAATTTCGAATGGGCTGGTGGCAATGGCTGTTCTCTTATTGGTATCTGATGTTGACCATCATCACTGTAATACTCTGTGACCTTCGTGCCAAGAGTGCCTGGTTCTTTACTACCCAGACAAATTGGAACTCAATTACTAACCATGGGATATGGGGTTGTGGGACCAGCATGGCTGGTTAGCTTGTAGCTATGATAGCGTTGAAAATGAAGATAGGAGTAAAAAATTAGAATCAGGTTGGGAGGTTAATACCATTGTAGTTGCTATTATTAATAGTCCTTAGTCACTGGTGAGTATTCCAACAGAAGACAAACCCCAAGATTATGCTGATTTCTATCTCAACCTCCCCCCCACTCCTAAGCCCCTACCTCATTGATCTCAACTGGTCTTAAAATAGTCTAGTTATACCAGATGACCACCTACTATCCTGTTTCACCTCTAACCCTCTCCAGCTCACCCCCAAGAACTATATAAAAAAAGGCTGTGGGAGATTTATTTGTATTTAAAATAGATTGTTACGAGTAATTGACTCACAACCACATGGCTTACATTTTCTTTGGAAATAGAAGGTTTTGAAAATTAAGGGGGGAATGGCTCTAAAAAGGTTTTTTTTTAATTGTCAATCTCCTTTAATATTAAGATGAAAATTGACAATGCTTCCCTCTGATTTTCAAAGTACTCAGACATAGTAATATTAATAATAATAATCACTGTTAATAATCACAATCCAAAATCTTTTCATCCCTACTATAGACTCTCTCTACAGTTGTGCTACTTAAGTAGCTACAATTGATTTTCACCAAGTTTTGAAACTACAGGGGAAAAAAAAACAACTCAACACCTTTCTGTGCTCAAGAGAAACTTATTATGTATGTAAATACTCCCTGTGACTCTGACTTCCCTTCATGAATAGGCCTACAATTGCTCTACCAGCAGTATAGCGGGAAGACTGTGGAAAATACTATATCAGCCAGACAGGACCAACATTTTTTTGTGATTTGCAGCCTGATTCTGAAAAAAGGCAGAGACTTTTCTATAATTCTGTAGAAGTAGAATAGATTTGGGAGTGCTGGGCCATGTGAAAGACCAGAATATTTAGGACTAGCTAAGAACAAAATTCATATTATAATGGAATTCGAGCTGAAAGGAACTTTAGAGGTCAATGAGTCCAACCCTCTGATTTTTGAAGGGACCAGATCTTTGAGTTTCTTGTTATAGGAAACTCCCGGTAAGGGATCTTCCTCTACTGATGCAGCATGGCACCCCTTCTGAAGTTTATAGTCCTAGAAATTTTCTTGGGGGACCTAGAGGTTAAGTGGTTTCTCCAGGGTTATACAGCTATCATCTTTCAAAGGCCAGACTTCAACCCAGGTCTTCCTAACTCTGAGGATGACTGTCTACTGAGCCATGCTAACTATCATTTTTTAGATGAGTCCCAGAGAGGATAAATGATTCACCCAAAGTCACATGGGCTAGTAATTGACCAATCTGAGATTAGAACCCAGGTATTCCTAACTCCAGATTCACAACCAAAAAGGAGTCTTCTACTACCGAATCTCCAGTGAATCTCAGAAAATTTATAAGTTCATACTTCAACCACTGCTTGCAGGCTCTTCTGCTGGGGAAAGTTTTTGGGCCCTGATGATAATGACCATAACTTTTAAACTTTGTTCATAAATAAAACAAAATGAAACTGCCCTTTTTGGTTGAAGTATATACCTGGATCCCATGAAATGGAAAACATTGGTGGATTTATGTGAGGTGGAATACTTTTACTCATATATATTTTACCCAGATGAATCAGGCATAACTTGCCAAGCCGTTTCTGTCACAGATGAGTAATCCTATCTGGGCAGAGATAGCAGAAGTGGGTGGGGACAGTCACCAGGTTCTCTTGATTTTACTTTGGAAATGTCACTCATATCCATCCCTTCATCTCTTTTCCTGCTGTCACTGCTTTATTCCAGGCCTCCATCAACTCTTGCTTGGACCATGGCCATTGTCTTTATTAACGATGGTGATTCTAGGTTCTCCTCCATCCAATCCATTGTGTATCCTACTGCCAGACTAATCTTCTGAAAATATACCTTTAATTATGTCATTCCTTGACTTGAAAGCCTTCAGTGACTTTCTCCTTCCTGACATATCAAGTCTGAATTTTTCTGGTTTTTTCAAGGCCTCCCCACATTCTGACCTGCCTACCTGACCTCATTTCCCACCTACCTTTTCCCAACATACACCTCTCTGCTCTAATTAGGCTCATCTTTTCATTGTACCAAGCCTGCTATTAATTATCCTTCTAACTTGTAACTTCTTTGTTATTGGTCCTCTTTCCGGGAAGAAGAAAGAGTACTGGATTTATGGTCCAGCAAGTTTGGCTCCCAGACTTACACGCTGTATGACTTTAGACAAGTCATTTAAACACTCTGAGCGTCAGTTTCCTCATCTGTAAAAGAGATCATTGTAGTTATACTATGAGCCTTATAGGATTACTGTGAGAAAAGTGTATTATAAACCTAAGAGTGCCGTACAAATATGGTATCATCATCATTGTTAGGATGCAGAAAGCTGCTGTTTTCACCCTCAGTTGTGACCTATTCTCCCCAGCCTCCATACTCCCCCACCTCATCTGTGCAACTATGGGTCCTGAGGGGTAAACCTGCAGTACTTACTGACTCAGACTCTTGTCTATCCAATCTTTACTCTGGCTGTATTCTCAGGAGGGAATTTTTTGGTAGGGCTTTGATCCAAGAACTCCCATGTGCTGCATTTTTGATGTGGCACTTCTTTTGAATAGACCTCTCTCTCTCAAATGAGCGCTATTTAAAAGTAGAAAAATATAGGTATAAACTGAAAAGTGTCATACATATATATTATATATACACACATATATAAATGTCTGCACTGAAAAGCTTTAGATATGTCCAGACTTAAAGTATATGCATATGTATAGGGAGAGTTTTATATTTAAATTCACATAGAGATGTTTTGTTCATTTTTATCATCACTATTCTCTCTTCAATCCTTGGCACTTTCATGATAATTATTTTATTAAAAGTGCAACTATTGATTGCATTTAGCTTTGCATGCCAGATTTAAGTGAGATCAATTCAGTATTAGAAGGAGCATTGAGCTAAGAGTCAGGCTACCTGTCCAATCTCAATAGAAATTGAATATGACTGTGGCTCAGTCTTATAAATACCTGGTAAGGAGGGCTAAATCTCAACATGAATTGAGGGTGGTGAAGGAAGCTGGGGACAACAAAGAGTTTATTTTAAGCTATTTTTAGAGAAAAGGGAAGGTTAAAATGGGGTAGGACCTTTGCCCCAGGACTGATGGGATGATAATAAATGGCAAAAGATTGAAGGCATATGTGTTCAACCCTTACCTTTTCAGCTTCTTTTTATGCGATGTTGTCCTTGGTTAGAGAGTAAGCTCCTCGAAGGCAGGGGCTGTCTTTCTACTTGTATTTGGATTCCTTGTGCTTAGCATAATGCCTTACACCTAGTAATCACTTATTGAATGTTTGTTGTATTTGCTGCTATTGTTTTTTCTGCTAAAGAAAATGGCCTTTTCATTGGAAATGAAAGAGCAAAAGTAGCTAACAGGGAGTTGATATCTCGAATAAAGAAAGAGATCAAAAGAGAGCAGCTAGTTTCCCGTGATGAATTGGTCCAAAGGAGCCCTCATGTTTAGGTATTGAAAGGATTGTTCGATGTTATTGCTGTGCTGTTGTAGGGGATATTGGAAAGATCATGAAAAATTGA
This sequence comes from Vombatus ursinus, assembly GCF_900497805.2. Taxonomy (NCBI): domain Eukaryota; kingdom Metazoa; phylum Chordata; class Mammalia; order Diprotodontia; family Vombatidae; genus Vombatus; species Vombatus ursinus. The sequence continues at coordinate 5,201,753 of NW_020945237.1, read as the reverse complement.
AAGAGGAACTGCAAGACTGGACAAAGGCAGATGTCTCACTTTTCAAAAAGGAGAAGAGAATAAACTGCAAACTAGAGGCTTGCTGAGCTTGACTTTGATACCTAAGGAACATTCTAGAATAGATGATTTAAAATGTGATTGGTGAACATCCAGAAGGAGAATGAAACTTGCCAAATTAAGTTGAATTCTTTCTTTTTTCTTCTTGGGCAGGGTTTTGAACTGGTAGATAAATGGAGTGTTACAGATACAGTTTACCAGGATGCTAGCAAAGTATAAAGTATTTTATATTATTCTTGTTCAGAAGATGGACATAATAATACATTTATATGGGTTCAAAACTAGCGGAATGGTTGACTCAGAATCATTAATGTCAACATTGTAGGTCTCTATTTGAGTACCTAGCACTCTTTTCCCCTCACCCCTGGGCCATTTAACCCTTATTTGTATCAGTCATTTATTTCAAAGGGTAGATGGCACAGTCATCAAATTTGTAGATGAAATAAAGCTGAGAGGGAGAGGTAATATACTGGATCTAAAAAAATCTCAACAGTTTTGAGTATTGGGCTGAACCTAATAAGATGAATTTCAATATGGATAATTTTTTTAATTGTGAAATTTTATTTTTGTTTTCAGTTCCAAATTCTCTCCCTCCATCCACCCCCTTCTCCCATGCATTGAGGAGGTCAGAAAGATGATGTCAATCAAGATAAATATAAAGTCTTACAGTAGAGTTCAAAAAATAGTGACTTCACAGGTACAAATGGGGGAGGCATGACAAGAAAACAGTTTGTCTGAATAAGATCTAAGGGTATAAATGGATTGTAAGTTCATATGACTCAGTAATGTTATGTGGCAACCAAAAAACCCTAATGTGACCTTGGGTAGTATTACGAGAGGCTTGGCTTCCAAGAATAAAGAGGTGTTGGTCCCACTATATTTTGCTCTTGTCAGAATTCATTTGTAATATCATGTTCAGTCCTGGGTGCCACTGTTTAAGGACATTGATAACTAGGAGAGTGTCCAGAGGAGGACAGCTAGGACAGTGAAAGGCCTTGAGTGTGTGCAATGGCATAATCCATTGAAGGAACTAGGGATTTTTTTGCTTGCCAAAAAAAAATTGGAATTGAAGGGAGGATGGTTGGAGATGATCACTGTGTTCAAAGACTTGTAAAAATGCTGTCATATTGGTGAGAGGTTAGACTTTTTCCCTTTGACCTCAGAGATCAAAACTAGGAGCAAAGAGTGGAAGTAATGAAGAGGCAGGATAAGTTTAATGTCAGGAAAATCTTTCTAACAATAAAGTGGAATTGGCTGCCTAAGAAGGGGGTGGGTTCCTCTTCCTTGGGGATCTTCAAACCGAGGCAGAACGACTACTTGTCATATATGTTATAGCTGGGATTTCTTTTGGATGTGTGTTGGAATAGATGGCCACCGAGTGTTCTTCCCATTCTCAATATTCTATGATTCTGTGACTGTCATTAATTGGTTGTATACGGTTGGCAAATCCCTCCTAATGTTTAGTTTCTTCATCTAGAAAATGCAAATAATAATGCTGTCCTACTTACCTCCTGGGTTGTTATGAAGATCAAAAGAGGTAATGCATATGAGAGCGCTCTGTAAAGAATAATGCTATTGCACAGTAAGAAATGACAAATAACAAGAATTCACAGAAACTTGGAAAGGCTCATATGAACTTAGGCAGAACTAAGTAATCAGAACAACGAAAACAATTTGCATAATGACCAAAGTCATATGAAGGAAAACAACACAGAAAGCCTTCAGAATTCTGATCAATGTTTTAGAATCCCGATGGAGTTCTGAGATTTAGAGGACTTTGGAATTAACGTTAGAGTTGGGGTTAGGGTTAGTCCCGATCATACATGGCTCTGCCATTTACTATCTAGGACCATGACTGCAAGCTGGAATGGTGACCTTAGTGACCATACAGTTCAACCCCCTCGTTTTACAAAAGAGGAAACCGCAAAAATAGAAAGTTGAAGTGACTTGTCTAAAGTCTCACAGAGAGTAAGAGAATCAGGATTTGAATTCAGGTCCTCCAATTCCAGGACTCTTTTTTACTACATATCAACAGTCATAAAATGAGAGGTTTATGTGCATACCCTTTGACCCAGCAATACCACTTCTAAGTCTGTATCCCAAAGAGATCATAAAAAGGGGAAAGGACCCATATGTACAAAAATATTTATAGCAGCTCTTTTTGTGGTAGCCAACAATTATAAATTGAGGGGATGTTCATCAATTGGGGAATGGCTGAACGAGTTGTGGAATATGAATGTAATGGAATATTATCGTGCTATAAGAAATGATGAGCAGATGGATGTCATAAAAAGCTGGGAAGACTTACATGAACTGATGCTCAGTGAAGCGAGCGGAACCAGGGGAACAGTGTACACAGTAGCGGCAACATTGTGTGATCAACTATGATTGACTTAGTTTTTCTCAGCAATACAGTGATCTGAGACAACTCCAAAAGACTCATGATGAAAAATGCTATCCACATCCAGAGAAAGAACAATGGAGTCTGAATGCAGATTGAAGCATACTATTTTCACTTTTTTTTTTTTTGGCTTTTCCCTTTTGTTCTGTTTCTTCTTTCACAACATGACTAATGTGGAAATATGTTTACATGATTGCACGTGTATAACCTATATCAGATTGCTTACGTTGGGGAGAGGGAATGGGAGTGAAAAAAAATTTGAAACTCAAAATCTTATAAAAAATGAATGTTGAAAATTATCTTTACATGTAATTGGAAAAAATAAAATACTATTTACCCAAAAATAGAATAAAATGAGAGGTTTACTATCAGTCATATTATAAAATAAAAATAATTCATGCAGAAATGTACATGCCTGGAAAGTACTGCAAAGATCCGTTTTACAGGATTAAGTGTAATTGAGTGTATTGCTACACTGTCACTTAGTGGGGAAGTTACCTGTGAATCAGTAGACCTGGTGTGACTTCAGTCTGTCTCCCACACAGCCCTGTTAAAATAGTTATAGAGATGTCACAAGACAAGGATGTCATAGAACCATAGGCTAATAGAATTTTCTACCTGGAAGGGAGCTTAGAATGCATGAGGATATCAGTGATGAAGGTTTTACATCGTTGTGGGAAACATATATCTAGTAAGTTGTGTGTAACATTGTCTACATATCCAAGGATACCATGCTGTTTTTTTATAGGCTCGTTGTCCTAAAGTTGCAAGTTCCCTCCTCTTATTTATTTTGTAGATGAGGGAAATTGAGGTCCAGCAATGTTAAATGACTTGCCCGCAGTAACGCAGGTGGGAGGTATCAGGGCTAGGGTTCAAAGTCAAGTCATGTGAATCAAAATCTAGGGATCTTTTTACTCTAATGCACACTCCCTTACATGTAACATTTTCATATAACAGCTTTAGAAAACAAGTGGAACACATATCTGTTTCACAGTTAGACTTCTGTGGGGGTGAGTTGCATGAGTGGGTTATGACAGATAGCCAAAAAAGAACATCAATGAAATATTTTTGAAAAGATGCATAGAAAAAAAGAATTCAGGAGATACAAGCAAATAGAACCATTTAGTTATAATCTTGTTGAGTTTAATATATATTTATGTTATAGAAGTTCACAGTTTCTTATACAGTCCTCTTTCTCATTGTAAGGATCAAATAAGTTAACATATATGAAAAGTTTTACAAGTCTTAGAGTGTTGTGTAAATGCTTTTGTTTTTGTTGATGTAATTTTTACTCCTCCTCCTTCTTCTCCAGATTGCTCAGACCTTTGTTTGTGTCCAGATCTGGGGATCACCATTGTATGAATGGAGAGTAAGTCAGGGGTGGCCAAAGCAAGCATCCTGGCTTTTTTTGTGCTCTAATTTCCCCACTGTTCTTTTCCTTATATTCTCCCTCCAGTTCCGAAGGATAGAAGCAGGTGAGGGACTCATGGGAAATCATTGTTTCTTCAGTGTTCTTAGGGATGGGGCAGAAAGAGAGTGAGTCATGCCAAACGTGTTGCTGAGCTAATCTAAGTCCTTTCAAATACTGCTGTTTTGTGTGTGTGTGTGTGTGTATGTGTGTGTGTATGTGTGAACAATTGAGTTATTTTTAAGGAATGGCATTTTTTTTTACATTTTTCTTAAGGATAATTGAAAATATTTTAGCCATTTTGATGATATGAAACAGGGGCAAACTAGCATGGCCAGAAAGCCCCTTTTTAGTTTGTTAAAGTCTTTAGCTTGGGGCTTAAAAGTAGCATGATCTTGGGCCAGTCACAATCTCTCTGGGACTCCGTTTCTTCATCTGTAAAATGAAAAGGTTGGACCAAATTGAGTCTGAGATCCTTTCCATTGCTTGCTCTGTGATCCCATGTTGTCTTAGATCCAGACCTGTGAATTTCATTGGCATAAGGATCTGCCAGTGAAGAAACTCCCTCTACCCATGAGGACTAGCAACCGTTCTATAACTTGAATTGTCAGAGAGTGAGGTCACAAGAGGTAAGTGACTTGTCCAGGATCACACAGTGTGTATCCGAGGCAGGATTTGAACTCAGGTCCTCCTGACTTCAAATTTGGCTCCTATATGCTATGCTGGCTCATTTCTCATATTATAGGAATAAATTAAGACAGAAGTCTAATAATAACAACAATGAAGTGGCAGCCATGGTCTGTTCGGTATTATAAAATTTTCAGCACTTGGAATCTAGATAAAAAGCTTTATAATACAAAATGCTTTTATGCATTCTGGTCTTTCAGGCTTTTAGATCTTCTCGGGAAATATTCATAGGAGAATTTAGTGTCTAAGTTCCTTCCTCCCCGCCCCCCAATGCATTTGGAATAATTATATACTGCCTGCCACTTGAACTTACCAAAAATATTATTTTTCTGTCATTTCTGGGATAATGTCTGCTTGAGAGAATCTGCCTTTTTAAAAACAAAAGCCAGATAAACAATGGGGGAAAGTGTCTCATTAACTTTCCTATTGTAAATTTTCCATAGTTATGAACTTGAGAAAATCCCAAAGCTCTAATGCATGTGGAATTTTTTTACTGTCCCCCAATGAGAATAAAATGGTAGCTCAGCATGAAATTGCTATTATACAGTGTATCAGGCATATTTCAGTTATCTGAAAGCTATAAATTCCCCGTCCCGTAAGCTCCAGTTTCAGCTGCGTGACTGTCTTGCTTTGTGAAACTAGGCAAGCCACTTAATTCCTCTGTGCTATCTTATTCCATGTATAAATGTAAATATACTGAATAGCATGTTATGTATACATTTATGTACAATGTGTATTATATATAATCTGTGTATATGCATGTATATATAAACTTGCCATTTATATTTGGAAATGCCACTTTAGATGGTATTATATAACCTGTAGGTGTGGCTAAAATATCCGGCATGTGATTTGCCATCAACCCCTCTCCTTCCCTCCACTCCTCCCCAATTTAACGGATGCCTATAATGGCTGCCATCAATGCATTTTTGTCTCTTGGTTTCATGGGTCTACTGTACCTTATCATTGCTGATGACTGAGTGCTAGTGTGGTCTAACATTGCTACATTTCAGCAAGTCAACTGAGGTTGCATGAACTGGTCTGGCTGTAGGATTTCATCACGTGGGCACCCTCTTCCCCCTCCACTTTTCCATTTCCTTTTATGTATTGGGTTCTTCTATTAGATTGCAAACTTCTCAAGGGTCGGGATTATTTTGTGCTTTTCTTTGTATTCTCAGAGCTTAGGACAGAGAATGCCACATAGTAGTCACTTAATATATATTTATTGACTCTGACTCTAACTTGTATTAATTAATCTCCACTAAGGAGTGTAATCATTCCACGAATCCATGTTGCTCTTCATGGCTCTACTTTAATTCACTAATTTGCCAGTGGTATAGTCATGTGTTGAGTATCACCCAAAAGAAGATGACTTGTAATTTTGCATCCTTGTGTTGGTAGATGTTTAACAACTGGCTCTCAATATCTATCTATCTATCTATCTATCTATCTATCTATCTATCTATCTATCTATCTGTATCTGTACAATACACTTTAAAGTCTATTCTTCATTAACAATATTTTCTTCATCACTTTCTTAAGTTTAGACAATCAACAAAGCAACAAATCAAGCTTTGATTTACATAGTTTTTACTTGTTTCTGAGGTATATATAATCACTCTGACAATTTAACAATCAGCTCTCTGGAGCCTGTAAGGGTTGGCTCCAGCACACCCTTGGATATCAGTGTAGATGGAAATTCACTGAAAGACAACTTCAGAATATTTTAGGATATACACCATGTGGAGTACATAGGAGAAGGACAAAGCATAGTACTGGGTCATTCTTGGCACAATCGCTTGTCAATTTATAATCATCTCTAAGTCCTTGCTAATTATGGATATCATAGGAGATAAGTCACTGTCACCACTTTGGAGAAGGACAAACCAAGACACATGAAAAACGTTGTGATTTACCATGAAGTCTCTCCAAGTGAAGGTCGGAGGCAGGATTGTTATCAATGTTAATATTATTTTACACTTAGGGAGCAGGTGGTGACATGCTCAGCACTTTACCAGCCATCAGGAGTGAAGTTTGACCTATCAAGAAATCAAAGTGTGACAGATTGATGTATGTGGTTCCTTCTAGAGGTCCTTTAGAGGTTGGACTTGTGTCAGGCAATTATCCCTACTTAACAAAGGAGGGATTTAAATGACCAGAATTCCCAGGCAAACTAGGCACACAAGCAAGCCTTAATATTCTCTCATTACTGTGAAAGAAAACTTATTTTCATCATTGGTGAAAACTCAGAAATAGCTTTTGAATAAGAAATTGTTATTATGTTAGGCTTTAACCTTTCTGGGACAAAAACAAAACAAAATGAAACAAAATTTACTTCCTGTTACCTGATTTGTACAGTTAGTGACAGAATAAATTGGATCTTTTTGATCAAAAGGGATTTTTTTGGGGGAGAAAGTGACATGTAATTTCCTCAGAAAGGAAGGAAGAAAAAAAAGGGAAGGGAAAAAAAGGAGGGAAGAAGGGAGGAAGGGAGGGAGGGAGGGAGGAGTTTCTTTAGTTGTTATTGTTTCTAAAGAAGCTTTGTTGAAAATCAGAAAGAGTTGGGATTATGTCCCTCCTCTGACATGTACTAGCTCTGTCAAAGTGGACAAGTCACAACCTCTAAGTGTCCCAAAAATTAAGGATATAAATGACAGATGATCTCACTGATGAAGGTATTTTTTCACACTTAGACTTCTTTCCTTCCATCTGTTTATTTATTTTTTTATTAGTTCATTTTCTTTTTCTTTTCTTTTCTTTTTTTTTTCTGGTGAGGCAATTGGGGTTAAGTGACTTGCCCAGAGTCACATAGCTAAGTGAGTGTTATGTGTCTGAGGCTGGATTTGAACTCAGGTCCTCCTGCCTCCAGGGCCAGTGCTCTATCCACTGCAGTACCTAGCTGCCCCCTCATTCATTCCTTTTCAAAATTAAAATGCTTCGAAGAAAATCTGGACCATAAAATCTATATAGTCTCTCTGAATCCAACCAGGTAATGAGCCCTCGTGAACTTAGCAAGGGTTGTTCTTGGCCTACAAAAGGCCTGTACTCAAAGTCATTACAATTTAGTTTGGCCCATTAGGCCTTGTATTCTCCTGGCATAACTTTTATAAGCCTCCTTATGGAGATAAGACAGCACAGAAGGACTTTAATGGAGGAGAGGGATAGTCAGATCCTCAAAAATTAGTCATTTTCTCTTCTTCTGTTATCTAACTAGTACCACTACATGACATCCTAGTGAAGGGGTAGCATGGTGCATCGGATAGAATGCTGGACTTAGAATCAGGAAGTAGCCATGGGACACTGGTAAGTCACAACTTTCTTAGGTCTCAGTTTTCTCCTTTATAAAATGAAGTTGTTGGACTCAATGCCCCCAAAGTCCCTTTCACCTTTAAATCTATAATCCTCTGGTACCACTAAATGCTGTCCTGCTAAAGGAACAGTGTGCCGGGGCAGAAGGAGCCCTGGATCTAAAGTCAGAAGACTGGGATTTTATGCTTGCAAATAGCAATTAGTAAAAATATGATCTTAACAATCCATCTAGCCTCTATGAGACTCAGTTTCCTTATGTGCAAAGTGAAGATAATCCTTGCACTGTCTACCTCACAGAGCCTCTTTGAGGAAAGCATTTTTTAAACCATGGAGCGATATATAAATGAAAATTTCTTTAATTATTATTAATGACCTGATAGAATGCACGCCTAGTTATGGCACTATATTCCAGGACCAGAGATACATGCATGGAAAGGTAGAAAGAGATTATCCCAGCCCTCCTGGGTCCAAAGGGGTTCTTAATATTAGATTAGGGTAGTTAAGTAAGACAGTGAACTCAGGAAGACTTGAGTTCAAATCTGGCCTCAGACACTTACCAGGTCTGTCACCCCTGGCAAGTCATTTAATCTCTCTTTTCCTCAGCTTTCTGATCTGTAGGATGGGGATAAAAATGGCAATTACCTTACAGGGTTATTGTGAGGATAAATGATATAATATTTGTAAAGTACTTAGCATAGTGCCTATAAACATTGTAACTGCTATATAGATGGTGGTAGTAGTAGCAGTAGTAGTAGTAGTAATAGTAGTAGTAGTAGTAGACAACAAAGATATTTATCTCTCTCTCTCTCTCTTTCTCTCTCTATATAAGTACGCACAAAGTCACACACAAAGATATATATGACTTGCCCAGAGTAACGTAGCCACTCTGAGGTAAAACTTTAACCCAAGTTTGCCTGACTTCCCTGTCTACTCTCTACTATGCCATGATGCCTCTCTGACCATTATAATGTAATTTAATGATAGACTTCTGCATATTAAATATTTAGTAATCAAAAAATCTTTCCATAGGCCAGTAAAATATGACATCAACTTTCCAGTTTGTGTTTCATTCCCTTTCAAATGCTGGATTTGCTTAAATTATACGCAGGTTCCAGTAGCATGCATAAGAACTCAGTGACTTAAGAGCAAATGTGGCACATTTTTCACTTTTGACATTTAAATTCTCCATCTTTGTGATTAAACCTTATTAGGATGTTTAAAAAGCACAGGTCAGGCTCTGTCTGTGGCCCAGACCTCCCAACACCCAAAAGACTTTAATGGGAATTTTGTCTGTGCGAGGAAAGATTTGTGATCTCCACTGATGGTGACCTTCGAAGGAAAATCAAGGGAATAAATTATTTTGTCAAAATTACCTGGAAAGGCAATGTTTTGGGTGTCATGGGTCAATCTTTGCTTCCCTCCCCCCTTTTTTCCTCTTATAATTGTATCAGTTTCTCATTGTTGAAGAATTCCTCATCCTGAGCTACTCCATTATTTCTGGAATTTGTGGAAAGGTCAGTGAGTCTCAGGAGTTGTGATTACTTTTTCTAGTTGACATTTATTGATCTCATTACCTTCGTGCTCATATTTCAAAAAACTTTCTTCCCCATTTTGTTACCATTTCAAAGATGACAGAAATGCTGCAGTGTTCACTGTATTAGAACTGTAAGTAATTAAAATCTGTACCCTGGGTTTCATCAGAATTTCACTGTCAGAACCTCCGCATGTGTTGTTTATAAATTAGATTGTTATAATTAGACTCCACAATGACTGCAGAAAGCCAGGCAGAATTTATATTCTAACATATATTTTATTTCTGCTCATAAAAAAATGACTGCTATAACATCCCGGACCGCAAAGCAGTTTGCTGCTACTCAGTGGCATACTTGAATCTCACTGCTGTTCATATTTTTAGACTTAAATGGCCCCTTTTGAAAAAAGTTTATGTCTTTGCAAAATGATTCCTTTCTTCTGAAACATCTAGCGCCAAAGGATAACAAAGAAATGTGAGTAAAACTGATTTCGTAGGATCAAATGTGGAAACCTTCAAAACCTTATTTTAAGACCATTTTTGTATAAGACAAGTAAGTGAACACGTGTATAGTTTATGTCCAAATGGTCTTTTTTCTTTTTAAAGTGTTTTATTGATCTTCTGTTTCTCATTTCATCATCGTTATCCTAAGTATCGCTACTCCTACCCTGCCCAGAGAGCCATCCCATATGACACATAGGATTTTTAAAGAGATAAAAAAAAATCAGCATAGCTGATCAATAAAGAGTCTGAAAACATGTGCAATGTTTAATATGTGAGAGCCTTCCACCTTCATGAAAGGGTAGTTTGGGGATATTTTCTCACATTTCTTCATTTGAATCCTGCTTGATCTTCACAATTTTATTACATTTACTTTTGACTTCTTGCTGCTTTAGTTGTTCTTTTCATTTTTAGTTTTGTAGTTATTACATAGATTGTTTTCTTGGATCTGCTTGCTTCACACTGCATTAGTTCGTGTACAACTTTTCTTGCTTTTCTGTATTCATCACACACATCATTTCTTACAGCCCACTAATATTCCATTATATTCATGGAACACAATTTGTGTTTGCATCTACTTTGCTTCCAATTCTTAGCTGTCACAAAAAGTGCTGCTCTCTCTCTCTCTGTCTCTTTCTCTCTGTCTCTTTCTGTCTCTGTCTCTGTTCCTGTCTCTGTCTCTGTCTCGCTTTCTCTTTCTGTCTCTCTCCATCTGTGTCTCTCTTTGTCTCTGTCTGTCTCTGTCTCTCTCTCTGTATCTGGGGACTTTCTTCTTTTTGATGACTTCCTTGGGGTATAAACCTCTTAATGGAGTCTCTGGCTCAAGCGATAGGTACATTTTAGTAACTTTATTTACATAATCCCAAATTGTTTTCCAAAATAGTTGTACCATTTCACAGCTCCATCAACAATATATTGATATGCCTATCATTCCATAACCCCTCTGACATTGATTATTACCATTTTTTGGTCATTTTTGCCAATTTGCAGAAGACCCAAATGTTCTACTCTCTTTCTATACTTCTTTTCATCAATAATCCTTTCTCCTTTTTCCCCCTTGTCTACATAGAGAAAAAATTTAAAAAAGGGGGGGGGTGAGAGAAAAAATGAACAAATAATTAGTGTTGGGAAGTATCTTTTGTTTTCATCAGTGATATGTATATATATAATATATACATATATATACACACATACATACACACACACACACATATATGTGTACATATAAACTAACATACACTTACAATCTACCCTTGTTTTTTCCCAAGGTTTCTTTAGTGAGATTCAAAGATTTGTGCCTAGGAGATTTGTCCTTAGACATTGGGTGCAAGTTCCACAATACGGTCTGTAACCTACAACCAAATAAATCATCCGTGGACTATGATGTGACATATTTACAATGACTCATCATTTTTAGGTTACTTCCCTATGCAGAAGAATGTGGGCCACCATCTGCAAGCATGTAGCTTCAGTTGTCAGTCTTCCAGACATAGCCCCAACTGGAAACATTGATCCAGAGACTGGATCTCATTGTTGGCATTTGCTCTTAGAGAATGACTGAAACTGGACCCTCAGGCTCTGTCCATGCCTCCCAGGTGTACTCACTATGATACGATTCATCCTTACTTGTGTTTCATCTATAGAGGACACCTATAGTGATCCAGTCATCATTATTGTTCACCAATCACAATAACTCTTAGAGAAAGCGGAGTATAGCAGAAAAAGGACACGATGGGGATTTCAGGACACCCGCATTTGAGTCCTGGATCTTGAGTTCTTATCCCTATGAATGGTGTATCACTTAAGCTATTTTTTGACTTTATTTCCTAACCTGTAAAGTGGTAGTATTAATACTAATAATAGCTAATAGGGAACATTTCTATAATGCCCAAAGCATTGGTTTAAGCACTTTCAATTATTATCTTATTTGATCCTCACAATAACCTAGTGAGGTAGGTGGAATTATTACCTGCATTTTACAGATGAGGAAACTGAGGCAGGAAGTAGTTAAATGATTTGCCTGGGGTCATGTAATTAGTAAGTGTCTGAGGCTGGATTTGAACTCAGGTTCCCTATTCCAGGCTCAGTGCCCTATCTACTGTGCCACTTAGCTAGTCTTAAGATACCCCTAGTCCCAACTACCCCAAGGTCATTGGGACAAAACTGCTTTCTAAACTATAGACTTTTATGTAAATATGTTCTATTTTTATTCATCATTTGGACTATCTTGATTAGGCCTTAATTAAGCAGTTTGACAAGAAGTTACTATAGCTAGTAACACAGATATTCTTCGTAAAATATTTTATTGGACAATTCAGTATTGTCATGAAGAAGCCCCCCCAGCTCTCCCCTTCCCCACCCCCACTGTAAAATATGGCAATTAGTTCCAGCCCAATGAAAATAAGAAATGAAAAAAAAGTTTTAATCTGTTCATTAATGTTATATAATAGCAAATTACAAGAAAAATATATTACTGATATGTTATAGAAAGCAAAAATTTTAAAAATACTGAATATTGTCTCTAAAGATAAACCTACACTGATGATATGATAAAAAATTGTTATTGTTACTCTACTTTGGTAGTATAGTATTATTTTTTATTCAATCTTCATGTATATGTTTGGTGGTACAGAGAGCTTTATCCACATCCTGACAACTTTGCATGGATTGGGTTTTAGGGTCAGCATTCATAATTTTTTGCTTCATGCCTTCTGTAGCTCAAAAGATATCTTCAAATCCTTTGAGACTGAAGCTTTTCCTATCTGTACATTATCTGCCTCTTTGGCATCTCTGTCAATTTCTTCAAACATGCATGGTCATGTTGATTTAAATGAAGAAGGTCATCATTATTTAGTTTTTTGGAGTGAGAGTTGAGAAACAGACATTGTCATTTTCTAGGTCATCAAAACCAAGATTTTTTCCCCCCAATGTTTGTTATTTCTTCTATAACTATCTGCTTTTGAGAAATCAAACCTTTGAAATTACTATCTGTACAATGTGGCAAAATATGCTGCCATACCACATAAGTGTTGCTTGTAGTTTTCTATTGTCAAGCATGGTGAGTATTTCTGATTGAATCTTAGATGTTATCATTTTTTTTCAGAAGTCACTTAAGGAAATTATATCATTTCCTATAGCTTTAGCAATTGACTGTTCAAAAGTTTTTCTTTGGTAGGGGGCCTTAAATGTTGCGGTGGTTCCTTGGTCTATGAACAGCAATAAAGTTGTGGCATTTGGTGGCGAAAAATATGACATACATTCTCATGCAATGACCCAATTGTAGTTAGATGACCTACGACATATGAAAAAAATTGTAAGGTTGTTTATATGATATTGTCCCGTGCTATATTTTTCAACAGTTGGACTGAAATAAGTTGAAAACTCATCTTCAAACACTTTCTTATTTAGCAACCAAAGAACTGGAAGCAACCAATGGTTGTAGCTTCTCAGAGCAAGAGGATTTTGAGACTGATGAACAAGTATTGGTTTTAATTTATAATTCTATTTTGTATTGTTGTTGTTATTCAGTCATTTCAGCTGTGTCTGACTTTTGGTGGCCCCATTTGGGGTTTTCTTGACAGAGATATTGGAGAGGTTTGCCATTTCCTTCTCCAGCTCATTTTACAGATGAGGAAACTGAGGCACACAGGGTTAAGTGACTTGCCCAGGGTCACAACAGCTAGAAAGTGTCTGAGGCTAGATTTGAACTCAAGAACATGAGTCTTCCTGACTCGAGACTGTGCCACCTAGGTGCCTTTGAGCCACCTTCTGCATTACCTTCCAATAACTATTAGATGATCCTTAGACACTTTAAACCCAAGTTGAGGTTTTTCTTTCTCAGATTTGGGAGTTTGAGAAGGCCTCCTTTTCCAGGCTAAGCTTGTTTCATCCACATTAAAAATGTGTTGATCCAAACCCTAATTCTTCAATTATTTTCTTTAAAGCATCAATATATTCAGTAGCCCCATGCACCGTCTTCTTGTACTGGCCATCTCTCCACTTGCAGTAAGAGTGTCTTCGCTATCCATTTCATTTCTATCTTTTTCACCACTTCAAATAAATTTGGAGATTTTGTCTGAATGGCTGCTCTGCTAGGAGGAATGGGTTTTCACAGTCAGTCAGCCAGTCAATAAACATTTATTAAGGGCCTACTATGTGCCGGGCACTGTGATAAGTGCTGAGGATACAAAAAGAGGCAAAAGACAGTCTCTGACCTTGAGGAGGCCACCATCTCATAGGGGAGACAACAAATTAACAATATGAACAAACAAGCTACATGCAGGATGGATAGGAGATAATTAACAGAAAGAAGGCACTGGAATTAAGAGGGTTTAGGAAAGGCTTCCTGTAGAAAGAAGGATTTTAGTTGGGACTTGGAGAAAGATAGAGAAACCCGGAGGTGGAGATGGAAGTGGGGGACGGCCAGAGTAAGGGCCAAGAGCAGAGGTATGGAGTGTCTTGCTCATACAACAGCAGAGAGCACAGTGTCGTCGGATGGAAGATTACATGGCAGGGAAGTAAGGTACAGGAACACTGGAAGGGGAAGGTAGGTTATGAAGGGCTTTGAAAACAAACAGAGGATTTTGTATTTTATCCTGGAGGTGATAGCAGTCGCTGGAGATTATGGAGTGGGGAGAGACTTGAGGCGGGCACACCCATCAGCAGCTATTGTAACAGTCAAGGCGTGAGGTGATGAGGAACTGCATGGGGGTGGCCATGTTGGGGGAGAAAGGGGTATATCGGGGAGATATTGCAAAGGTGAAATCAATAGGGCCTTGGCAAGAGGCTGGATATGGGGGCTGAGAGAGAGTGAAGAGTCCAGGATAACTCCTAGTTGAGAGGCTAAGGGGCTGGAGGGATGGAGATGCCCATAATAGAAACGTTACATCCATAGAGCTAAACGACTCTCCATTTCTACCAGTCGCTCTTCTATTCTGGTAAATGTATACAAAACACAAAAAGATGATATAATTTTGCGATTTTCTGTTATTTCATCTGTGTGTTTTATAACATCCTGTACCTTAATATCCAATTCCAATATCACATTCTATTTTTGAGTTACTATGACCATTGTTCAGGCTGTTTCAATAACATTAAATTTTTGTTTTAATATAAGAACAAGCTTCTTCTTTTTCTTCTCCTCCTCCTCCTTCTTTTTCTCCTTCTCTTCATCCTCTTCCTCCTTCTCTTCCCTCTCTTCCCCGTCCTCATCCTCATCCTTCTCCTTCTTCTTCTGCAATATTTCTATCTGAAGTATTTTTCCTTTTGTCCATCTTGTTAAGGACTCCTTAAAAATAGCCCAACTGTTAGTAATATGGCACACAGCAGCACACACCCACATGTGACAACAGGCAAGTACAGATTGAAGACCTAGTAGCTGGTGCATGAAAGGTTCATTGAATTTTGTCTCAAATTTAATGTGACGTGGTATTATTTTATTATTTGCACTAAATCAAATTCTGCATTATTTGAATCTGCATTAATCCTGATTTAACTGCATTTATTAAGTACTTAGTATATATGTAACATTGTGCTAATTGCTGGTATTATAAATAGAAAAGTAAGACAGTCCCTACTCTCAAGGAGCTCATAGTCTAATGGGGGAGACAAAACATAAGGAAAGTTTCAGTTGCAAATTAGTTGGAAAGATCCCCTAGTCCTTAGGGGGCAGTGGTAAAGTAGATGGTAATGCCTCTTTCTTAACGTTATTTAAACTGGTAGAATCATATCAGCTTCTGATGTTGAATCACTTGACAATTCTGAAGGCTTTGGTGGCTAGACCTTTCTGGGTCTTCAGGAATTGGAGCCATGGTACCTGCAGGAGCAGCACCCAGGCTGCCTCCAGAGGGGTTTGCTTCCCAGGATGATGGTTTCATAATTGGCTGGAAGCCTTACTCTTCCCAAAGCTATTGGGTTCAGGGTCCTGGTTTATCTCTATCAAGGTCTGAGGGGAGATGGCGATCAAAGGAGTGATGGTAGTTAGACTTGCCTGGCATGTGCTGCCTCATGCCACTTTTTTAGGGTGCCCTGCTGCTTAAGCTAGTCTGCCCTCCCTGCCCTAATGTGGAAGTTGGTTGATAAGAGAGTTGGGAGAAACACAAGGACAGAATGTTGAATATGCAAATGTAGTCATTTTGTGCCCCATTTTTGTTTAACTTTTTTTTGTTGTTGTTACAAGGGGTGGTGTGTAACTAGAAAATAAACGTAGTATATAAAAAAGGCACCCATGAAACTTTTAAAACCAAATTATTTTAAATTTGGCTTAAAGTAGAACTATTGTTTTAGGAAAGAAAAGGTAGCATAGTACAATAGCTTCCATATACAATTTATATTAGAATTTCAAATGACATAAGCTGTCAGAAGTTCTGTTAATTTACAGACTCCTTAACACACTTTCTATAATTACATAAAAACTTGATTCAAACAAATCAGTATCTAGGTAGAAGACAGCATATTATATTAGCTCATGCACATGTGATGTAATGGCCATGTGTATATCAAAATTTAATTTTGAAGTACAGTTCCATATTTGAATAAGGGGTGTAGTTTGCAGGAAATTTATAGTCTCCGAATAAAATTTTGATGGGCATAATATAGCAAGCCTCGTGATTTCACTGTAGTGGCTCATGAAAGCATATATTTTCAAAACCTTTACACAATCAAAAATAGCCCTACTTTCCTGTCATCTTCAGGAAGTTGAACATAGAAAAAATGTTCCACTTGAGATCAACAGAAATTTCATCCTCTGTTCCTTTTACGGTTGGGACAGATCATTTATTATTTATACAAAGTACCCAGAGCCCCCGTTTGTACATATAGGGTCAAAGAGTTAGAGAAAGAAAAATATAAATTTATAGGCTCATAGACCTAGAGCTGGAAGGAATCTTAGAGGCTGGTTGGTCCAACTCCCTCGTTTACAGATAAAGAAACTGAGGCTCAGAGACTTTATTAAATGATTTTCCCAAGGTCACACTGGAATTTGAAAGCCAGAATTTGGATGGTGGTTGTTTGACCTTATATTAGAAGCTCTTTTCATTGTATCATTACTTTCTGCTGTCTGATACATATGTATGT